>NW_027140601.1:0-346262 GCF_036365525.1 Heterodontus francisci | reverse complement strand
ACAGTGTATCAGGATCCTGAAAGGTTTCTATGGGGGTTTCATAGTTTATCAGGATTCTGCCAGGTGTGTATGGGGGTTTCATAGTTTATCAGGTTCTTGCCAGTTGTGTATGGGGTTTTCACAGTGTATCAGGATCCTGCCAGGTGTGTATGGGGTTTTCACAGTGGATCAGGATCCTGCCAGGTGTGTATGGGATTTTCACAGTGGATCAGGATCCTGCCAGGTGTGTACGGGGTTTTCACGGTGGATCAGGATCCTGCCAGGTGTGTATGGGGTTTTCACAGTTCAGCAGGATCCTGCCAGGTGTGTATGGGGGTTTCACAGTTTATGAGGATCCTGCCAGGTGTGTATGGGGGATTCACAGTGTATCAGGGTCCTGCCAGGTGAGTATGGGGGTTTCACAGTTTATCAGGATCCTGCCAGGTGTGGATGGGGTTTTCACAGTTTATCGGAATCCTGCCAGTTGTGTATGGTTTTTCACAGTTTATCAGGATCCTGCCAGGTGTGCATGGGGGTTTCACAGTGTATAAGGATCCTGCCAGGTGTGTATGGGGTTTTCACAGTGGTTCAGCATCCTGCCCGGTGTGTATGGGGTTTTCACAGTTTAGCAGGATCCTGCCAGGTGTGTATGGGGTTTTCACAGTGTATCAGGATCCTGCCAGGTGTGTATGGGGGTTTCATAGTATATCAGGATTCTGCCAGGTGTGTCTGGGGGTTTCATAGTTTATCATGTTCCTGCAAGTTGTATATGGGGGTTTCATAGTGTATCAGGATCCTGCCAGGTGTGTATGGGGTTTTCACAGTGTATCAGGATCATGCCAGGTGTGTATGGGGTTTTCACAGTGGATCAGCATCCTGCCAGGTGTGTATGGGGTTTTCACAGTTTAGCTGGTTCCTGCCAGGTGTGTATGGGGGTTTCACAGATTATCAGGATCCTGCCAGGTGTGTATGGGGTTTTCACAGTGTATCAGTGTCCTGCCAGGTGTGTATGGGTGTTTCACAGTGTATCAGGGTCCTGCCAGGTGAGTATGGGGTTCTCACAGTGTATCAGGGTCCTGCCTGTTGAGTATGGGGTTTTCACAGTTTATCAGGATCCTGCCAGGTCTGTATGGGGGTTTCACAGTTTATCAGGATGCTGCCAGGTGTGCATGGGGTTTTCACAGTTTATCAGGTTCCTGCCAGGTGTGTATGGGTATTTCATAGTTTATCAGGATCCTGCCAGGTGTCTATGGGTTTTCACAGTTTGTCAGGATCCTGCCAGGTGTGCATGGGGTTTTCACAGTTTATCAGGATTCTGCCAGGTGTGTATGGGGTTTTCACAGTTTAGCAGGATCCTGCCAGGTGTGTATGGGGGTTTCACAGTTTATCAGGATCCTGCCAGGTGTGTATGGGGTTTTCACAGTGTATCAGGGTCCTGCCAGGTGTGTATGGGTGTTTCACAGTGTATCAGGGTCCTGCCAGATGAGTATGGGGTTTTCACTGTGTATCAGGGTCCTGCCAGGTGTGCATGGGGTTTTCACAGTTTATCAGGTTCCTGCCTGGTGTGTATGGGTATTTCACAGTTTAACAGGTTCCTGCCAGGTGTCTATGGGTTTTCACAGTTTGTCAGGATCCTGCCAGGTGTGCATGGGGGTTTCACAGTTTATCAGGATCCTGCCGGGTGTGTATGGGGTTTTCACTGTTTAGCAGGATCCTGCCAGGTGTGTATGGGGGTTTTACAGTTTATCAGGATCCTCCCAAGTGTGTATGGGGTTTTCACAGTGTATCAGGGTCCTGCCAGGTGTGTACACGGGTTTCATATTTTATCAGGATCCTTCCAGGTGTGTATGGGGTTTTCACAGTGTATCAGGATCCTGCAAGGTGTGTATGGGGGTTTCATAGTTTATCAGGATCCTGCCAGGTGTGTATGGGGGTTTCATAGTTTATCAGGATCCTGCCAGGTGTGTATGGGGTTTTCATAGTGTATCAGGTTCCTGCCAGGTGTGTATGGGGTTTTCACAGTGGATCAGGATCCTGCCAGGTGTGCATGGGGTTTTCACAGTGTATCAGGATCCTGCCAGGTGTGTATGGGGTTTTCACAGTGGATCAGGTTCCTGCCAGGTGTGTACAGGGTTTTCACGGTGGATCAGGATCCTGCCAGGTGTGTATGGGGTTTTCACAGTTTAGCAGAATCCTGATAGGTGTGTATGGGGGTTTCACAGTTTATCAGGATCCTGCCAGGTGTGTATGGGTGTTTCACAGTGTATCAGGGTCCTGCCAGGTGTGTATGGGGGTTTCACAGTGGATCAATGTCCTGCCAGGTGCTTATGGGGTTTTCACAGTGGATCAGGATATGCCAGGTGTGTATGGGGTTTTCACAGTGTATCAGGATCCTGCCAGGTGTGTATACGGGCTTCATAGTTTATCAGGATCCTGCCAGGTGAGTATGGGGTTTTCACAGTGTACAGGATCCTGCCAGGTGTGTATGGGGGTTTCATAGTTTATCAGGATCCTGCCAGGTGTGTTTGGGGGTTTCATAGTTTATCAGGATCCTGCCAGGTGTGTATGGGTTTCTCACAGTGTATCAGGATCCTGCCAGGTGTGCATGGGGTTTTCACAGTGGATCAGGATCCTACCAGGTGTGTATGGAATTTTCACAGTGTATCAGGATCCTGCCAGGTGTGTACGGGGTTTTCACGGTGGATCAGGATCCTGCCAGGTGTGTATGGGGTTTTCACAGTTTAGCAGGATCCTGCCAGGTGTGTATGGGGGTTTCACAGTTTATCAGGATCCTGCCAGGTGTGTATGGGGGTTTCACAGTGTATCAGTGTCCTGCCAGTGAGTATGGGGGTTTCACAGTTTATCAGGATCCTGCCAGGTGTGGATGGGGTTTTCACAGTTTATCAGGATCCTGCCAGGTGTGTATGGGGATTTCACAGTTTATCAGGATCCTGCTAGGTGTGTATGGGTTTTCACAGTTTATCAGGATCCAGCCAGGTGTGCATGGGTTTTCACAGTTTATCAGGATCCTGCCAGGTGTGTCTGGGGTTCTCACAGTTTATCGGAATCCTGCCAGGTATGTCTGGGGTTTTCACAGTTTATCAGGATCCTGCCAGGTGTGTATGGGGGTTTCATAGTTTATCCGGACCCTGCCAGGTGTGTATGGGGTTTTCACAGTGTATAAGGATCCTGCCAGGTGTGTATGGGGTTTTCACAGTGGATCAGGATCCTGCCAGGTGTGTCTGGGGTTGTCACAGTATATCAGGATCCTGCCAGGTGTGTATGGGGTTTTCACACTTTATCATGGTCCTGCCAGGTGTGTATGGTGGTATTATAGTTTATCAGGAAACTGCCAGGTGTGTATGAATGTTTCATAGTTTATCAGGATCCTGCCAGGTGTGTATGGGGTTTTCACAGTGTATCAGGATCCTGCCAGGTGTTTATGGGGGTTTCATAGTTTATCAAGATTCTGCCAGGTGTGTATGGGGGTTTCATAGTTTATCAGGATCCTGCCAGGTGTGTATGGGGTTTTCACAGTGTATCAGAATCCTGCCAGTTGAGTATGGCGTTTTCACAGTGGATCAGTATCCTGCCAGGTGTGTATGGGTGTTTCACAGTGTATCAGGGTCCTGCCAGGGAAGTATGGGGTTTTCACAGTGTATCAGGGTCCTGCCTGTTGAGTATGGGGTTTTCACAGTTTATCAGTATCCTGCCAGGTGTGTATGGGTATTTGACAGTTTATCAGAATCCTGCCAGGTGTCTATGTGTTTTCACAGTTTGTCAGGATCCTGCCAGGTGTGCATAGGGGTTTCACAGTGTATCAGGATCCTGCCAGGTGTGTACGGGGTTTTCACAGTGGATCAGGATCCTGCCAGGTGTGTATGGGGTTTTCACAGTGTATCAGGATCATGCCAGGTGTGTATGGGGTTTTCACAGTGGATCTGGATCCTGCCAGGTGTGTATGGGTGTTTCACAGTGTATCAGGGTCCTGCCAGATGAGTATGGGGTTTTCACAGTGTATCAGGGTCCTGCCTGTTGAGTATGGGGTTATCACAGTTTATCAGTATCCTGCCAGGTGTGAATGGGTATTTCACAGTTTATCAGGATTCTGCCAGGTGTCTATGTGTTTTCACAGTTTGTCAGGATCCTGCCAGGTGTGCATGGGGGTTTCACAGTTTATCAGGATCCTGCCAGGTGTGTATGGAGTTTTCACAGTTTAGCTGGATCCTGCCAGGTGTGTCTGGGGGTTTCACAGTTTATCAGGATCCTGCCAAGTGTTTATGGGGTTTTCACAGTGTATCAGGGTCCTGCCAGGTGTGTACACGGGTTTCATATTTTATCAGGATCCTGCCAGGTGTGTATGGGGTTTTCACAGTGCATCAGGATCCTGCCAGGTGTGTATGGGGTTTTCACAGTTTATCAGGATCCTGCCAGGTGTGTCTGGGGGTTTCATAGTTTATCAGGATCCTGCCAGGTGTGTATGGGGTTTTTACAGTGTGTAAGGATCCTGCCAGGTGTGTATGGGGTTTTAACAGTGGATCAGCATCCTGCCAGGGTTGTATGGGGTTTTCACAGTTTATCAGGATCCTGCCAGGAGTGTCTGGGGGTTTCACAGTATATCAGGATCCTGCCAAGTGTTTGTGGGGTTTTCACAGTGTATCAGTGTCCTGCCAGGTGTGTACACGGGTTTCATATTTTATCAGGATCCTGCCAGGTGTGTATGGGGTTTTCACAGTGCATCAGGATCCTGCCAGGTGTGTATGGGGTTTTCACAGTTTATCAGGATCCTGCCAGGTGTGTCTGGGGGTTTCATAGTTTATCAGGATCTTGCCAGGTGTGTATGTGCTTTTTACAGTGTATAAGGATCCTGCCAGGTGTGTATGGGGTTTTAACAGTGGATCAGGATCCTGCCAGGGTTGTATGGGGTTTTCACAGATTAGCAGGATCCTGCCAGGTGTGCGTGGGGGTTTCACAATTTATCAGGATCCTGCCAGGTGTGTATGGGGTTCTCACAGTGTATCAGGATCCTGCCAGGTGTCTTTGGGGGTTTCATAGTTTATCAGGATTCTGCCAGGTGTGTATGGGGGTTTCATAGTTTATCAGGATCCTGCCAGTTGTGTATGGGGTTTTCACAGTGCATCAGGATCCTGCCAGGAGTGTATGGGGTTTTCACAGTGGATCAGGATCCTGCCAGGTGTGTATGGGATTTTCACAGTGTATCAGGATCCTGCCAGGTGTGTACGGGGTTTTCACTGTGGATCAGGATCCTGCCAGGTGTGTATGTGGTTTTCACAGTTTAGCAGGATCATGCCAGGTGTGTATGGGGGTTTCACAGTTTATCAGGATCCTGTCAGGTGTGTATGGGGGATTCACAGTGTATCAGGGTCCTGCCAGGTGAGTATGGGGGTTTCACAATTTATCAGGATCCTGCCAGGTGTGGATGGGGTTTTCACAGTTTATCAGGATCCTGCCAGTTGTGTATGGTTTTTCACAGTTTATCAGGATCCTGCCAGGTGTGCATGGGGGTTTCACAGTTTATCAGGATCCTGCCAGGTGTGTATGGGGTTCTCACAGTTTATCAGGATCCTGCCAGGTGTGTCTGGGGTTTTCACAGTTTATCAGGATCCTGCCAGGTGTGTATGGGCGTTTCATAGTTTATCAGGATCCTGCCAGGTGTGTATGGGGTTTTCACAGTGTATAAGAATCCTGCCAGGTGTGTATGGGGTTTTCACAGTGGTACAGGATCCTGCCAGGTGTGTATGGGGTTTTCACAGTTTAGCAGGATCCTGCCAGGTGTGTATGGGGTTTTCGCAGTGTATCAGGATCCTGCCAGGTGTGTATGGGGGTTTCATAGTTTATCAGGATTCTGCCAGGTGTGTATGGGGGTTTCATAGTTTATCAGGTTCCTGCCTGTTGTGTATGGGGGTTTCATAGTTTATCAGGATCCTGCCAGGTGTGTATGGGGTTTTCACAGTGTATCAGAATCCTGCCAGGTGTGTATGGCGTTTTCACAGTGGATCAGTATCCTGCCAGGTGTGTATGGGTGTTTCACAGTGTATCAGGGTCCTGCCAGGTGAGTATGGGGTTTTCACAGTGTATCAGGGTCCTGCCTGTTGAGTATGGGGTTTTCACAGTTTATCAGTATCCTGCCAGGTGTGTATGGGTATTTCACAGTTTATCAGGATCCTGCCAGGTGTCTATGTGTTTTCACAGTTTTGTCAGGATCCTGCCAGGTGTGCATGGGGGTTTCACAGTGTATCAGGATCCTGCCAGGTGTGTACGGGGTTTTCACAGTGGATCAGGAACCTGCCAGGTGTGTATGGGGTTTTCACAGTGTATCAGGATCATGCCAGGTGTGTATGGGGTTTTCACAGTGGATCAGGATCCTGCCAGGTGTGTATGGGTGTTTCACAGTGTATCAGGGTCCTGCCAGATGAGTATGGGGTTTTCACAGTATATCAGGGTCCTGCCTGTTGAGTATGGGGTTTTCACAGTTTATCAGTATCCTGCCAGGTGTGTTTGGGTATTTCACAGTTTATCAGGATTCTGCCAGGTGTCTATGTGTTTTCACAGTTTGTCAGGAATATGCCAGGTGTGCATGGGGGTTTCACAGTTTATCAGGATCCTGCCAGGTGTGTATGGAGTTTCACAGTTTAGCTGGATCCTGCCAGGTGTGTCTGGGGGTTTCACAGTATATCAGGATCCTGCCAAGTGTTTATGGGGTTTTCACAGTGTATCAGTGTCCTGCCAGGTGTGTACACGGGTTTCATATTTTATCAGGATCCTGCCAGGTGTGTATGGGGTTTTCACAGTGCATCAGGATCCTGCCAGGTGTGTATGGGGTTTTCACAGTTTATCAGGATCCTGCCAGGTGTGTCTGGGGGTTTCATAGTTTATCAGGATCTTGCCAGGTGTGTATGTGCTTTTTACAGTGTATAAGGATCCTGCCAGGTGTGTATGGGGTTTTAACAGTGGATCAGGATCCTGCCAGGGTTGTATGGGGTTGTCACAGTTTAGCAGGATCCTGCCAGGTGTGCGTGGGTGTTTCACAATTTATCAGGATCCTGCCAGGTGTGTATGGGGTTCTCACAGTGTATCAGGATCCTGCCAGGTGTCTTTGGGGGTTTCATAGTTTATCAGGATTCTGCCAGGTGTGTATGGGGGTTTCATTATTTATCAGGATCCTGCCAGTTGTGTATGGGGTTTTCACAGTGCATCAGGATCCTGCCAGGTGTGTATGGGATTTTCACAGTGTATCAGGATCCTGCCAGGTGTGTACGGGGTTTTCACGGTGGATCAGGATCCTGCCAGGTGTGTATAGGGTTTTCACAGTTTAGCAGGATCATGCCAGGTGTGTATGGGGGTTTCACAGTTTATCAGGATCCTGCCAGGTGTGTATGGGGGATTCACAGTGTATCAGGGTCCTGCCAGGTGAGTATGGGGGTTTCACAGTTTATCAGGATCCTGCCAGGTGTGGATGGGGTTTTCACAGTTTATCAGGATCCTGCCAGTTGTGTATGGTTTTTCACAGTTTATCAGGATCCTGCCAGGTGTGCATGGGGGTTTCACAGTTTATCAGGATCCTGTCAGGTGTGTATGGGGTTCTAACAGTTTATCAGGATCCTGCCAGGTGTGTCTGGGGTTTTCACAGTTTATCAGGATCCTGCCAGGTGTGTATGGGCGTTTCATAGTTTATCAGGATCCTGCCAGGTGTGTATGGGGTTTTCACAGTGTATAAGAATCCTGCCAGGTGTGTATGGGGTTTTCACAGTGGTACAGGATCCTGCCAGGTGTGTATGGGTTTTTCACAGTTTAGCAGGATCATGCCAGGTGTGTATGGGGTTTTCGCAGTGTATCAGGATCCTGCCAGGTGTGTATGGGGGTTTCATAGTTTATCAGGATTCTGCCAGGTGTGTATGGGGGTTTCATAGTTTATCAGGTTCCTGCCTGTTGTATATGGGAGTTTCATAGAGTATCAGGATCCTGCCAGGTGTGTATGGGGTTTTCACAGTGTATCAGGATCCTGCCAGGTGTGTATGGGGTTTTCACAGTGGATCAGGATCCTGCCAGGTGTGTATGGGGTTTTCACAGTTTAGCAGGATCCTGCCAGGCGTGTATGGGGGTTTCACAGTTTATCAAGATCCTGCCAGGTGTGTATGGGGTTTTCACAGTGTATCAGGGTCCTGCCAGGTGAGTATGGGGTTTTCACAGTGTATCAGGGTCCTGCCTGTTGAGTATGGGGTTTTCACAGTTTATCAGGATCCTGCCAGGTCTGTATGGGGATTTCACAGTTTATCAGGATCCTGCCAGGTGTGCATGGGGTTTTCACAGTTCATCAGGTTCCTGCCAGGTGTGTATAGGTATTTCACAGTTTATCAGGATCCTGCCAGGTGTCTATGGGTTTTCACAGTTTATCAGGATCCTGCCAGGTGTGTATGGGGTTTTCACAGTTTAGCAGGATCCTGCCAGGTGTGTATGGGGGTTTCACAGTTTATCAGGATCCTGCCAGGTGTGTATGGGGTTTCACAGTGTATCAGGGTCCTGCCAGGTGTGTATGGGTGTTTCACAGTGTATTAGGGTCCTGCCAGGTGAGTATGGGGTTTTCACAGTGTATCAGCGTCCTGCCTGTTGGGTATGGGGTTTTCACAGTTTATCAGGATCCTGCCAGGTCTGTATGGGGGTTTCACAGATAATCAGGATCCTGCCAGGTGTGCATGGGGTTTTCACAGTTTATCAGGTTCCTGCCAGGTGTGTATGGGTATTTCACAGTTTATCAGGAACATGCCAGGTGTCTATGGGTTTTCACAGTTTGTCAGGATCCTGCCAGGTGTGCATGGGGGTTTCACAGTTTATCAGGATCCTGCCAGGTGTGTATGGGGTTTTCACAGTTTAGCAGGATCCTGCCAGGTGTGTATGGGAGTTTCACAGTTTATCAGGATCCTGCCAAGTGTGTATGGGGTTTTCACAGTGTATCAGGGTCCTGCCAGGTGTGTACACGGGTTTCATATTTTATCAGGATCCTGCCAGGTGCGCATGGGGTTTTCACAGTGTATCAGGATCCTGCCAGGTGTGTATGGGGGTTTCATAGTTTATCAGGATCCTGCCAGGTGTGTATGCGGGTTTCATAGTTTATCAGTATCCTGCCAGGTGTGCATGGGGTTTTCATAGTGTATCAGGATCCTGCCAGGTGTGTATGGGGTTTTCACAGTGGATCAGGATCCTGCCAGGTGTGCATGGGGTTTTCACAGTGTATCAGTGTCCTCCAGGTGTGTATGGGGTTTTCAAAGTGGATCAGGATCCTGCCAGGTGTGTATGGGGTTTTCACAGTTTAGCAGGATCCTGCCAGGTGTGTATGGGGGTTTCACAGTTTATCAAGTTCCTGCCAGGTGTTTATGGGGTTTTCACAGTGTATCAGGGTCCTGCCAGGTGTGTATGGGTGTTTCACAGTGTATCAGAGTCCTGCCAGTTGTGTATCGGGTTTTCACAGTTTATCAGGATCCTGCCAGGTGCGCATGGGTATTTCACAGTTTATCAGGATCCTGCCAGGTGTGTATGGGCTTTCACAGTTTATCAGGATCCTGCCAGGTGTGCATGGGGGTTTCACAGTTTATCAGGATCCTGCCAGGTGTGTATGGGGTATTCACAGTGTATCAAGATCCTGCCAGGAGTGTATGGGGTTTTCAAAGTGTATAAGGATCCTGCCAGGTGTGTATGGGGTTTTCACAGTTTATCAGGATCCTGCCAGGTGCGCATGGGGGTTTCACAGTTTATCAGGATCCTGCCAGGTGTGTATGGGGTTCTCACAGTTTATCAGGATCCTGCCAGGTGTGTCTGGGGTTTTCACAGTGTATAAGGATCCTGCCAGTTGTGTTTGGGGTTTTCACAGTGGATCACGATCCTGCCAGGTGTGTATGGGGTTTTCACAGTTTATCAGGATCCTGCCAGGTGTGTATGGGGTTTTCACAGTTCAGCAGGATCCTGCCAGGTGTGTCTGGGGGTTTCACAGTTTATCAAGATCCTGCCAGGTGTGTATGGGGTTTTCACAGTGTATCAGGGTCCTGACAGGTGTGTATGGGTGTTTCACAGTGTATCAGAGTCCTTCTAGGTGTGTATGGGCTTTTCACAGTTTATCAGGATCCTGCCAGGTGCGCATGGGTATTTCACAGTTTATCAGGATCCTGCCAGGTGTGTATGGGCTTTCACAGTTTATCAGCATCCTGCCAGGTGTGCATGGGGGTTTCACAGTTTATCAGGATCCTGCCAGGTGTGCATGGGGTATTCACAGTGTATCAAGATCCTGCCAGGAGTGTATGGGTTTTTCACAGTGTATAAGGATCCTGCCAGGTGTGTATGGGGTTTTCAAAGTGGATCAGGATCCTGCCGGGTGTGTATGGGGTTTTCACAGTTTATCAGGATCCTGCCAGGTGTGCATGGGAGTTTCACAGTTTATCAGGATCCTGCCAGGTGTGTATGGGGTTCTCACAGTTTATCAGGATCCTGCCAGGTGTGTCTGGGGTTTTCACAGTGTATAAGGATCCTGCCAGTTGTATATGGGGTTTTCACAGTGGATCAGGAACCTGCCAGGTGTGTATGGGGATTTAATAGTTTATCAGGATCCTGCCAGGTGTGTATGGGGGTTTCATAGTTTATCAGGAAACTGCCGGGTGGGTATGAAGGTTTAATAGTTTATCAGGATCCGGCTAGGTGTGTGTGGGATTTTCACAGTGTATCAGGATCCTGCCAGGTGCGTATGGGGTTTTCACAGTGGATCAGGAACCTGCCAGGTGTGTATGGGGATTTAATAGTTTATCATGGTACTGCCAGGTGTGTATGGGGGTTTCACAGTGGATCAGGATCCTGCCAGGTGTGTATGGGTTTTTCACAGTGGATCAGGATCCTGCCCGATGTGCATAGCGTTTTCACAGTGTATCAGGATCCTGCCAGGTGTGTATGGGGTTTTCACAGTATATCAGGTTCTGCCAGGTGTGTATGGGGGTTGTCACAGAGTATCAGGAGCCTGCCAGGTGTGCATATGGATTTGACTGTTTTTCAGGAACATGCCAGGTGTGTATGGGGTTTTCACAGTGGATCAGGATGCTGCCAGGTGTGTTTGGGGTTTTCACAGGGTATCAAGATCCTGCCAGGTGTGTATTGGGGTTTCACAGTGTATCAGGATCCTGCCAGGTGTGTATGGGTGTTTCACAGTATATCAGGATCCTGCCAGGTGTGTATGGGGTTTCACAGTTTATCAGGATGCTGCCAGGTGTGTATGGGGATTTCGCATTTTATCAGGATCCTGCCAGGTGTGTATGGGTTTTTCACAGTTTATGAGGATCCTGCCAGGTGTGTATGGTGTTTCACAGTTTAGCAGGATCCTGCCAGGTGTGTATGGGGTTTTCACAGTGTATCAGGATCCTGACAGGTGTGTATGGGGTTTTCACAGTGGATCAGGATCCTGTCAGGTGTGTATGGGGTTTTCACAGTTTATCAGGATACTGCCAGGTGTGTATGGGGGTTTCACAGTTTATCAGGATCCTGCCAGGTGTGTATGGGGTATTCACAGTGTATCAGTGTCCTGCCAGGTGTGTATGGGGTTTTCACAGATTATCAGGATTCTGCCAGGTGTTTATGGGGGTTTCGCAGTTTATCAGGTTCCTGCCAGGTGTGCCTGGGGTTTTCACAGTTTATCAGGATCGGGCCAGGTGTGTATGGGGGTTTCACTGTTTATCAGGATCCTGCCAGGTTTGTTTGGGGGTTTCTTATTTTATCAGGATCCTGCCAGTTGTGTTTGGAGTTTTCACAGCTTATCAGGATCCTGCCAGGTGTATATGGGGTTTTCACAGTGGATCAGGATCCTGCCAGGTGTGTATGGGGGTTTCACAGTGTATCAGGATCCTGCCAGGTGTGTTTCTGGGTTTCACAGTGTATCAGGACCCTGCCAGGTGTGCATGGGGTTTTCACAGTGGATCAGGATCCTGCCAGGTGTGTATCGGGTTTTCACAATGGATCAGTATATGCCAGGTGTGTTTGGGGTTTTCACAGGGCATCATGGTCCTGCCAGGTGTGCATACAGGTTTCATAGTTTATCAGGATCCTGCCAGGTGTGTATGGGGGTTTCAGAGTTTATCAGGATCCTGCCAGGTGTGTATGGGGTTTTCACAGTGTATCAGGATCCTGCCAGGTGTGCATGGGGATTTCACAGTGGATCAGGATCCTGCCAGGTGTGAACGGGTTTTCTCAGTGGATCAGGATCCTGCCAGGTGTGTATGGGGTTTTCACAGTTTATCAGTATCCTGCCAGGTGTGTATGGGGTTTCATATTTTATCAGGATGCTGCCAGGTGTGTATGGGTTGTTCACAGTATATCAGGATCCTGCCAGGTGTGTATGGGGTTTTCACAGTGTATCAGGATCCTGCCAGGTGTGTATGGAGTTTTCACTGTGTATCAGGATCCTGCCAGGTGTGTATGGGGTTTTCACAGATTGTCAGGATCCTGCCAGGTGTGTATGGGGTTTTCACAGTGTATGAGGATCCTGCCAGGTATGTATGGCCTTTTCACAGTGGATCAGGATCCTGCCAGGTGTGTATCGGGTTTTCACAATGGATCAGTATATGCCAGGTGTGTTTGGGGTTTTCACAGGGCATCATGGTCCTGCCAGGTGTGCATACAGGTTTCATAGTTTATCAGGATCCTGCCAGGTGTGTATGGGGGTTTCAGAGTTTATCAGGAACCTGCCAGGTGTGTATGGGGTTTTCACAGTGTATCAGTATCCTGCCAGGTGTGTATGGGGTTTTCACAGTGTATCAGGATCCTGCCAGGTGTGAACGGGTTTTCTCAGTGGATCAGGATCCTGCCAGGTGTGTATGGGGTTTTCACAGTTTATCAGTATCCTGCCAGGTGTGTATGGGGTTTCATATTTTATCAGGATGCTGCCAGGTGTGTATGGGTTGTTCACAGTATATCAGGATCCTGCCAGGTGTGTATGGGGTTTTCACAGTGTATCAGGATCCTGCCAGGTGTGTATGGGGTTTTCACTGTGTATCAGGATCCTGCCAGGTGTGTATGGGGTTTTCACAGTTTGTCAGGATCCTGCCAGGTGTGTATGGGGTTTTCGCAGTGTATGAGGATCCTGCCAGGTATGTATGGCCTTTTCACAGTGGATCAGGATCCTGCCAGGTGTGTGTGGGGTTTTCACAGTTTATCATTATCCTTCCAGATGTGTATGGGTGTTTCACAATTTATCAGGATCCTGCCAGGTGTGTAAGGGTTTTTCACAGTTTATCAGGGTCCTGCCAGGTGTGTATGGGGGTTTCACAGTTTATTAGGATCCTGCCAGGTGTGTATGGGGTTTTCACAGTATATCAAGATCCTGCCAGGTGTGTATGGGGTTTTCACAGTGTATCTTGATCCTGCCAGGTGTGTATGGGGGTATCACAGTTTATCAGGATCCTGCCAGGTGAGTATGGGATATTCACAGTGTATCAGGATCCTGCCAGGTGTGTATGGGGGTTTCACAGTGTATCAAGATCCTACCAGGTGTGTATGGGGTTTTCACAGTTTATCAGGATCCTGCCAGGTGTGTATGGGGGTTTCATAGTTTATCAGGTTCCTGCCAGGTGTGTATGGGGTTTTCACAGTATATCAATATCCTTCCCGGTGTGTTTGGGGTTTTCACAGTTTATCAGGATCCTGCCAGGTGTGTATGGGGTTTTCACAGTTTATCAGGATCCTGCCAGGTGTGTATGGGGTTTTCACAGTGTATCAGGATCCTGCCAGGTGTGCATGGGGTTTTCACAGTGGATCAGGATCCTGCCAGGTGTGAACGGGTTTTCTCAGTGGATCAGGATCCTGCCAGGTGTGTATGGGGTTTTCACAGTTTATCAGTATCCTGCCAGGTGTGTATGGGGTTTCATATTTTATCAGGATGCTGCCAGGTGTGTATGGGTTGTTCACAGTATATCAGGATCCTGCCAGGTGTGTATGGGGTTTTCACAGTGTATCAGGATCCTGCCAGGTGTGTATGGGGTTTTCACTGTGTATCAGGATCCTGCCAGGTGTGTATGGGGTTTTCACAGATTGTCAGGATCCTGCCAGGTGTGTATGGGGTTTTCACAGTGTATGAGGATCCTGCCAGGTATGTATGGCCTTTTCACAGTGGATCAGGATCCTGCCAGGTGTGTATCGGGTTTTCACAATGGATCAGTATATGCCAGGTGTGTTTGGGGTTTTCACAGGGCATCATGGTCCTGCCAGGTGTGCATACAGGTTTCATAGTTTATCAGGATCCTGCCAGGTGTGTATGGGGGTTTCAGAGTTTATCAGGATCCTGCCAGGTGTGTATGGGGTTTTCACAGTGTATCAGTATCCTGCCACGTGTGTATGGGGTTTTCACAGTGTATCAGGATCCTGCCAGGTGTGAACGGGTTTTCTCAGTGGATCAGGATCCTGCCAGGTGTGTATGGGGTTTTCACAGTTTATCAGTATCCTGCCAGGTGTGTATGGGGTTTCATATTTTATCAGGATGCTGCCAGGTGTGTATGGGTTGTTCACAGTATATCAGGATCCTGCCAGGTGTGTATGGGGTTTTCACAGTGTATCAGGATCCTGCCAGGTGTGTATGGGGTTTTCACTGTGTATCAGGATCCTGCCAGGTGTGTATGGGGTTTTCACAGTTTGTCAGGATCCTGCCAGGTGTGTATGGGGTTTTCACAGTGTATGAGGATCCTGCCAGGTATGTATGGCCTTTTCACAGTGGATCAGGATCCTGCCAGGTGTGTGTGGGGTTTTCACAGTTTATCATTATCCTTCCAGATGTGTATGGGTGTTTCACAATTTATCAGGATCCTGCCAGGTGTGTAAGGGTTTTTCACAGTTTATCAGGGTCCTGCCAGGTGTGTATGGGGGTTTCACAGTTTATTAGGATCCTGCCAGGTGTGTATGGGGTTTTCACAGTATATCAAGATCCTGCCAGGTGTGTATGGGGTTTTCACAGTGTATCTTGATCCTGCCAGGTGTGTATGGGGGTATCACAGTTTATCAGGATCCTGCCAGGTGAGTATGGGATATTCACAGTGTATCAGGATCCTGCCAGGTGTGTATGGGGGTTTCACAGTGTATCAAGATCCTACCAGGTGTGTATGGGGTTTTCACAGTTTATCAGGATCCTGCCAGGTGTGTATGGGGGTTTCATAGTTTATCAGGTTCCTGCCAGGTGTGTATGGGGTTTTCACAGTATATCAATATCCTTCCCGGTGTGTTTGGGGTTTTCACAGTTTATCAGGATCCTGCCAGGTGTGTATGGGGTTTTCACAGTTTATCTGGATCCTGCCAGGTGTGCATGGGGGTTTCCTAGTTTATCAGGATCCTACCAGGTGTGTATGGGGTTTTCACAGTGTATCAGTATCCTGCCAGGTGTGTATGGGGTTTTCACAGTGGATCAGGATCCTGCCAGTTGTGTATGGGGTTTTTACAGTTTCTCAGGATCCTGCCAGGTGTGTGTGGGGTTTTCATATTTTATCAGGATCCTGCCAGGTGTGTATGAACGTTTCATAGTTTATCAGGAACCTGCCAGGTGTGTATGGCATTTTCACAGAGTATCAGTATCCTGCCAGGTGTGTATGGGTTTTTCACAGTGTATCAGGATCCTGCCCGGTGTGCATCGGGTTTTAACAGTGTATCAGGATCCTGCCAGGTGTGTATGGGGTTTTCACAGTATATCAGGTTCTGCCAGGTGTGTATGGGGGTTGTCACAGAGTATCAGGATCCTGCCAGGTGTGCATGTGGATTTGACTGCTTTTCAGGATACTGCCTGGTCTGTATGGTGTTTTCACAGTGTATCAGGATGCTGCCAGGTGTGTATGGGGGTTTCGCAGGGTATCAAGATCCTGCCAGTTGTGTATCGGGGTTTCACACTGTATCAAGATCCTGCCAGGTGTGTATGGGGGTTTCACAGTATATCAGGATCCTGCCAGGTGTGTTTGGGGTTTCACATTTTTCAGGATCCTTCCAGGTGTGTATGGGTGTTGCACAGTTTATCAGCATCCTGCCAGGTGTGTATGTTGTTTCACAGTTGATCAGGATCCTGCCAGGTGTGTATGGGGTATTCACAGTGTATCAGGATCCTGACAGGTGTGTATGGGGTTTTCACAGTGGATCAGGATCCTGCCAGGTGTGTTTGGGGTTTTCACAGTTTATCAGGATCCTGCCAGGAGTGTATGGGGGTTTCACAGTTTATCAGGATGCTGCCAGGTGTGTATGGGGTTTTCACAGTGTATCAGTGTCCTGCCAGGTGTGTATGGTGGTTTCGCAGTGTATCAGGATCCTGCCATGTGAGGATGGGGTTTTCACAGTTTATCAGGATCCTGCCAGGTGTGTATGGGGTTTTCACTGTGTATCAGGATCCTGCCAGGTGTGTATGGGGTTTTCACAGTTCATCAGGATCCTGCCAGGTGTGTATGGGGGTTTCACAGTGTATCAGGATCCTGACAGGTGTGTATGGGCTTTTCACAGTGTATCAGGATCCTGCCAGGTGTGTATGGGGGTTTCACAGTGTATCAAGATCCTAACAGGTGTGTATGGGGTTTTCACAGTTTATCAGGATCCTGCCAGGTGTGTATGGGGGTTTCATAGCTTATCAGGATCCTGCCAGGTGTGTATGGGGTTTTCACAGTTTATCAGGATCCTGCCAGGTGTGTATGGGGTTTTCACAGTTTATCTGGATCCTGCCAGGTGTGCATGGGGGTTTCCTAGTTCATCAGGATCCTACCAGGTGTGTATGGGGTTTTCACAGTGTATCAGTATCCTGCCAGGTGTGTATGGGGTTTTCACAGTGGATCAGGATCCTGCCAGTTGTGTATGGGGTTTTCACAGTTTCTCAGGATCCTGCCAGGTGTGTGTGGGGTTTTCATATTTTATCAGGATCCTGCCAGGTGTGTATGAACGTTTCATAGTTTATCAGGAACCTGCCAGGTGTGTATGGCATTTTCACAGAGTATCAGTATCCTGCCAGGTGTGTATGGGTTTTTCACAGTGTATCAGGATCCTGCCCGGTGTGCATCGGGTTTTAACAGTGTATCAGGATCCTGCCAGGTGTGTATGGGGTTTTCACAGTATATCAGGTTCTGCCAGGTGTGTATGGGGGTTGTCACAGAGTATAAGGATCCTGCCAGGTGTGCATGTGGATTTGACTGTTTTTCAGGATACTGCCTGGTGTGTATGGTGTTTTCACAGTGGATCAGGATGCTGCCAGGTGTGTATGGGGGTTTCGCAGGGTATCAAGATCCTGCCAGTTGTGTATCGGGGTTTCACACTGTATCAAGATCCTGCCAGGTGTGTATGGGGGTTTCACAGTATATCAGGATCCTGCCAGGTGTGTATGGGGTTTCACATTTTTCAGGATCCTGCCAGGTGTGTATGGGTGTTTCACAGTTTATCAGCATCCTGCCAGGTGTGTATGTTGTTTCACAGTTGATCAGGATCCTGCCAGGTGTGTATGGGGTTTTCACAGTGTATCAGGATCCTGACAGGTGTGTATGGGGTTTTCACAGTGGATCAGGATCCTGCCAGGTGTGTTTGGGGTTTTCACAGTTTATCAGTATCCTGCCAGGTGTGCATGGGGGTTTCACAGTTTATCAGGATGCTGCCAGGTGTGTATGGGGTTTTCAAAGTGTATCAGTGTCCTGCCAGGTGTGTATGGTGGTTTCGCAGTTTATCAGGATCCTGCCAGGTGAGTATGGGTGTTTTCACAGTTTATCAGGATCCTGCCAGGTGTGTATGGGGTTTTCACTGTGTATCAGGATCCTGCCAGGTGTGTATGGGGTTTTCACAGTTCATCAGGGTCCTGCCAGGTGTGTATGGGGGTTTCACAGTGTATCAGGATCCTGACAGGTGTGTATGGGCTTTTCACAGTGGATCAGGATCCTGCCAGGTGTGTATGGGGTTTTCACAGTTTATCGTTATCCTTCCAGATGTGTATGGGTGTTTCACAATATATCAGGATCCTGCCAGGTGTGTACGGGTTTTTCACAGTTTATCAGGGTCCTGCCAGGTGTGTATGGGGGTTTCACAGTTTATTAGGATCCTGCCAGGTGTGTATGGGGTTTTCACAGTTTATCAGGATCCTGCCAGGTGTGTATGGGGTTTTCACAGTGTATCATGATCCTGCCAGGTGTGTATGGGGTTTTCACAGTGCATCAATATCCTGCCAGGTGTGTTTGGGGTTTTCACAGTTTATCAGGATCCTGCCAGGTGTGTATGGGGTTTTCACAGTTTATCTGGATCCTGCCAGGTGTGCATGGGGGTTTCATAGTTTATCAGGATCCTACCAGGTGTGTATGGGGTTTTCACAGTGTATCAGGATCCTGCCAGGTGTGAATGGGGTTTTCACAGTGGATCAGGATCCTGCCAGTTGTGTATGGGGTTTTCACAGTTTCTCAGGATCCTGCCAGGTGTGTGTGTGGTTTTCATATTTTATCAGGACCCTGCCAGGTGTTAATGAAGGTTTCATAGTTTATCAGGAACCCGCCAGGTGCGTATGGCATTTTCACAGTGAATCAGTATCCTGCCAGATGTTTATGGGATTTTCACAGTGGATAAGGAAATGCCAGGTGTGTATGGGGTTTTCACAGTGTATCAAGATCCTGCCAGGTGTGGATGGGGGTTTCACAGATATCAGGATCCTGCCAGGTGTGTATGGGGGTTTCACAGTTTATCAGGATCCTGCCAGGTGTGTATGGGGTTTCATATTTTATCAGGATGCTGCCAGGTGTGTGTGGGTTGTTCACAGTGTATCAGGATCCTGCCAGGAGTGTATGGGGTTTTCACAGTGTATCAGGATCCTGCTCGGTGTGTATGGGGTTTTCACTGTGTATCAGGATCCTGCCAGGTGTGTATGGGGTTTTCACAGTTTATCAGGATCCTGCCAGGTGTGTATGGGGGTTTCACAGTGTATCAGGATCCTGACAGGTGTGTATGGGCTTTTCACAGTGGATCAGGATCCTGCCAGGTGTGTTTGGGGTTTTCACAGTTTATCAGGATCCTGCCAGGTGTGTATGGGGTTTTCACAGTTTATCTGGATCCTGCCAGGTGTGCATGGGGGTTTCATAGTTTATCAGGATCCTACCAGGTGTGTATGGGGTTTTCACAGTGTACCAGGATCCTGCCAGGTGTGAATGGGGTTTTCACAGTGGATCAGGATCCTGCCAGTTGTGTATGGGGTTTTCACAGTTTCTCAGGATCCTGCCAGGTGTGTGTGTGGTTTTCATATTTTATCAGGACCCTGCCAGGTGTGTATGAAGGTTTCATAGTTTATCAGGAACCTGCCAGGTGTGTATGGCATTTTCACAGTGAATCAGTATCCTGCCAGGTGTTTATGGGATTTTCACAGTGGATCAGGAAATGCCAGGTGTGTATGGGGATTTCACAGTGTATCAAGATCCTGCCAGGTGTGGATGGGGGTTTCACAGTGTATCAGGATCCTGCCAGGTGTGTATGGGGGTTTCACAGTTTATCATAATCCTGCCAGGTGTGTATGGGGGTTTCACAGTGTATCAGGATCCTGCCAGGTGTGTATGGGGTTTTCACAGTTTATCAGGATCCTGCCAGGTGTGTATGGGGGTTTCACAGTGTATCAGGATCCTGACAGGTGTGTATGGGCTTTTCACAGTGGATCAGGATCCTGCCAGGTGTGTATGGGGTTTTCACAGTTTATCATTATCCTTCCAGATGTGTATGGGTGTTTCACAATTTATCAGGTTCCTGCCAGGTGTGTAAGGGGTTTTCACAGTTTATCAGGGTCCTGCCAGGTGTGTATGGGTGTTTCACAGTTTATTAGGATCCTGCCAGGTGTGTATGGGGTTTTCACAGTATATCAAGATCCTGCCAGGTGTGTATGGGGTTTTCACAGTGTATCTTGATCCTGCCAGGTGTGTATGGGGGTATCACAGTTTATCAGGATCCTGCCAGGTGAGTATGGGGTATTCACAGTGTATCAGGATCCTGCAAGGTGTGTATGGGGGTTTCACAGTGTCTCAAGATCCTACCAGGTGTGTTGGGGTTTTCACAGTTTATCAGGATCCTGCCAGGTGTGTATGGGGGTTTCATAGTTTATCAGAATCCTGCCAGGTGTGTATGGGGTTTTCACAGTGTATCAATATCCTTCCCGGTGTGTTTGGGGTTTTCACAGTTTATCAGGATCCTACCAGGTGTGTTATGGGGTTTTCACAGCGTATCAGTTTCCTGCCAGGTGTGTATGGGGTTTTCACAGTGGATCAGGATCCTGCCAGTTGTGTATGGGGATTTCACAGTTTCTCAGGATCCTGCCAGGTGTGTGTGGGGTTTTCATATTTTATCAGGATCCTGCCAGGTGTGTAAGAACGTTTCATAGTTTATCAGGAACCTGCCAGGTGTGTATGGCATTTTCACAGAGTATCAGTATCCTGCCAGGTGTGTATGGGTTTTTCACAGTGTATCAGGATCCTGCCCGGTGTGCATCGGGTTTTCACAGTGCATCAGGATCCTGCCAGGTGTGTATGGGGTTTTCACAGTATATCAGGTTCTGCCAGGTGTGTATGGGGGTTGTCACATAGTATCAGGATCCTGCCAGGTGTGCATGTGGATTTGACTGTTTTTCAGGATACTGCCAGGTGTGTATGGGGTTTTCACAGTGGATCAGGATGCTGCCAGGTGTGTATGGGGTTTTCGCAGGGTATCAAGATCCTGCCAGTTGTGTATCGGGGTTTCACACTGTATCAGGATCCTGCCAGGTGTGTATGGGGTTTCACATTTTTCAGGATCCTGCCAGGTGTGTATGGGTGTTTC
Source organism: Heterodontus francisci (assembly GCF_036365525.1). NCBI lineage: Eukaryota > Metazoa > Chordata > Chondrichthyes > Heterodontiformes > Heterodontidae > Heterodontus > Heterodontus francisci. Next base: position 325,466 of record NW_027140601.1, on the reverse strand, counting down.
ACAGTTTATCAGGATCCTGCCAGGTGTGTATGTTGTTTCACAGTTGATCAGGATCCTGCCAGGTGTGTATGGGGTTTTCACAGTGTATCAGGATACTGACAGCTGTGTGTGGGGTTTTCACAGTGGATCAGGATCCTGCCAGGTGTGTTTGGAGTTTTCACAGTTTATCAGGATCCTGCCAGGTGTGTATGGGGGTTTCACAGTTTATCAGGATGCTGCCAGGTGTGTATGGGGTTTTCACAGTGTATCAGTGTCCTGCCAGGTGTGTATGGTGGTTTCGCAATGGATCAGGGTCCTGCCAGGTGAGTATGGGGTTTTCACAGTGTATCAGGATCCTGCCAGGTGAGGATGGGGTTTTCACAGTTTATCAGGATCCTGCCAGGTGTGTATGGGGTTTTCACTGTGTATCAGGATCCTGCCAGGTGTGTATGGGGTTTTCACAGTTCATCAGGATCCTGCCAGGTGTGTATGGGGGTTTCACAGTGTATCAGGATCCTGACAGGTGTGTATGGGCTTTTCACAGTGGATCAGGATCCTGCCAGGTGTGTATGGGGTTTTCACAGTTTATCATTATCCTTCCAGATGTGTATGGGTGTTTCACAATTTATCAGGATCCTGCCAGGTGTGTACGGGGTTTTCACAGTTTATCAGGGTGCTGCCAGGTGTGTATGGGGGTTTCACAGTTTATTAGGATCCTGCCAGGTGTGTATGGGGTTTTCACAGTATATCAATATCCTGCCAGGTGTGTATGGGGTTTTCACAGTGTATCATGATCCTGCCAGGTGTGTATGGGGGTATCAAAGTTTATCAGGATCCTGCCAGGTGAGTATGGGGTATTCACAGTGTATCAGGATCCTGCCAGGTGTGTATGGGGGTTTCACAGTGTATCAAGATACTACCAGGTGTGTATGGGGTTTTCACAGTTTATCAGGATCCTGCCAGGTGTGTATGGGGGTTTCATAGTTTATCAGGATCCTGCCAGGTGTGTATGGGGTTTTCACAGTGCATCAATATCCTGCCAGGTGTGTTTGGGGGTTTCACAGTGGATCAGGATCCTGCCAGGTGTGTATGGGGTTTTCACAGTTTATCTGGATCCTGCCAGGTGTGCATGGGGGTTTCATAGTTTATCAGGAGCCTACCAGGTGTGTATGGGGTTTTCAAAGTTTATCAGGATCCTGCCAGGTGTGTCTGTTGTTTCACAGTTGATCAGGATCCTGCCAGGTGTGTATGGGGTTTTCACAGTGTATCAAGATCCTGACAGGTGTGTATGGGGTTTTCACAGTGGATCAGGATCCTGCCAGGTGTGTTTGGGGTTTTCACAGTTTATCAGGATCCTGCCAGGTGTGTATGGGGGTTTCACAGTTTATCAGGATGCTGCCAGGTGTGTATGGGGTTTTCTCAGTGTATCAGTGTCCTGCCAGGTGTGTATTGTGGTTTCGCAGTATATCAGGGTCCTGCCAGGTGAGTATGGGGTTTTCACAGTGTATCAGGATCCTGCCAGGTGAGGATGGGGTTTTCACAGTTTATCAGGATCCTGCCAGGTGTGTATGGGGTTTTCACTGTGTATCAGGATCCTGCCAGGTGTGTATGGGTTTTTCACAGTTCATCAGGATCCTGCCAGGTGTGTATGGGGGTTTCACAGTGTATCAGGATCCTGACAGGTGTGTATGGGCTTTTCACAGTGGATCAGGATCCTGCCAGGTGTGTATGGGGTTTTCACAGTTTATCAGGGTCCTGCCAGGTGTGTCTGGGGGTTTCACCGTTTATTAGGATCCTGCCAGGTGTGTATGGGGTTTTCACAGTATATCAATATCCTGCCAGGTGTGTATGGGGTTTTCACAGTGTATCATGATCCTGCCACGTGTGTATGGGGGTATCACAGTGTATCAGGATCCTGCCAGGTGAGTATGGGGTATTCACAGTGTATCAGAATCCTGCCAGGTGTGTATGGGGGTTTCACAGTGTATCAAGATCCTACCAGGTGTGTATGGGGTTTTCACAGTTTATCAGGATCCTGCCAGGTGTGTATGGGGGTTTCATAATTTATCAAGATCCTGCCAGGTGTGTATGGGGTTTTCACAGTGCATCAATATCCTGCCAGGTGTGTTTGGGGTTTTCACAGTTTATCAGGATCCTGCCAGGTGTGTATGGGGTTTTCACAGTTTATCTGGATCCTGCCAGGTGTGCATGGGGGTTTCATAGTTTATCAGGATCCTACCAGGTGTGTATGGGGTTTTCACAGTGTATCAGGATCCTGCCAGGTGTGAATGGGGTTTTCACAGTGGATCAGGATCCTGCCAGTTGTGTATGGGGTTTTCACAGTTTCTCAGGATCCTGCCAGGTGTGTGTGTGGTTTTCATATTTTATCAGGACCCTGCCAGGTGTGTATGAAGGTTTCATAGTTTATCAGGAACCTGCCAGGTGTGTATGGCATTTTCACAGTGAATCAGTATCCTGCCAGGTGTTTATGGGATTTTCACAGTGGATCAGGAAATGCCAGGTGTGTATGGGGATTTCACAGTGTATCAAGATCCTGCCAGGTGTGGATGGGGGTTTCACAGTGTATCAGGATCCTGCCAGGTGTGTATGGGGGTTTCACAGTATATCAGAATCCTGCCAGGGGTGTATCGGGTTTCACAGTTTATCAGGATGCTGCCAGGTGTGTTTGGGGGTTTCACAGTTTATCAGGATCCTGCCAGGTGTGTCTGAGGGTTTCACAGTTTATCAGGATGCTGCCAGGTGTGTATGGGGTTTTCACAGTGTATCAAGATCCTGCCAGGTGTGTTTGGGGTTTTCACAGTTAATCAGGATCCTGCCAGATGTGCATGTGGGTTTCACAGTTTATCAGGATTCTGGCAGTTGTGTATGGGGTTTTCACAGTGGATCAGGATCCTGCCAGGTGTGTTTGGGGTTTTCACAGTTTATCAGGATCCTGCCAGGTGTGTATGGGGGTTTCACAGTTTATCAGGATGCTGCCAGGTGTGTATGGGGTTTTCACAGTGTATCAGTGTCCTGCCAGGTGTGTATGGTGGTTTCGCAGTGTATCAGGGTCCTGCCAGGTGAGTATGGGGTTTTCACAGTGTATCAGGATCCTGCCAGGTGAGGATGGGGTTTTCACAGTTTATCAGGATCCTGCCAGGTGTGTATGGGGTTTTCACTGTGTATCAGGATCCTGCCAGGTGTGTATGGGTTTTTCCCAGTTCATCAGGATCCTGCCAGGTGTGTATGGGGGTTTCACAGTGTATCAGGATCCTGACAGGTGTGTATGGGCTTTTCACAGTGGATCAGGATCCTGCCAGGTGTGTATGGGGTTTTCACAGTTTATCAGGGTCCTGCCAGGTGTGTCTGGGGGTTTCACCGTTTATTAGGATCCTGCCAGGTGTGTATGGGGTTTTCACAGTATATCAATATCCTGCCAGGTGTGTATGGGGTTTTCACAGTGTATCATGATCCTGCCACGTGTGTATGGGGGTATCACAGTTTATCAGGATCCTGCCAGGTGTGTATGGGGGTTTCACAGTGTATCAAGATCCTACCAGGTGTGTATGGGGTTTTCACAGTTTATCAGGATCCTGCCAGGTGTGTATGGGGGTTTCATAGTTTATCAGGATCCTGCCAGGTGTGTATGGGGTTTTCACAGTGCATCAATATCCTGCCAGGTGTGTTTGGGGTTTTCACAGTGTATCAGGATCCTGCCAGGTGTGTATGGGGTTTTCACAGTTTATCTGGATCCTGCCAGGTGAGCATGGGGGTTTCATAGTTTATCAGGATCCTACCAGGTGTGTATGGGGTTAGCACAGTGTATCAGGATCCTGCCAGGTGTGAAATGGGTTTTTACAGTGGATCAGGATCCTGCCAGTTGTGTATGGGGTTTTCACAGTTTCTCAGGATCCTGCCAGGTGTGTGTGTGGTTTTCATATTTTATCAGGACCCTGCCAGGTGCGTATGAAAGTTTCATAGTTTATCAGGAACCTGCCAGGTGTGTATGGCATTTTCACAGTGAATCAGTATCCTGCCAGGTGTTTATGGGATTTTCACAGTGGATCAGGAAATGCCAGGTGTGTATGGGGATTTCACAGTGTATCAAGATCCTGCCAGGTGTGGATGGGGGTTTCACAGTGTATCAGGATCCTGCCAGGTGTGTATGGGGGTTTCACAGTTTATCATAATCCTGCCAGGTGTGTATGGGGGTTTCACAGTGTATCAGGATCCTGCCAGGTGTGTATGGGGTTTTCACAGTTTATCAGGATCCTGCCAGGTGTGTATGGGGGTTTCACAGTGTATCAGGATCCTGACAGGTGTGTATGGGCTTTTCACAGTGGATCAGGATCCTGCCAGGTGTGTATGGGGTTTTCACAGTTTATCATTATCCTTCCAGATGTGTATGGGTGTTTCACAATTTATCAGGTTCCTGCCAGGTGTGTAAGGGGTTTTCACAGTTTATCAGGGTCCTGCCAGGTGTGTATGGGTGTTTCACAGTTTATTAGGATCCTGCCAGGTGTGTATGGGGTTTTCACAGTATATCAAGATCCTGCCAGGTGTGTATGGGGTTTTCACAGTGTATCTTGATCCTGCCAGGTGTGTATGGGGGTATCACAGTTTATCAGGATCCTGCCAGGTGAGTATGGGGTATTCACAGTGTATCAGGATCCTGCAAGGTGTGTATGGGGGTTTCACAGTGTCTCAAGATCCTACCAGGTGTGTTGGGGTTTTCACAGTTTATCAGGATCCTGCCAGGTGTGTATGGGGGTTTCATAGTTTATCAGAATCCTGCCAGGTGTGTATGGGGTTTTCACAGTGTATCAATATCCTTCCCGGTGTGTTTGGGGTTTTCACAGTTTATCAGGATCCTACCAGGTGTGTTATGGGGTTTTCACAGCGTATCAGTTTCCTGCCAGGTGTGTATGGGGTTTTCACAGTGGATCAGGATCCTGCCAGTTGTGTATGGGGATTTCACAGTTTCTCAGGATCCTGCCAGGTGTGTGTGGGGTTTTCATATTTTATCAGGATCCTGCCAGGTGTGTAAGAACGTTTCATAGTTTATCAGGAACCTGCCAGGTGTGTATGGCATTTTCACAGAGTATCAGTATCCTGCCAGGTGTGTATGGGTTTTTCACAGTGTATCAGGATCCTGCCCGGTGTGCATCGGGTTTTCACAGGGCATCAGGATCCTGCCAGGTGTGTATGGGGTTTTCACAGTATATCAGGTTCTGCCAGGTGTGTATGGGGGTTGTCACATAGTATCAGGATCCTGCCAGGTGTGCATGTGGATTTGACTGTTTTTCAGGATACTGCCAGGTGTGTATGGGGTTTTCACAGTGGATCAGGATGCTGCCAGGTGTGTATGGGGTTTTCGCAGGGTATCAAGATCCTGCCAGTTGTGTATCGGGGTTTCACACTGTATCAGGATCCTGCCAGGTGTGTATGGGGTTTCACATTTTTCAGGATCCTGCCAGGTGTGTATGGGTGTTTCACAGTTTATCAGGATCCTGCCAGGTGTGTATGTTGTTTCACAGTTGATCAGGATCCTGCCAGGTGTGTATGGGGTTTTCACAGTGTATCAGGATACTGACAGCTGTGTGTGGGGTTTTCACAGTGGATCAGGATCCTGCCAGGTGTGTTTGGAGTTTTCACAGTTTATCAGGATCCTGCCAGGTGTGTATGGGGGTTTCACAGTTTATCAGGATGCTGCCAGGTGTGTATGGGGTTTTCACAGTGTATCAGTGTCCTGCCAGGTGTGTATGGTGGTTTCGCAATGGATCAGGGTCCTGCCAGGTGAGTATGGGGTTTTCACAGTGTATCAGGATCCTGCCAGGTGAGGATGGGGTTTTCACAGTTTATCAGGATCCTGCCAGGTGTGTATGGGGTTTTCACTGTGTATCAGGATCCTGCCAGGTGTGTATGGGGTTTTCACAGTTCATCAGGATCCTGCCAGGTGTGTATGGGGGTTTCACAGTGTATCAGGATCCTGACAGGTGTGTATGGGCTTTTCACAGTGGATCAGGATCCTGCCAGGTGTGTATGGGGTTTTCACAGTTTATCATTATCCTTCCAGATGTGTATGGGTGTTTCACAATTTATCAGGATCCTGCCAGGTGTGTACGGGGTTTTCACAGTTTATCAGGGTGCTGCCAGGTGTGTATGGGGGTTTCACAGTTTATTAGGATCCTGCCAGGTGTGTATGGGGTTTTCACAGTATATCAATATCCTGCCAGGTGTGTATGGGGTTTTCACAGTGTATCATGATCCTGCCAGGTGTGTATGGGGGTATCAAAGTTTATCAGGATCCTGCCAGGTGAGTATGGGGTATTCACAGTGTATCAGGATCCTGCCAGGTGTGTATGGGGGTTTCACAGTGTATCAAGATACTACCAGGTGTGTATGGGGTTTTCACAGTTTATCAGGATCCTGCCAGGTGTGTATGGGGGTTTCATAGTTTATCAGGATCCTGCCAGGTGTGTATGGGGTTTTCACAGTGCATCAATATCCTGCCAGGTGTGTTTGGGGGTTTCACAGTGGATCAGGATCCTGCCAGGTGTGTATGGGGTTTTCACAGTTTATCTGGATCCTGCCAGGTGTGCATGGGGGTTTCATAGTTTATCAGGAGCCTACCAGGTGTGTATGGGGTTTTCAAAGTTTATCAGGATCCTGCCAGGTGTGTCTGTTGTTTCACAGTTGATCAGGATCCTGCCAGGTGTGTATGGGGTTTTCACAGTGTATCAAGATCCTGACAGGTGTGTATGGGGTTTTCACAGTGGATCAGGATCCTGCCAGGTGTGTTTGGGGTTTTCACAGTTTATCAGGATCCTGCCAGGTGTGTATGGGGGTTTCACAGTTTATCAGGATGCTGCCAGGTGTGTATGGGGTTTTCTCAGTGTATCAGTGTCCTGCCAGGTGTGTATTGTGGTTTCGCAGTATATCAGGGTCCTGCCAGGTGAGTATGGGGTTTTCACAGTGTATCAGGATCCTGCCAGGTGAGGATGGGGTTTTCACAGTTTATCAGGTTCCTGCCAGGTGTGTATGGGGTTTTCACTGTGTATCAGGATCCTGCCAGGTGTGTATGGGTTTTTCACAGTTCATCAGGATCCTGCCAGGTGTGTATGGGGGTTTCACAGTGTATCAGGATCCTGACAGGTGTGTATGGGCTTTTCACAGTGGATCAGGATCCTGCCAGGTGTGTATGGGGTTTTCACAGTTTATCAGGGTCCTGCCAGGTGTGTCTGGGGGTTTCACCGTTTATTAGGATCCTGCCAGGTGTGTATGGGGTTTTCACAGTATATCAATATCCTGCCAGGTGTGTATGGGGTTTTCACAGTGTATCATGATCCTGCCACGTGTGTATGGGGGTATCACAGTGTATCAGGATCCTGCCAGGTGAGTATGGGGTATTCACAGTGTATCAGGATCCTGCCAGGTGTGTATGGGGGTTTCACAGTGTATCAAGATCCTACCAGGTGTGTATGGGGTTTTCACAGTTTATCAGGATCCTGCCAGGTGTGTATGGGGGTTTCATAATTTATCAAGATCCTGCCAGGTGTGTATGGGGTTTTCACAGTGCATCAATATCCTGCCAGGTGTGTTTGGGGTTTTCACAGTTTATCAGGATCCTGCCAGGTGTGTATGGGGTTTTCACAGTTTATCTGGATCCTGCCAGGTGTGCATGGGGGTTTCATAGTTTATCAGGATCCTACCAGGTGTGTATGGGGTTTTCACAGTGTATCAGGATCCTGCCAGGTGTGAATGGGGTTTTCACAGTGGATCAGGATCCTGCCAGTTGTGTATGGGGTTTTCACAGTTTCTCAGGATCCTGCCAGGTGTGTGTGTGGTTTTCATATTTTATCAGGACCCTGCCAGGTGTGTATGAAGGTTTCATAGTTTATCAGGAACCTGCCAGGTGTGTATGGCATTTTCACAGTGAATCAGTATCCTGCCAGGTGTTTATGGGATTTTCACAGTGGATCAGGAAATGCCAGGTGTGTATGGGGATTTCACAGTGTATCAAGATCCTGCCAGGTGTGGATGGGGGTTTCACAGTGTATCAGGATCCTGCCAGGTGTGTATGGGGGTTTCACAGTATATCAGAATCCTGCCAGGGGTGTATCGGGTTTCACAGTTTATCAGGATGCTGCCAGGTGTGTTTGGGGGTTTCACAGTTTATCAGGATCCTGCCAGGTGTGTCTGAGGGTTTCACAGTTTATCAGGATGCTGCCAGGTGTGTATGGGGTTTTCACAGTGTATCAAGATCCTGCCAGGTGTGTTTGGGGTTTTCACAGTTAATCAGGATCCTGCCAGATGTGCATGTGGGTTTCACAGTTTATCAGGATTCTGGCAGTTGTGTATGGGGTTTTCACAGTGGATCAGGATCCTGCCAGGTGTGTTTGGGGTTTTCACAGTTTATCAGGATCCTGCCAGGTGTGTATGGGGGTTTCACAGTTTATCAGGATGCTGCCAGGTGTGTATGGGGTTTTCACAGTGTATCAGTGTCCTGCCAGGTGTGTATGGTGGTTTCGCAGTGTATCAGGGTCCTGCCAGGTGAGTATGGGGTTTTCACAGTGTATCAGGATCCTGCCAGGTGAGGATGGGGTTTTCACAGTTTATCAGGATCCTGCCAGGTGTGTATGGGGTTTTCACTGTGTATCAGGATCCTGCCAGGTGTGTATGGGTTTTTCCCAGTTCATCAGGATCCTGCCAGGTGTGTATGGGGGTTTCACAGTGTATCAGGATCCTGACAGGTGTGTATGGGCTTTTCACAGTGGATCAGGATCCTGCCAGGTGTGTATGGGGTTTTCACAGTTTATCAGGGTCCTGCCAGGTGTGTCTGGGGGTTTCACCGTTTATTAGGATCCTGCCAGGTGTGTATGGGGTTTTCACAGTATATCAATATCCTGCCAGGTGTGTATGGGGTTTTCACAGTGTATCATGATCCTGCCACGTGTGTATGGGGGTATCACAGTTTATCAGGATCCTGCCAGGTGTGTATGGGGGTTTCACAGTGTATCAAGATCCTACCAGGTGTGTATGGGGTTTTCACAGTTTATCAGGATCCTGCCAGGTGTGTATGGGGGTTTCATAGTTTATCAGGATCCTGCCAGGTGTGTATGGGGTTTTCACAGTGCATCAATATCCTGCCAGGTGTGTTTGGGGTTTTCACAGTGTATCAGGATCCTGCCAGGTGTGTATGGGGTTTTCACAGTTTATCTGGATCCTGCCAGGTGAGCATGGGGGTTTCATAGTTTATCAGGATCCTACCAGGTGTGTATGGGGTTAGCACAGTGTATCAGGATCCTGCCAGGTGTGAAATGGGTTTTTACAGTGGATCAGGATCCTGCCAGTTGTGTATGGGTTTTTCACAGTTTCTCAGGATCCTGCCAGGTGTGTGTGTGGTTTTCATATTTTATCAGGACCCTGCCAGGTGCGTATGAAAGTTTCATAGTTTATCAGGAACCTGCCAGGTGTGTATGGCATTTTCACAGTGAATCAGTTTCCTGCCAGGTGTTTATGGGATTTTCACAGAGGTTCAGGAAATGCCAGGTGTGTATGGGTTTTTCGCAGTGTATCAAGATCCTGCCAGGTGTGTATGGGGGGTTTCACAGTGTATCAGGATCCTGCCAGGTGTGTATGGGGGTTTCACAGTATATCAGAATCCTGCCAGGTGTGTATGGGGTTTCACAGTTTATCAGGATGCTGCCAGGTGTGTTTGGTGGTTTCACAGTTTATCAGGATCCTGCCAGGTGTGTATGGGGGTTTCACGGTTTATCAGGATGCTGCCCGGTGTGTATGGGGTTTTCACAGTGTATCAAAATCCTGCCAGGTGTGTTTGGGGTTTTCACAGTTAATCAGGATCCTGCCAGATGTGCATGTGGGTTTCACAGTTTATCAGGATTCTGGCAGTTGTGTATGGGGTTTCACAGTTTATCAGGATCCTGCCTGGTGTGTACGGGGTTTTCACAGTTTATCAGAGTCCTGCCAGGTGTGTATGGCGGCTTCACAGTTTATCAGGGTCCTGCCACGTGTGTTTGGCATTTTTACAGTGAATCAGTATCCTGCCAGTTGTGTATGGGATTTTCACAGTGGATCAGGAAATGCCAGGTGTGTATGGGGTTTTCACAGTGTATCAAGATCCTGCCAGGTGTGTATGGGGGTTTCACAGTGTATCAGGATCCTGCCAGGTGTGTATGGGGTTTTCACAGTGTATCAAGATCCTGCCAGGTGTGTATGGGGTTTTCACAGTATATCAATATCCTGCCAGATGTGTATGGGGTTTTCACAGTGTATCATGATCCTGCCAGGTGTGTATGGGGGTATCACAGTTTATCAGGATCCTGCCAGGTGAGTATGGGGTATTCACAGTGTATCAGGATCCTGCAAGGTGTGTATGGGGGTTTCACAGTGTCTCAAGATCCTACCAGGTGTGTTGGGGTTTTCACAGTTTATCAGGATCCTGCCAGGTGTGTATGGGGGTTTCATAGTTTATCAGAATCCTGCCAGGTGTGTATGGGGTTTTCACAGTGTATCAATATCCTTCCCGGTGTGTTTGGGGTTTTCACAGTTTATCAGGATCCTACCAGGTGTGTTATGGGGTTTTCACAGCGTATCAGTTTCCTGCCAGGTGTGTATGGGGTTTTCACAGTGGATCAGGATCCTGCCAGTTGTGTATGGGAATTTCACAGTTTCTCAGGATCCTGCCAGGTGTGTGTGGGGTTTTCATATTTTATCAGGATCCTGCCAGGTGTGTAAGAACGTTTCATAGTTTATCAGGAACCTGCCAGGTGTGTATGGCATTTTCACAGAGTATCAGTATCCTGCCAGGTGTGTATGGGTTTTTCACAGTGTATCAGGATCCTGCCCGGTGTGCATCGGGTTTTCACAGTGCATCAGGATCCTGCCAGGTGTGTATGGGGTTTTCACAGTATATCAGGTTCTGCCAGGTGTGTATGGGGGTTGTCACAGAGTATCAGGATCCTGCCAGGTGTGCATGTGGATTTGACTGTTTTTCAGGATACTGCCAGGTGTGTATGGGGTTTTCACAGTGGATCAGGATGCTGCCAGGTGTGTATGGGGTTTTCGCAGGGTATCAAGATCCTGCCAGTTGTGTATCGGGGTTTCACACTGTATCAGGATCCTGCCAGGTGTGTATGGGGTTTCACATTTTTCAGGATCCTGCCAGGTGTGTATGGGTGTTTCACAGTTTATCAGGATCCTGCCAGGTGTGTATGTTGTTTCACAGTTGATCAGGATCCTGCCAGGTGTGTATGGGGTTTTCACAGTGTATCAGGATACTGACAGCTGTGTGTGGGGTTTTCACAGTGGATCAGGATCCTGCCAGGTGTGTTTGGAGTTTTCACAGTTTATCAGGATCCTGCCAGGTGTGTATGGGGGTTTCACAGTTTATCAGGATGCTGCCAGGTGTGTATGGGGTTTTCACAGTGTATCAGTGTCCTGCCAGGTGTGTATGGTGGTTTCGCAGTGGATCAGGGTCCTGCCAGGTGAGTATGGGGTTTTCACAGTGTATCAGGATCCTGCCAGGTGAGGATGGGGTTTTCACAGTTTATCAGGATCCTGCCAGGTGTGTATGGGGTTTTCACTGTGTATCAGGATCCTGCCAGGTGTGTATGGGGTTTTCACAGTTCATCAGGATCCTGCCAGGTGTGTATGGGGGTTTCACAGTGTATCAGGATCCTGACAGGTGTGTATGGGCTTTTCACAGTGGATCAGGATCCTGCCAGGTGTGTATGGGGTTTTCACAGTTTATCATTATCCTTCCAGATGTGTATGGGTGTTTCACAATTTATCAGGATCCTGCCAGGTGTGTACGGGGTTTTCACAGTTTATCAGGGTGCTGCCAGGTGTGTATGGGGGTTTCACAGTTTATTAGGATCCTGCCAGGTGTGTATGGGGTTTTCACAGTATATCAATATCCTGCCAGGTGTGTATGGGGTTTTCACAGTGTATCATGATCCTGCCAGGTGTGTATGGGGGTATCAAAGTTTATCAGGATCCTGCCAGGTGAGTATGGGGTATTCACAGTGTATCAGGATCCTGCCAGGTGTGTATGGGGGTTTCACAGAGTATCAGGATCCTGCCAGGTGTGCATGTGGATTTGACTGTTTTTCAGGATACTGCCAGGTGTGTATGGGGTTTTCACAGTGGATCAGGATGCTGCCAGGTGTGTATGGGGTTTTCGCAGGGTATCAAGATCCTGCCAGTTGTGTATCGGGGTTTCACACTGTATCAGGATCCTGCCAGGTGTGTATGGGGTTTCACATTTTTCAGGATCCTGCCAGGTGTGTATGGGTGTTTCACAGTTTATCAGGATCCTGCCAGGTGTGTATGTTGTTTCACAGTTGATCAGGATCCTGCCAGGTGTGTATGGGGTTTTCACAGTGTATCAGGATACTGACAGCTGTGTGTGGGGTTTTCACAGTGGATCAGGATCCTGCCAGGTGTGTTTGGAGTTTTCACAGTTTATCAGGATCCTGCCAGGTGTGTATGGGGGTTTCACAGTTTATCAGGATGCTGCCAGGTGTGTATGGGGTTTTCACAGTGTATCAGTGTCCTGCCAGGTGTGTATGGTGGTTTCGCAGTGGATCAGGGTCCTGCCAGGTGAGTATGGGGTTTTCACAGTGTATCAGGATCCTGCCAGGTGAGGATGGGGTTTTCACAGTTTATCAGGATCCTGCCAGGTGTGTATGGGGTTTTCACTGTGTATCAGGATCCTGCCAGGTGTGTATGGGGTTTTCACAGTTCATCAGGATCCTGCCAGGTGTGTATGGGGGTTTCACAGTGTATCAGGATCCTGACAGGTGTGTATGGGCTTTTCACAGTGGATCAGGATCCTGCCAGGTGTGTATGGGGTTTTCACAGTTTATCATTATCCTTCCAGATGTGTATGGGTGTTTCACAATTTATCAGGATCCTGCCAGGTGTGTACGGGGATTTCACAGTTTATCAGGGTGCTGCCAGGTGTGTATGGGGGTTTCACAGTTTATTAGGATCCTGCCAGGTGTGTATGGGGTTTTCACAGTATATCAATATCCTGCCAGGTGTGTATGGGGTTTTCACAGTGTATCATGATCCTGCCAGGTGTGTATGGGGGTATCAAAGTTTATCAGGATCCTGCCAGGTGAGTATGGGGTATTCACCGTGTATCAGGATCCTGCCAGGTGTGTATGGGGGTTTCACAGTGTATCAAGATACTACCAGGTGTGTATGGGGTTTTCACAGTTTATCAGGATCCTGCCAGGTGTGTATGGGGGTTTCATAGTTTATCAGGATCCTGCCAGGTGTGTATGGGGTTTTCACAGTGCATCAATATCCTGCCAGGTGTGTTTGGGGGTTTCACAGTGGATCAGGATCCTGCCAGGTGTGTATGGGGTTTTCACAGTTTATCTGGATCCTGCCAGGTGTGCATGGGGGTTTCATAGTTTATCAGGAGCCTACCAGGTGTGTATGGGGTTTTCAAAGTTTATCAGGATCCTGCCAGGTGTGTCTGTTGTTTCACAGTTGATCAGGATCCTGCCAGGTGTGTATGGGGTTTTCACAGTGTATCAAGATCCTGACAGGTGTGTATGGGGTTTTCACAGTGGATCAGGATCCTGCCAGGTGTGTTTGGGGTTTTCACAGTTTATCAGGATCCTGCCAGGTGTGTATGGGGGTTTCACAGTTTATCAGGATGCTGCCAGGTGTGTATGGGGTTTTCTCAGTGTATCAGTGTCCTGCCAGGTGTGTATTGTGGTTTCGCAGTATATCAGGGTCCTGCCAGGTGAGTATGGGGTTTTCACAGTGTATCAGGATCCTGCCAGGTGAGGATGGGGTTTTCACAGTTTATCAGGATCCTGCCAGGTGTGTATGGGGTTTTCACTGTGTATCAGGATCCTGCCAGGTGTGTATGGGTTTTTCACAGTTCATCAGGATCCTGCCAGGTGTGTATGGGGGTTTCACAGTGTATCAGGATCCTGACAGGTGTGTATGGGCTTTTCACAGTGGATCAGGATCCTGCCAGGTGTGTATGAGGTTTTCACAGTTTATCAGGGTCCTGCCAGGTGTGTCTGGGGGTTTCACCGTTTATTAGGATCCTGCCAGGTGTGTATGGGGTTTTCACAGTATATCAATATCCTGCCAGGTGTGTATGGGGTTTTCACAGTGTATCATGATCCTGCCACGTGTGTATGGGGGTATCACAGTGTATCAGGATCCTGCCAGGTGAGTATGGGGTATTCACAGTGTATCAGGATCCTGCCAGGTGTGTATGGGGGTTTCACAGTGTATCAAGATCCTACCAGGTGTGTATGGGGTTTTCACAGTTTATCTGGATCCTGCCAGGTGTGCATGGGGGTTTCATAGTTTATCAGGATCCTACCAGTTGTGTATGGGGTTTTCACAGTGTATCAGGATCCTGCCAGGTGTGAATGGGGTTTTCACAGTGGATCAGGATCCTGCCAGTTGTGTATGGGGTTTTCACAGTTTCTCAGGATCCTGCCAGGTGTGTGTGTGGTTTTCATATTTTATCAGGACCCTGCCAGGTGTGTATGAAGGTTTCATAGTTTATCAGGAACCTGCCAGGTGTGTATGGCATTTTCACAGTGAATCAGTATCCTGCCAGGTGTTTATGGGATTTTCACAGTGGATCAGGAAATGCCAGGTGTGTATGGGGATTTCACAGTGTATCAAGATCCTGCCAGGTGTGGATGGGGGTTTCACAGTGTATCAGGATCCTGCCAGGTGTGTATGGGGGTTTCACAGTATATCAGAATCCTGCCAGGGGTGTATCGGGTTTCACAGTTTATCAGGATGCTGCCAGGTGTGTTTGGGGGTTTCACAGTTTATCAGGATCCTGCCAGGTGTGTCTGAGGGTTTCACAGTTTATCAGGATGCTGCCAGGTGTGTATGGGGATTTCACAGTGTATCAAGATCCTGCCAGGTGTGTTTGGGGTTTTCACAGTTAATCAGGATCCTGCCAGATGTGCATGTGGGTTTCACAGTTGATCAGGATCCTGCCAGGTGTGTTTGGGGTTTTCACAGTTTATCAGGATCCTGCCAGGTGTGTATGGGGGTTTCACAGTTTATCAGGATGCTGCCAGGTGTGTATGGGGTTTTCACAGTGTATCAGTGTCCTGCCAGGTGTGTATGGTGGTTTCGCAGTGTATCAGGGTCCTGCCAGGTGAGTATGGGGTTTTCACAGTGTATCAGGATCCTGCCAGGTGAGGATGGGGTTTTCACAGTTTATCAGGATCCTGCCAGGTGTGTATGGGGTTTTCACTGTGTATCAGGATCCTGCCAGGTGTGTATGGGTTTTTCCCAGTTCATCAGGATCCTGCCAGGTGTGTATGGGGGTTTCACAGTGTATCAGGATCCTGACAGGTGTGTATGGGCTTTTCACAGTGGATCAGGATCCTGCCAGGTGTGTATGGGGTTTTCACAGTTTATCAGGGTCCTGCCAGGTGTGTCTGGGGGTTTCACCGTTTATTAGGATCCTGCCAGGTGTGTATGGGGTTTTCACAGTATATCAATATCCTGCCAGGTGTGTATGGGGTTTTCACAGTGTATCATGATCCTGCCACGTGTGTATGGGGGTATCACAGTTTATCAGGATCCTGCCAGGTGTGTATGGGGGTTTCACAGTGTATCAAGATCCTACCAGGTGTGTATGGGGTTTTCACAGTTTATCAGGATCCTGCCAGGTGTGTATGGGGGTTTCATAGTTTATCAGGATCCTGCCAGGTGTGTATGGGGTTTTCACAGTGCATCAATATCCTGCCAGGTGTGTTTGGGGTTTTCACAGTGTATCAGGATCCTGCCAGGTGTGTATGGGGTTTTCACAGTTTATCTGGATCCTGCCAGGTGAGCATGGGGGTTTCATAGTTTATCAGGATCCTACCAGGTGTGTATGGGGTTAGCACAGTGTATCAGGATCCTGCCAGGTGTGAAATGGGTTTTTACAGTGGATCAGGATCCTGCCAGTTGTGTATGGGGTTTTCACAGTTTCTCAGGATCCTGCCAGGTGTGTGTGTGGTTTTCATATTTTATCAGGACCCTGCCAGGTGCGTATGAAAGTTTCATAGTTTATCAGGAACCTGCCAGGTGTGTATGGCATTTTCACAGTGAATCAGTTTCCTGCCAGGTGTTTATGGGATTTTCACAGAGGTTCAGGAAATGCCAGGTGTGTATGGGTTTTTCGCAGTGTATCAAGATCCTGCCAGGTGTGTATGGGAGGTTTCACAGTGTATCAGGATCCTGCCAGGTGTGTATGGGGGTTTCACAGTATATCAGAATCCTGCCAGGTGTGTATGGGGTTTCACAGTTTATCAGGATGCTGCCAGGTGTGTTTGTTGGTTTCACAGTTTATCAGGATCCTGCCAGGTGTGTATGGGGGTTTCACGGTTTATCAGGATGCTGCCCGGTGTGTATGGGGTTTTCACAGTGTATCAAAATCCTGCCAGGTGTGTTTGGGGTTTTCACAGTTAATCAGGATCCTGCCAGATGTGCATGTGGGTTTCACAGTTTATCAGGATTCTGGCAGTTGTGTATGGGGTTTCACAGTTTATCAGGATCCTGCCTGGTGTGTACGGGGTTTTCACAGTTTATCAGAGTCCTGCCAGGTGTGTATGGCGGTTTCACAGTTTATCAGGGTCCTGCCACGTGTGTTTGGCATTTTTACAGTGAATCAGTATCCTGCCAGTTGTGTATGGGATTTTCACAGTGGATCAGGAAATGCCAGGTGTGTATGGGGTTTTCACAGTGTATCAAGATCCTGCCAGGTGTGTATGGGGGTTTCACAGTGTATCAGGATCCTGCCAGGTGTGTATGGGGTTTTCACAGTGTATCAAGATCCTGCCAGGTGTGTATGGGGTTTTCACAGTATATCAATATACTGCCAGATGTGTATGGGGTTTTCACAGTGTATCATGATCCTGCCAGGTGTGTATGGGGGTATCACAGTTTATCAGGATCCTGCCAGGTGAGTATGGGGTATTCACAGTGTATCAGGATCCTGCCAGGTGTGTATGGGGGTTTCACAGTGTATCAAGATCCTACCAGGTGTGTATGGGGTTTTCACAGTTTATCAGGATCCTGCCAGGTGTGTATGGGGGTTTCATAGTTTATCATGATCCTGCCAGGTGTGTATGGGGTTTTCACAGTGCATCAATATCCTGCCTGGTGTGTTTGGGGTTTTCACAGTTTATCAGAATCCTGCCAGGTGTGTATGGGGTTTTCACAGTTTATCTGGATCCTGCCAGGTGTGCATGGGGGTTTCATAGTTTATCAGGATCCTACCAGGTGTGTATGGGGTTTTCACAGTGTATCAGGATCCTGCCATGTGTGAATGGGGTTTTCACAGTGGATCAGGATCCTGCCAGTTGTGTATGGGGTTTTCACAGTTTCTCAGGATCCTGCCAGGTGTGTGTGTTGTTTTCATATTTTATCAGGACCCTGCCAGGTGTGTATGAAGTTTTCATAGTTTATCAGGAACCTGCCAGGTGTGTATGGCATTTTCACAGTGAATCAGTATCCTGCCAGGTGTTTATGGGATTTTCACAGTGGATCAGGAAATGCCAGGTGTGTATGGGGTTTTCACAGTGTATCAAGATCCTGCCAGGTGTGGATGGGGGGTTTCACAGTTTATCAGGATCCTGCCAGGTGTGTATGGGGGTTTCATAGTTTATCAGGATCCTGCCAGGTGTGTATGGGGTTTTCACAGTGCATCAATATCCTGCCAGGTGTGTTTGGGGTTTTCACAGTTTATCAGGATCCTGCCAGGTGTGTATGGGGTTTTCACAGTTTATCTGGATCCTGCCAGGTGTGCATGGGGGTTTCATAGTTTATCAGGATCCTACCAGGTGTGTATGGGGTTTTCACAGTGTATCAGGATCCTGCCAGGTGTGAATGGGGTTTGCACAGTGGATCAGGATCCTGCCAGTTGTGTATGGGGTTTTCACAGTTTCTCAGGATCCTGCCAGGTGTGTGTGTGGTTTTCATATTTTATCAGGACCCTGCCAGGTGTGTATGAAGGTTTCATAGTTTATCAGGAACCTGCCAGGTGTGTATGGCATTTTCACTGTGAATCAGTATCCTGCCAGGTGATTATGGGATATTCACAGTGGATCAGGAAATGCCAGGTGTGTATGGGGATTTCACAGTGTATCAAGATCCTGCCAGAAGTGGATGGGGGTTTCACAGTGTATCAGGATCCTGCCAGGTGTGTATGGGGGTTTCACAGTATATCAGAATCCTGCCAGGTGTGTATCGGGTTTCACAGTTTATCAGGATGCTGCCAGGTGTGTTTGGGGGTTTCACAGTTTATCAGGATCCTGCCAGGTGTGTCTGAGGGTTTCACAGTTTATCAGGATGCTGCCAGGTGTGTATGGGGTTTTCACAGTGTATCAAGATCCTGCCAGGTGTGTTTGGGGTTTTCACAGTTAATCAGGATCCTGCCAGATGTGCATGTGGGTTTCACAGTTTATCAGGAATCCGGCAGTTGTGTCTGGTGTTTTCACAGTGGATCAGGATCCTGCCAGGTGTGTTTGGGGTTTTCACAGTTTATCAGGATCCTGCCAGGTGTGTATGGGGGTTTCACAGTTTATCAGGATGCTGCCAGGTGTGTATGGGGTTTTCACAGTGTATCAGGGTCCTGCCAGGTGAGTATGGGGTTTTCACAGTGTATCAGAATCCTGCCAGGTGAGGATGGGGTTTTCACAGTTTATCAGGATCCTGCCAGGTGTGTATGGGGTTTTCACTGTGTATCAGGATCCTGCCAGGTGTGTATGGGTTTTTCACAGTTCATCAGGATCCTGCCAGGTGTGTATGGGGGTTTCGCAGTGTATCAGGATCCTGACAGGTGTGTATGGGCTTTTCACAGTGGATCAGGATCCTGCCAGGTGTGTATGGGGTTTTCACAGTTTATCAGGGTCCTGCCAGGTGTGTCTGGGTGTTTCACAGTTTCTTAGGATCCTGCCAGGTGTGTATGGGGTTTTCACAGTATTTCAATATCCTGCCAGGTGTGTATGGGGTTTTCACAGTGTATCATGATCCTGCCACGTGTGTATGGGGGTATCACAGTTTATCAGGATCCTGCCAGGTGAGTATGGGGTATTCACAGTGTATCAGGATCCTGCCAGGTGTGTATGGGGGTTTCACAGTGTATCAAGATCCTACCAGGTGTGTATGGGGCTTTCACTGTTTATCAGGATCCTGCCAGGTGTGTATGGGGGTTTCATAGTTTATCAGGATCCTGCCAGGTTTGTATGGGGTTTCACAGTGCATCAATATCCTGCCAGGTGTGTTTGGGGTTTTCACAGTTTATCAGGATCCTGCCAGGTGTGTATGGGGTTTTCACAGTTTATCTGGATCCTGCCAGGTGTGCATGGGGCTTTCATAGTTTAGCAGGATCCTACCAGGTGTGTATGGGGTTTTCACAGTGTATCAGGATCCTGCCAGGTGTTAAATGGGTTTTTACAGTGGATCAGGATCCTGCCAGTTGTGTATGGGGTTTTCACAGTTTCTCAGGATCCTGCCAGGTGTGTGTGTGGTTTTCATATTTTATCAGGACCCTGCCAGGTGCGTATGAAGGTTTCATAGTTTATCAGGAACCTGCCAGGTGTCTATGGCATTTTCACAGTGAATCAGTATCCTGCCAGGTGTTTATGGGATTTTCACAGTGGATCAGGAAATGCCAGGTGTGTATGGGGTTTTCACAGTGTATCAAAATCCTGCCAGGTGTGGATGGGGGTTTCACAGTGTATCAGGATCCTGCCAGGTGTGTATGGGGGTTTCACAGTATATCAGAATCCTGCCAGGTGTGTATGGGGTTTCACAGTTTATCAGGAAGCTGCCAGGTGTGTTTTGGGGTTTCACAGTTTATCAGGATCCTGCCAGGTGTGTATGGGGGTTTCACGGTTTATCAGGATGCTGCCCGGTGTGTATGGGGTTTTCACAGTGTATCAAGATCCTGCCAGGTGTGTTTGGGGTTTTCACAGTTAATCAGGATCCTGCCAGATGTGCATGTGGGTTTCACAGTTTATCAGGATTCTGGCAGTTGTGTATGGGGTTTCACAGTTTATCAGGATCCTGCCTGGTGTGTACGGGGTTTTCACAGTTTATCAGGGTCCTGCCAGGTGTGTATGGCGGTTTCACAGTTTATCAGGGTCCTGCCACTTGTGTTTGGCATTTTCACAGTGAATCAGTATCCTGCCAGTTGTGTATGGGATTTTCACAGTGGATCAGGAAATGCCAGGTGTGTGTGGGGTTTTCACAGTGTATCAAGATCCTGCCAGGTGTGTATGGGGGTTTCACAGTGTATCAGGATCCTGCCAGGTGTGTATGGGGTTTTCACAGTGTATCAAGATCCTGCCAGGTGTGTATGGGGTTTTCACAGTATATCAATATCCTGCCAGATGTGTATGGGGTTTTGACAGTGTATCATGATCCTGCCAGGTGTGTATGGGGGTATCACAGTTTATCAGGATACTGCCAGGTGAGTATGGGGTATTCACAGTGTATCAGGATCCTGCCAGGTGTGTATGGGGGTTTCACAGTGTATCAAGATCCTACCAGGTGTGTATGGGGTTTTAACAGTTTATCAGGATCCTGCCAGGTGTGTATGGGGGTTTCATAGTTTATCAGGATCCTGCCAGGTGTGTATGGGGTTTTCACAGTGCATCAATATCCTGCCAGGTGTGTTTGGGGTTTTCACAGTTTATCAGAATCCTGCCAGGTGTGTATGGGGATTTCACAGTTTATCTGGATCCTGCCAGGTGTGCATGGGGGTTTCATAGTTTATCAGGATCCTACCAGGTTTGTATGGGGTTTTCACAGTGTATCAGGATCCTGCCATGTGTGAATGGGGTTTTCACAGTGGATCAGGATCCTGCCAGTTGTGTATGGGGTTTTCACAGTTTCTCAGGATCCTGCCAGGTGTGTGTGTTGTTTTCATATTTTATCAGGACCCTGCCAGGTGTGTATGAAGGTTTCATAGTTTATCAGGAACCTGCCAGGTGTGTATGGCATTTTCACAGTGAATCAGTATCCTGCCAGGTGTTTATGGGATTTTCACAGTGGATCAGGAAATGCCAGGTGTGTATGGGGTTTTCACAGTGGATCAAGATCCTGCCAGGTGTGGATGGGGGTTTCACAGTGTATCAGGATCCTGCCAGGTGTGTATGGGGGTTTCACAGTGTATCAGAATGCTGCCAGGTGTGTATCGGTTTTCACAGTTTATCAGGATGCTGCCAGGTGTGTTTGGGGGTTTCACAGTTTATCAGGATCCTGCCAGGTGTGTCTGGGGGTTTCACAGTTTATCAGGATGCTGCCAGGTGTGTATGGCGTTTTCAAAGTTTGTCAGGATCCTGCCAGGTGTGTATGGGGTTTTCACTGTGTATCAGGTTCCTGCCAGGTGTGTATGGGGTTTTCACAGTGGATCAGGATCCGGCCAGGTGTGTATGGCGTTTTCAAAGTTTGTCAGGATCCTGCCAGGTGTGTATGGGGTTTTCACAGTTGATCAGGATCTTGCCAGATGTGTATGGGGTTTCACAGTGCATCAGGATCCTTCCAGGTGTGTATGGGGTTTTCACAGTGGATCAGAATCCTGCCCGCTGTGTCTGGGGTTTTCACAGTTTCTCAGGATCCTGCCAGGTGTGTATGGGGGTCTCACAGTGTATCAGGAACATGCCAGGTGTGTATGGGGTTTCGCAGTGTATCAGGATCCTGCCAGGTGTGTATGGGGTTTTCATAATGGATCAGGATCCTGCCAGGTGTTTCTGGGGTTTTCACAGTTTATCAGGATCCTGCCAGGCGTGTATGGGGGTTTCACAGTTTATCAGGATCCTGCCAGGTGTGTATGCGGGATTCATCGTTTATCAGGATTATGCCAGTTGTGTTTGGGGTTTTCACAGCTTATCAGGATCCTGCCAGGTGTGTATGGGGTTTTAACTGTGTATCAGGATCCTGCCAGGTGTGTATGGGGGTTTCACAGTGTATCAGGATCCTGCCAGGTGTGTATGGGGGTTTTACAGTGTATCAGGATCCTGCCAGGTGTGTACGGGGTTTTCACAGTGTATCAGGTTCCTGCCAGGTGTGTATGGGTTTTTCACAGTGTATCAGGGTGCTGCCTGGTGAGTACGGGGTTTTCACAGTTTATCAGGATCCTGCCAGGTGTGTATGGGGGTTTCACAGTTTATCAGGATCCTGCCAGGTGTGTATGGGTGTTTCACAGTTTATCAGGATCCTGCCAGGTGTGTATGGGGTTTTCACAGTTTATCAGGATCCTGCCAGGTGTGTATGGGTATTTCACTGTTTATCAGGATCCTGCCAGGTGTGTATGGGTTTTCACAGTTTATCAGGATCCTGCCAGGTGTGCATGGGGGTTTCACAGTTTATCAGGATCCTGCCAGGTGTGTATGGGGTTTTCACAGTGTATCAAGATCCTGCCAGGTGTGTATAGGGTTTTCACAGTTTATCAGGATCCTGCCAGGTGTGTATGGGGTTTTCACAGTGTATCAGGATCCTGCCAGGTGTGCATATGGGTTTCATAGTTTATCAGGATCCTGCCAGGTGTGTATGGGGTTTTCACAGTGTATCAGGATCCTGCCATGTGTGTATGGGGATTTCATTGTTTAACAGGATCCTGCCAGGTGTGTATGGGGGTTTCATAGCTAATCAGGATCCTGCCAGGTGTGTATGGGGTTTTCACAGTGTATCAGGATCCTGCCAGGTGTGTATGGGGTTTTCACTGTGGATCAGGATCCTGCCAGGTGTGTATGGGTTTTCACAGTTTATCAGGATCCTGCCAGGTGTGCATGGGGGTTTCACAGTTTATCAGGATCCTGCCAGGTGTGTATAGGTTTTCACAGTGTATCAAGATCCTGCCAGGTGTGTATGGGGTTTTCACAGTTTATCAGGATCCTGCCAGGTGTGTATGGGGTTTTCACAGTGTATCAGGATCCTGCCAGGTGTGTATGGGGGTTTCACAGTGTATCAGGATCCTGCCAGGTGTGTATGGGGTTTTCACAGTGTGTCAGGATCCTGGCAGGTGTGTATGGGGGTTTTACAGTGTATCAGGATCCTGCCAGGTGTGTACGGGGGTTTCACAGTTTATCAGGATCCTGCCAGGTGTGTATGGGGTTTTCACAGTGTATCAGGTTCCTGCCAGGTGTGTATGGGGTTTTCACAGTGTATCAGGGTGCTGCCTGGTGAGTACGGGGTTTTCACAGTTTATCAGGATCCTGCCAGGTGTGTATGGGGGTTTCACAGTTTATCAGGATCCTGCCAGGTGTGTATGGGTGTTTCACAGTTTATCAGGATCCTGCCAGGTGTGTATGGGGTTTTCACAGTTTATCAGGATCCTGCCAGGTGTGTATGGGGATTTCACTGTTTATCAGGATCCTGCCAGGTGTGGATGGGTTTTCACAGTTTATCAGGATCCTGCCAGGTGTGCATGGGGGTTTCACAGTTTATCAGGATCCTGCCAGGTGTGTATGGGGTTTTCACAGTGTATCAAGATCCGGCCAGGTGTGTATGGGGTTTTCACAGTTTATCAGGATCCTGCCAGGTGTGTATGGGGTTTTCACAGTGTATCAGGATCCTGCCAGGTGTGCATATGGGTTTCATAGTTTATCAGGATCCTGCCAGGTGTGTATGGTGTTTTCACAGTGTATCAGGATCCTGCCAGGTGTGTATGGGGATTTCATTGTTTAACAGGATCCTGCCAGGTGTGTATGGGGGTTTCATAGCTAATCAGGATCCTGCCAGGTGTGTATGGGGTTTTCACAGTGTATCAGGATCCTGCCAGGTGTGTATGGGGTTTTCACTGTGGATCAGGATCCTGCCAGGTGTGTACGGGGTTTTCACACTGTATCAGGATCCTGCCAGGTGTGTTTGGGGTTTTCACAGTGGATCAGGATCCTGCCAGGTGTGTATGGGGTTTTCACAGTGGATCATGATCCTGCCAGGTGTGCATGGGGTTTTCAGTTTATCAGGATCCTGCCAGGTGTGTATGGGGGTTTCACAGTTTATCAGTATCCTGCCAGGTGCGTCTGGGGTTTTCACAGTGTATCAAGATCCTGCCAGGTGTGTTTTGGGTTTTCACAGTGTATCAAATCCTGCCAGGTGTGTATGTGGGTTTCACAGTTTATCAGGATCCTGCCAGGTGAGTATGGGGTTTTCACTGTGTATCAGGATCCTGCCAGGTGTGTATCGGTGTTTCACAGTTTATCAGGAACCTGCCAGGTGTGCATGGGGTTTTCACAGTGTATCTAGATCCTGCCAGGTGTGTATGGGGTTTTCACAGTTTATCAGGATCCTGCCAGGTGTGTATGGGGTTTTCACAGTTTATCAGGTTCCTGCCAGGTGTGTTTGGGGTTTTCATAGTTTATCAGGAACCTGCCAGGTGTGTATGGGGTGTTCACAGTGTATCAAGTTCCTGCCAGGTGTGTATGCGGTTTTCACAGTTTATCAGGATCCTGCCATTTGTGTATGGGTCTTACATAGTTTATCAGGATCCTACCAGGTGTGTATGGCGTTTTCACAGTGTATCAGGATCCTGCCAGGTGTGTATGGGATTTTCACAGTGTATCAGGATCCTGCCAGGTGTGTATGGGGTTTTCACAGTTTATCAGGATCCTGCCAGGTGTGCATGGGGGTTTCACAGTTTATCAGGATCCTGCCAGGTGTGTATGGGGTTTTCACAGTGTATCAAGATCCGGCCAGGTGTGTATGGGGTTTTCACAGTTTATCAGGATCCTGCCAGGTGTGTATGGGGTTTTCACAGTGTATCAGGATCCTGCCAGGTGTGCATATGGGTTTCATAGTTTATCAGGATCCTGCCAGGTGTGTATGGTGTTTTCACAGTGTATCAGGATCCTGCCAGGTGTGTATGGGGATTTCATTGTTTAACAGGATCCTGCCAGGTGTGTATGGGGGTTTCATAGCTAATCAGGATCCTGCCAGGTGTGTATGGGGTTTTCACAGTGTATCAGGATCCTGCCAGGTGTGTATGGGGTTTTCACTGTGGATCAGGATCCTGCCAGGTGTGTACGGGGTTTTCACACTGTATCAGGATCCTGCCAGGTGTGTTTGGGGTTTTCACAGTGGATCAGGATCCTGCCAGGTGTGTATGGGGTTTTCACAGTGGATCATGATCCTGCCAGGTGTGTATGGGGTTTTCAGTTTATCAGGATCCTGCCAGGTGTGTATGGGGGTTTCACAGTTTATCAGTATCCTGCCAGGTGCGTCTGGGGTTTTCACAGTGTATCAAGATCCTGCCAGGTGTGTTTTGGGTTTTCACAGTGTATCAAATCCTGCCAGGTGTGTATGTGGGTTTCACAGTTTATCAGGATCCTGCCAGGTGAGTATGGGGTTTTCACTGTGTATCAGGATCCTGCCAGGTGTGTATCGGTGTTTCACAGTTTATCAGGAACCTGCCAGGTGTGCATGGGGTTTTCACAGTGTATCTAGATCCTGCCAGGTGTGTATGGGGTTTTCACAGTTTATCAGGATCCTGCCAGGTGTGTATGGGGTTTTCACAGTTTATCAGGTTCCTGCCAGGTGTGTTTGGGGGTTTCATAGTTTATCAGGAACCTGCCAGGTGTGTATGGGGTGTTCACAGTGTATCAAGTTCCTGCCAGGTGTGTATGCGGTTTTCACAGTTTATCAGGATCCTGCCATTTGTGTATGGGTCTTACATAGTTTATCAGGATCCTACCAGGTGTGTATGGCGTTTTCACAGTGTATCAGGATCCTGCCAGGTGTGTATGGGATTTTCACAGTGTATCAGGATCCTGCCAGGTGTTTATGGGGTTTTCACAGTGGATCAGAATTCTGCCAGTTGTGTATGGGGTTTTCAAAGCGGATTAAGATCCTGCCAGGTGTGTATGGGTGGTTTCACAGTGTATCAGGATCCTGCCAGGTGTGTATGGGGGTTTCACAGTATATCAGGATCCTGCCAGGTGTGTTTGGGGTTTCACAATTTATCATTCTGCTGCTCGGTGTGTATGGCGGTTTCACAGTTTATCAGGATTCTGCCAGGTGTGTATGGAGTTTTCACAGTGTATCAAGATCCTGCCAGTTGTGCATGTGGTTTTCACAGTTAATCAGAATCCTGCCAGATGTGTATGGGTGTTTCACAGTTTGTCAGGATCCTGCCACGTGTGTATGGGGTTTCACAGTTTATCAGGATCCTGCCAGGTGTGTATGGGGAATTCACAGTTTATCTGGATACTGCCAGGTGTGTCTGGGGTTTTCACAGTGCATCAAGATCCTGCCAGGTGTGTATGCGGGTTTCACAGTTTATCAGGATCCTGCCAGGTGTGTATGGGGTTTTCACAGTGTATCAGGTTCCTGCCAGGTGTGTATGGGGTTTTCACGGTGGATCAGGATCCTGCCAGGTGTGTATGGGGTTTTCACAGTTTATCAGGATCCTGCCAAGTGTGTATGTGTGTTTCATAGTTTATCAGGATCCTGCCAGGTGTGTATGGGGGTTTCATAGTTTATCAGGATCCTGCCAGGTGTGTATGGGGTTTTCACTGTGTATCAGGTTCCTGCCAGGTGTGTATGGGGTTTTCAAAGTGTATCAGTATCCTGCCAGATGTGCATGGGGTTTCACAGTGTATCAGGATCCTGCCAGGTGTGTATGGGTGTCTCACAGTGTATCAGGAACATGCCAGGTGTGTATGGGGTTTCGCAGTGTATCAGGATCCTGCCAGGTGTGTATGGGGGTTTCACAGTTTATCAGGATCCTGCCAGGTGTGTATGCGGGTTTCATCGTTTATCAGGATTCTGCCAGTTGTGTTTGGGGTTTTCACAGCTTATCAGGATCCTGCCAGGTGTGTATGGTGTTATCACTGTGTATCAGGATCCTGCCAGGTGTGTATGGGGGTTTCACAGTGTATCAGGTTCCTGCCAGGTGTGTATGGGGTTTTCACAGTGTGTCAGGATCCTGCCAGGTGTGTATGGGGGTTTTACAGTGTATCAGGATCCTGCCAGGTATGTATCTGGGTTTCACAGAGTATCAGTATCCTGCCAGGTGTCTATGGGGTTTTCACAGTATATCAGGATCCTGCCAGGTGTGCATGGGGGTTTCACAGTTGATCAGGATCCTGCCAGGTGTGTATGGGGTTTTCACAGTTTATCAGTATCCTGACAGGTGTATATGGGGGTTTCACAGTGGATCAATATCCTGCCAGGTGCTTATGGGGTTTTCACAGTGGATCAGGATATGCCAAGTGTGTATGGGGTTTTCACAGTGTATCAGGATCCTGCCAGGTGTGCATATGGGTTTCATAGTTTATCAGGATCCTGCCAGGTGTGTATGGGGTTTTCACAGTGTATCAGGATCCTGCCAGGTGTCTATGGGGATTTCATAGTTTATCAGGATCCTGCCAGGTGTGTATGGGGGTTTCATAGCTAATCAGGATCCTGCCAGGTGTGTATGGGGTTTTCACAGTGTATCAGGATCCTTCCAGGTGTGTACGGGGTTTTCACAGTGGATCAGGATCCTGCCAGGTGTGGACGGGGTTTTCACAGTGTATCAGGATCCTGCCAGGTGTGTATGGGGTTTTCACAGTGGATCAGGATCCTGCCAGGTGTGTATGGGGTTTTCACAGTGGATCAGGATCCTGCCAGGTGTGTATGGGGTTTTCACAGTTTATCAGGATCCTGCCAGGTGTGTATGGGCGTTTCACAGTTTATCAGGATCCTGCCAGGTGTGTATGGGGTTTTCACAGTGTATCAGGTTCCTGCCAGGTGTGTATGGGGTGTTCACAGTGTATCAGGGTCCTGCCTGGTGAGAATGGGGTATATACAGTTTATCATGATCCTGCCAGGTGTGTATGGGGGTTTCACAGTTGATCAGGATCCTGCCAGGTGTGTATGGGGGTTTCACAGTTTATCAGGATCCTGCCAGGTGTGTATGGGGTTTTCACAGTTTATCAGGATCCTGCCAGGTGTGTATGGGGATTTCACTGTTTATCAGGATCCTGCCAGGTGTGTATGGGTTTTCACAATTTATCAGGATACTGCCAGGTGTGCATGGGGGTTTCACAGTTTATCAGGATCCTGCCAGGTGAGTATGGGTTTTTCACAGTGTATCAAGATCCTGCCAGGTGTGTATGGAGTTTTCACAGTTTATCAGGATCCTGCCAGGTGTGTATGGGGTTTTCACAGTGTATCAGGATCCTGCCAGGTGTGCATATGGGTTTCATAGTTTATCAGGATCCTGCCAGGTGTGTATGGGGTTTTCACAGTGTATCCGGATCCTGCCAGGTGTATATGGGGATTTCATTGTTTATCAGGATCCTGCCAGGTGTGTATGGGGGTTTCATAGCTAATCAGGATCCTGCCAGGGGTGTATGGGGTTTTCACAGTGTATCAGGATCCTGCCAGGTGTGTATGTGGGTTTCACAGTGGATCAGGATCCTGCCAGGTGTGTACGGGGTTTTCACAGTGTATCAGGATCCTGCCAGGTGTGTACGGGGTTTTCACAGTGGATCAGGATCCTGCCAGGTGTGTATGGGGTTTTCACAGTGGATCAGGATCCTGCCAGGTGTGTATGGGGTTTTCACAGTTTATCAGGGTCCTGACAGGTGTGTATGGGGGTTTCACAGTTTATCAGGATCCTGCCAGGTGTGTATGGGGTTTTCACAGTGTATCAGGGTCCTGCCAGATGTGTATGGGGTATTCACAGTGTATCAGGATCCTGCCAGGTGAGTATGGGGTTTTCACAGTTTATCAGGGTCCTGCCTGGTGAGTATGGGGCTTTCACAGTTTATCAGGATCCTGCCAGGTGTGTTTGGGGGTTTCACAGTTTATCAGGATCATGCCAGGTGTGTATGGGGGTTTCACATTTTATCAGGATCCTGCCAGGTGTGCATGGGGGTTTCACAGTTGATCAGGATCCTGCCAGGTGTGTATGGGGTTTTCACAGTTTATCAGTATCCTGACAGGTGTATATGGGGGTTTCACAGTGGATCAATATCCTGCCAGGTGCTTATGGGGTTTTCACAGTGGATCAGGATATGCCAAGTGTGTATGGGGTTTTCACAGTGTATCAGGATCCTGCCAGGTGTGCATATGGGTTTCATAGTTTATCAGGATCCTGCCAGGTGTGTATGGGGTTTTCACAGTGTATCAGGATCCTGCCAGGTGTCTATGGGGATTTCATAGTTTATCAGGATCCTGCCAGGTGTGTATGGGGGTTTCATAGCTAATCAGGATCCTGCCAGGTGTGTATGGGGTTTTCACAGTGTATCAGGATCCTTCCAGGTGTGTACGGGGTTTTCACAGTGGATCAGGATCCTGCCAGGTGTGGACGGGGTTTTCACAGTGTATCAGGATCCTGCCAGGTGTGTATGGGGTTTTCACAGTGGATCAGGATCCTGCCAGGTGTGTATGGGGTTTTCACAGTGGATCAGGATCCTGCCAGGTGTGTATGGGGTTTTCACAGTTTATCAGGATCCTGCCAGGTGTGTATGGGCGTTTCACAGTTTATCAGGATCCTGCCAGGTGTGTATGGGGTTTTCACAGT
The DNA here is from genome assembly GCF_036365525.1 of Heterodontus francisci. NCBI lineage: Eukaryota > Metazoa > Chordata > Chondrichthyes > Heterodontiformes > Heterodontidae > Heterodontus > Heterodontus francisci. The sequence goes on along the minus strand of NW_027140601.1, from coordinate 295,954 downwards.
GTATCAGGTTCCTGCCAGGTGTGTATGGGGTGTTCACAGTGTATCAGGGTCCTGCCTGGTGAGAATGGGGTATATACAGTTTATCATGATCCTGCCAGGTGTGTATGGGGGTTTCACAGTTGATCAGGATCCTGCCAGGTGTGTATGGGGGTTTCACAGTTTATCAGGATCCTGCCAGGTGTGTATGGGGTTTTCACAGTTTATCAGGATCCTGCCAGGTGTGTATGGGGATTTCACTGTTTATCAGGATCCTGCCAGGTGTGTATGGGTTTTCACAATTTATCAGGATACTGCCAGGTGTGCATGAGGGTTTCACAGTTTATCAGGATCCTGCCAGGTGAGTATGGGTTTTTCACAGTGTATCAAGATCCTGCCAGGTGTGTATGGAGTTTTCACAGTTTATCAGGATCCTGCCAGGTGTGTATGGGGTTTTCACAGTGTATCAGGATCCTGCCAGGTGTGCATATGGGTTTCATAGTTTATCAGGATCCTGCCAGGTGTGTATGGGGTTTTCACAGTGTATCCGGATCCTGCCAGGTGTATATGGGGATTTCATTGTTTATCAGGATCCTGCCAGGTGTGTATGGGGGTTTCATAGCTAATCAGGATCCTGCCAGGGGTGTATGGGGTTTTCACAGTGTATCAGGATCCTGCCAGGTGTGTATGTGGGTTTCACAGTGGATCAGGATCCTGCCAGGTGTGTACGGGGTTTTCACAGTGTATCAGGATCCTGCCAGGTGTGTACGGGGTTTTCACAGTGGATCAGGATCCTGCCAGGTGTGTATGGGGTTTTCACAGTGGATCAGGATCCTGCCAGGTGTGTATGGGGTTTTCACAGTTTATCAGGGTCCTGACAGGTGTGTATGGGGGTTTCACAGTTTATCAGGATCCTGCCAGGTGTGTATGGGGTTTTCACAGTGTATCAGGGTCCTGCCAGGTGTGTATGGGGTATTCACAGTGTATCAGGATCCTGCCAGGTGAGTATGGGGTTTTCACAGTTTATCAGGGTCCTGCCTGGTGAGTATGGGGCTTTCACAGTTTATCAGGATCCTGCCAGGTGTGTTTGGGGGTTTCACAGTTTATCAGGATCATGCCAGGTGTGTATGGGGGTTTCACATTTTATCAGGATCCTGCCAGGTGTGTATGGGGTTTTCACAGTTTATCAGGATCCTGCCATGTGTGTATGGGGATTTCACTGTTTATCAGGATCCTGCCCGGTGTGTATGGGTTTTCACAGTTTATCAGGATCCTGCCAGGTGTGCATGGGGGTTTCACTGATTATCAGGTTCCTGCCAGGTGTGTATGGGGTTTTCACAGTGTATCAAGATCCTGTCAGGTGTGTATGGGGTTTTCACAGTTTATCAGGATCCTGCCAGGTGTGTCTGGGGTTTTCACAGTTTATCAGGATCCTGCCAGGTGTGTATGGGGTTTTCATAGTTGATCAGGATCCTTCCAGGTGTGTATGGGGTTTTCACAGTGTATAAGGATCCTGCCAGGTGTGCATGGGGTTTTCACAGTGGATCAGGATCCTGCCTGGTGTGTATGCGGGTTTCATCGTTTATCAGGATTCTGCCAGTTGTGTTTGGGGTTTTCACAGCTTATCAGGATCCTGCCAGGTGTGTATGGGGGTTTCACTGTGTATCAGGATCCTGCCAGGTGTGTATGGGGGTTTCATAGTTTATCCGGATCCTGCCAGGTGTGTCTGGGGTTTTCACAGTTTATCAGGATCCTGCCAGGTGTGTATGGGGGTTTCACAGTTTATCAGGATCCTGCCAGGTGTGTATGGGGTTTTCACAGTGTATCAGGTTCCTGCCAGGTGTGTATGGGGTGTTCACAGTGTATCAGGGTCCTGCCTGGTGAGTATGGGGTATTCACAGTTTATCAGGATCCTGCCAGGTGTGTATGGGGGTTTCACAGTTGATCAGGATCCTGCCAGGTGTGTATGGGGGTTTCACAGTTTATCAGGATCCTGCCAGGTGTGTATGGGGTTTTCACAGTTTATCAGGATCCTGCCAGGTGTGTATGGGGATTTCACTGTTTATCAGGATCCTGCCAGGTGTGTATGGGTTTTCACAATTTATCAGGATCCTGCCAGGTGTGCATGGGGGTTTCACAGTTTATCAGGATCCTGCCAGGTGAGTATGGGTTTTTCACAGTGTATCAAGATCCTGCCAGGTGTGTATGGTGTTTTCACAGTTTATCAGGATCCTGCCAGGTGTGTATGGGGTTTTCACAGTGTATCAGGATCCTGCCAGGTGTGCATATGGGTTTCATAGTTTATCAGGATCCTGCCAGGTGTGTATGGGGTTTTCACAGTGTATCCGGATCCTGCCAGGTGTATATGGGGATTTCATTGTTTATCAGGATCCTGCCAGGTGTGTATGGGGGTTTCATAGCTAATCAGGATCCTGCCAGGTGTGTATGGGGTTTTCACAGTGTATCAGGATCCTGCCAGGTGTGTATGTGGGTTTCACAGTGGATCAGGATCCTGCCAGGTGTGTACGGGGTTTTCACAGTGTATCAGGATCCTGCCAGGTGTGTACGGGGTTTTCACAGTGGATCAGGATCCTGCCAGGTGTGTATGGGGTTTTCACAGTGGATCAGGATCCTGCCAGGTGTGTATGGGGTTTTCACAGTTTATCAGGGTCCTGCCAGGTGTGTATGGGGGTTTCACAGTTTATCAGGATCCTGCCAGGTGTGTATGGGGTTTTCACAGTGTATCAGTGTCCTGCCAGGCGTGTATGGGTATTCACAGTGTATCAGGATCCTGCCAGGTGAGTATGGGGTTTTCACAGTTTATCAGGGTCCTGCCTGGTGAGTATGGGGCTTTCACAGTTTATCAGGATCCTGCCAGGTGTGTTTGGGGGTTTCACAGTTTATCAGGATCATGCCAGGTGTGTATGGGGGTTTCACATTTTATCAGGATCCTGCCAGGTGTGTATGGGGTTTTCACAGTTTATCAGGATCCTGCCATGTGTGTATGGGGATTTCACTGTTTATCAGGATCCTGCCCGGTGTGTATGGGTTTTCACAGTTTATCAGGATCCTGCCAGGTGTGCATGGGGGTTTCACTGATTATCAGGTTCCTGCCAGGTGTGTATGGGGTTTTCACAGTGTATCAAGATCCTGCCAGGTGTGTATGGGGTTTTCACAGTTTATCAGGATCCTGCCAGGTGTGTCTGGGGTTTTCACAGTTTATCAGGATCCTGCCAGGTGTGTATGGGGGTTTCATAGTTGATCAGGATCCTTCCAGGTGTGTATGGGGTTTTCACAGTGTATAAGGATCCTGCCAGGTGTGCATGGGGTTTTCACAGTGGATCAGGATCCTGCCTGGTGTGTATGCGGGTTTCATCGTTTATCAGGATTCTGCCAGTTGTGTTTGGGGTTTTCACAGCTTATCAGGATCCTGCCAGGTGTGTATGGGGGTTTCACTGTGTATCAGGATCCTGCCAGGTGTGTATGGGGGTTTTACAGTGTATCAGGATCCTGCCAGGTGTGTATCTGGGTTTCACAGTGTATCAGTATCCTGCCAGGTGTCTATGGGGTTTTCACAGTGGATCAGGATCCTGCCAGGTGTGCATGGGGGTTTCACAGTTGATCAGGATCCTGCCAGGTGTGTATGGGGTTTTCACAGTGTATCAGTATCCTGCCAGGTGTGTATGGGGGTTTCACAGTGGATCAATGTCCTGCCAGGTGCTTATGGGGTTTTCACAGTGGATCAGGATATGCCAGGTGTGTATGGGGTTTTCACAGTGTATCAGGATCCTGCCAGGTGTGTATGGGGGTTTCATAGCTAATCAGGAAACTGCCAGGTGTGTTTGAAGGTTTCATAGTATATCAGCATCCTGCTAGGTGTGTATGGGATTTTCACAGTGTATCAGTATCCTGCCAGGTGTGTTTGGGGTTTTCACAGTGGATCAGGAACCTGCCAGGTGTGTATGGGGGTTTCATAGTTTATCCGGATCCTGCCAGGTGTGTCTGGGGTTTTCACAGTTTATCAGGATCCTGCCAGGTGTGTATGGGGGTTTTGACAGTGTATCAGGATCCTGCCAGGTGTGTATGGGCTTTTCACAGTGTATCAGGATCCTGCCAGGTGTGTATGGGGTTTTCACAGTGGATCAGGATGCTGCCCGGTGTGTATAGGGTTTTCACAGTTTATCAGGATCCTGCCCAGTGTGTATGGCGTTTTCACAGTATATCAGGTTCTGCCAGGTGTGTATGAGGGTTTTCACAGAGTATCAGGATCCTGCCATGTGTGTATGGGGTCTCGCAGTTTATCAGGATGCTGACAGGTGTGTATGGGGGGTTCACAGTTTATCAGGATCCTGCCAGGTGTGTATGGGGTTTTCACAGTTTATCAGGATCCTGCCAGGTGTGTATGGTGTTTTCAAAGTTTGTCAGGATCCTGCCAGTGTGTATGGGGTTTTCACAGTCGATCAGGATCCTGCCAGATGTGTATGGGGTTTCACAGTGTATCAGGATCCTGCCAGGTGTGTATGGGGTTTTCACAGTGGATTAGGATCCTGCCCGGTGTGTCTGGGGTTTTCACAGTGTATCAGTATCCTGCCAGGTGTGTATGGGGGTCTAACAGTGTATCAGCAACATGCCAGGTGTGTATGGGGTTTCACAGTGTTTCAGGATCCTGCCAGGTGTGTATGGGGTTTTCACAGTGGATCAGGACCCTGCCAGGTGTGTCTGGGGTTTTCACAGTTTCTCAGGATCCTGCCAGGCGTGTATGGGGGTTTCACAGTTTATCAGGATCCTGCCAGGTGTGTATGCGGGTTTCATCGTTTATCAGGATTCTGCCAGTTGTGTTTGGGGTTTTCACAGCTTATCAGGATCCTGCCAGGTGTGTATGGGGGTTTCACTGTGTATCAGGATCCTGCCAGGTGTGTATGGGGGTTTCACAGTGTATCAGGATCCTGCCAGGTGTGTATGGGGTTTTCACAGTGTGTCAGTATCCTGCCAGGTGTGTATGGGGGTTTTACAGTGTATCAGGCTCCTGCCAGCTGTGTATCTGGGTTTCACAGTGTATCAGTATCCTGCCAGGTGTCTATGGGGTTTTCACAGTGGATCAGGATCCTGCCAGGTGTGCATGGGGGTTTCACAGTTGATCAGCATCCTGCCAGGTGTGTATGGGGTTTTCACAGTGTATCAGTATCCTGCCAGGTGTGTATGGGGGTTTCACAGTGGATCAATGTCCTGCCAGGTGCTTATGGGGTTTTCACAGTGGATCAGGATATGCCAGGTGTGTATGGGGTTTTCACAGTGTATCAGGATCCTACCAGGTGTGCATATGGGTTTCATAGTTTATCAGGATCCTGCCAGGTGTGTATGGGGTTTTCACAGTGTATCAGGATCCTGCCAGGTGTGTATGGGGATTTCATAGTTTATCAGGATACTGCCAGGTGTGTATGGGGGTTTCATAGCTAATCAGGATTGTGCCAGGTGTGTATGGGGTTATCACAGTGTATCAGGATCCTGCCAGGTGTGTATGGGGCTTTCACAGTGGATCAGGATCCTGCCAGGTGTGTACGGGGTTTTCACAGTGTATCAGGATCCTGCCAGGTGTGTATGGGGTTTTCACAGTGTATCAGGTTCCTGCCAGGTGTGTATGGGGTTTTCACAGTGTATCAGGGTCCTGCCTGGTGGGTATGGGGTTTTCACTGTTTATCAGGATCCTGCCAGGTGTGTATGAGGGTTTCACAGTTTATCAGGATCTTGCCAGGTGTGTATGGGGGTTTCACAGTTTATCAGGATCCTGCCAGGAGTGTATGGGGCTTTCACAGTTTATCAGGATCCTGCCAGGTGTGCATGGGGATTTCACTGTTTATCAGGATCCTGCCAGGTGTGTATGGGTTTTCACAGTTTATCAGGATCCTGCCAGGTGTGTATGGGAATTTCACTGTTTATCAGAATCCTGCCAGATGTGTATGGGTTTTTACAGTTTATCAGGATCCTGCCAGGTGTGCATGGGGGATTCACGGTTTATCAGGATCCTGCCAGGTGTGTATGGGGTTTTCACAGTGTATCAAGATCCTGCCATGTGTGTATGGGGTTTTCACAGTTTATCAGGATCCTGCCATGTGTGTATGGGGTTTTCATAGCTAATCAGTATCCTGCCAGGTGTGCATGGGGTTTTCACAGTGCATCAGGATCCTGCCAGGTGTGTATGGGGTTTTCACAGTGGATCAGGATCCTGCCAGGTGTGTATGGGGTTTTCACAGTGGATCAGGATACTGCCAGGTGTGTATGGGGTTTTCACAGTTTATCAGGATACTGCCAGGTGTGTATGGGGGTTTCATAGTTTATCAGAATCCTGCCAGCTCTGTATGGGGGTTTCATAATTTATTAGTATCCTGCCGGGTGTGTATGGGGTTTTCACAATTAATCAGGATCCTGTGAGGTGTGTATGGGGTTTTCACAGTGTATCAGGGTCCTGCCAGGTGTGTATGGGGTTTTCACAGTGTATCAGGGTCCTGCCAGGTGAGTATGGGGTTTTCACAGTGTATCAGGGCCCTGCCTGGTGAGTATGGGGTTTTCACAGTTTATCAGGATCCTGCCAGGTGTGTATGGGGGTTTCACAGTTTATCAGGATCCTGCCAGGTGTGTATGGGGGTTTCACAGTTTATCAGGATCCTGCCAGGTGTGTATGGGGTTTTCACAGTTTATCAGGATCCTGCCAGGTGTGTATGGGGATTTCACAGTTTATCAGGATCCTGCCAGGTGTGTATGGGGGTTTCATAGTATTTCAGGATCCTGCTGGTTGTGTAGGGGATTTTCACAGTGTATCAGTATCCTGCCAGGTGTGTATTGGGTTTTACAGTGGATCAGGAACCTGCCAGGTGTGTATGGGGGTTTCATAGAATATCAGGATCCTGCCAGGCGTGTCTGGGGTTTTCACAGTTTATCAGGATCCTGCCAGGTCTGTATGTGGGTTTTGACAGTGTATCAGGATCCTGCCAGGTGTGTATGGGCTTTTCACAGTGTATCAGGATCCTGCCAGGTGTGTATGGGGTTTTCACAGTGGATCAGGATCCTGCCCGGTGTGTCTCGGGTTTTCACAGTATATCAGGATCCTGCCCGGTGTGTATGGCGTTTTCACAGTATAACAGGTTCTGCCAGGTGTGTATGGGGGTTTTCACAGAGTATCAGGATCCTGCCATGTGTGTATGCGGTTTCACAGTTAATCAGGATGCTGCCAGGTGTGTATGGGGGTTTCACAGTTTATCAGGATCCTGCCAGGAGTGTATGGGGGTTTCACAGTTTATCAGGAACCTGCCAGGTGTGTATGGGGTTTTCACAGTGTATAAAGATCCTGCCAGGTGTGCATGGGGAATTCACATTTTATCAGGATCCTGCCAGGTGTGTATGGGTGTTTCACAGTTTATCAGGATCCTGCCAGGTGTGTATGTTGTTTCACAGTTTTTCAGGATCCTGCCATGTGTGTATGGGGTTTTCACAGTGGATCAGGATACTGCCAGGTCTGTATGGGGTTTTCACAGTTTATCAGGATCCTGCCAGGTTTGTATGGGGGTTTCACAGTTTATCAGGATCCTGCCAGGTTTGTATGGGTGTTTCACAGTGTATCAGGATCCTGCCAGGTGAGTATGGGGTTTTCACAGTTTATCAGAATTCTGCCAGGTGTTTATGGGGGTTTCGCAGTTTATCAGGATCCTGCCAGGTGTGTATGAGTGTTTCACATTTTGTCTGGATCCTGCCAGGTGTATATGGGGTTTTCACTGTTTAACAGGATCCTGCCAAATGTTTATGGGGATTTCACAGTTTGTCAGGATCCTGCCAGGTGTGTATGGGTTTTCACAGTTTGTCAGGATCCTGCCAGGTGTGTATGGGGGTTTCACGGTTTATCAGGATCCTGCGAGGTGTTTGGGGTTTTCACAGTTTATCAGGATCCTGCCAGGTGTGCATGGGGGTTTCACAGTTTATCAGGATCCTGCCAGGTGTGTATGGGGTTTTCACAGTGTATCAAGATCCTGACAGGTGTGTATGGGGATTTCACAGTTTATCAGGATCCTGCCAGGTGTGTATGGGGTTTTCACAGTGTATCTGGATCCTGCCAGGTGTGCATATGGGTTTCATAGTTTATCAGCATCCTGCCAGGTGTGTATGGGGTTTTCACAGTCTATCAGGATCCTGCCAGGTGTGTATGGGGATTTTATTGTTTATCAGGATCCTGCCAGGTGTGGATGGGGGTTTTATAGCTAATCAGGATCCTGCCAGGTGTGTATGGGGTTTTCACAGTGTATCAGGATCCTGCCAGGTGTGTATGGAGTTTTCACAGTGGATCAGGATCCTGCCAGGTGTGTACGGGGTTTTCACAGTGTATTAGGATCCTGCCAGGTGTGTATGGGGTTTTCACCGTGGATCAGGATCCTGCCAGGTGTGTATGGGGTTTTCACAGTGGATCAGGATCCTGCCAGGTGTGTATGGGGTTTTCCCAGTTTACCAAGATCCTGCCAGGTGTGTATGGGGGTTTAACAGTTTATCAGGATCCTGCCAGGTGTGTATGGGGTTTTCACAGTGTATCAGGATCCTGCCAGGTGTGTATGGGGTTTTCACAGTGTATCAGGGTCCTGCCAGGTGAGTATGGGGTTTTCACAGTGTATCAGGGTCCTGCCTGGTGAGTATGGGGTTTTCACAGTTTATCAGGATCCTGCCAGGTGTGTATGGGGGTTTCACAGTTTATCAGGATCCTGCCAGGTGTGTATGGGGGTTTCACAGTTTATCAGGATCCTGCCAGGTGTGTATGGGGTTTTCACAGTTTATCAGGATCCTGCCAGGTGTGTATGCGGATTTCACTGTTTATCAGGATCCTGCCAGGTGGTTATGGGTTTTCACAGTTTAGCAGGATCCTGCCAGGTGTGTATGGGGTTTTCACAGTGTATCAAGATCCTGCCAGGTGTGTATGGGGTTTTCACAGTTTATCAGGATCCTGCCAGGTGTGTCTGGGGTTTTCACAATTTATCAGGATCCTGCCAGGTGTGTATGGGGGTTTCATAGTTTATCAGGATCCTTCCAGGTGTGTATGGGGTTTTCACAGTGTAAAAGCATCTTGCCAGGTGTGCATGGGGTTTTCACAGTGGATCAGGATCCTGCCTGGTTTGTCTGGGGTTTTCACAGTTTATCAGGATCCTGCCAGGTGTGTATGGGGGTTCCATAGCTAATCAGGAAACTGCCAGGTGTGTATGAAGGTTTCATAGTATATCAGGATCCTGCTAGGTGTGTATGGGATTTTCACAGTGTATCAGTATCCTGCCAGGTGTGTACGGGGTTTTCACAGTGGATCAGGAACCTGCCAGGTGTGTATCGGTGTTTTATAGTTTATCAGGATCCTGCCAGGTGTGTCTGGGGTTTTCACAGTTCATCAGGATCCTGCCAGGTGTGTATGGGGTTTTCACAGTGTATCAAGATCCTGCCAGGTGTGTATGGGGTTTTCACAGTTTATCAGGATCCTGCCAGGTGTGTCTGGGGTTTTCACAATTTATCAGGATCCTGCCAGGTGTGTATGGGGGTTTCATAGTTTATCAGGATCCTTCCAGGTGTGTATGGGGTTTTCACAGTGTATAAGGATCCTGCCAGGTGTGCATGGGGTTTTCACAGTGGATCAGGATCCTGCCTGGTTTGTCTGGGGTTTTCACAGTTTATCAGGATCCTGCCAGGTGTGTATGGGGGTTCCATAGCTAATCAGGAAACTGCCAGGTGTGTATGAAGGTTTCATAGTATATCAGGATCCTGCTAGGTGTGTATGGGATTTTCACAGTGTATCAGTATCCTGCCAGGTGTGTATGGGGTTTTCACAGTGGATCAGGAACCTGCCAGGTGTGTATCGGTGTTTCATAGTTTATCAGGTTCCTGCCAGGTGTGTCTGGGGTTTTCACAGTTCATCAGGACCCTGCCAGGTGTGTATGGGGTTTTCACAGTGGATCAGGATCCTGCCCGGTGTGTATGGGGTTTTCACAGTGTATCAGGATCCTGCCAGGTGTGTATGGCGTTTTCACAGTATATCAGTTTCTGCCAGGTGTGTATGGGGATTTTCACAGTTTATCAGGATCCTGCCATGTGTGTATGTTGTTTCACAGTTTTTCAGGATGCTGCCAGGTGTGTATGGGGTTTTCACAGTGTATCAGGATCCTGCCAGGTGTGTATGGGGTTTTCACAGTGGATCAGGATACTGCCAGGTCTGTATGGGGTTTTCACAGTTTATCAGGATTCTGCCAGGTGTGTATGGGGGTTTCACAGTTTATCAGGATCCTGCAAGGTGTGTATGGGGTTTTCACAGTGTATCAGGGTCCTGCCAGGTGTGTATGGGGGTTTCACAGTGTATCAGGATCCTGCCAGGTGAGTATGGTGCTTTCACAGTTTATCAGAATTCTGCCACGTGTTTATGGGGGTTTCGCAGTTTATCAGGATCCTGCGAGGTGTGTATGAGTGTTTCACAGTTTATCAGCATCCTGCCAGGTGTGTATGGGGTTTTCACTGTTTAACAGGATCCTGCCAAATGTTTATGGGGATTTCACAGTTTATCAGGTTCCTGCCAGGTGTGTATGGGTTTTCACAGTTTATCAGGATCCTGCCAGGTGTCTATGGGGGTTTCAGAGTTTATCAGGATCCTGCCAGGTGTGTATGGGGTTTTCACAGTTTATCAGGATCCTGCCAGGTGTGCATGGGGGTTTCACAGTTTATCAGGATCCTGCCAGGTGTGTATGGGGTTTTCACAGTGTATCTGGATCCTGCCAGGTGTGCATATGGGTTTCATAGTTTATCAGGATCCTGCCAGGTGTGTATGGGGTTTTCACAGTCTATCAGGATCCTGCCAGGTGTGTATGGGGATTTTATTGTTTATCAGGATCCTGCCAGGTGTGGATGGGGTTTTCACAGTGTATCAGGATCCTGCCAGGTGTGTATGGGGTTTTCACAGTGGATCAGGATCCTGCCAGGTGTGTACGGGGTTTTCACAGTGTATTAGGATCCTGCCAGGTGTGTATTGGGTTTTCACAGTGGATCAGGATCCTGCCAGGTGTGTATGGGGTTTTCACAGTGGATCAGGATCCTGCCAGGTGTGTATGGGGGTTTCACAGTTTATCAGGATCCTGCCAGGTGTGGATGGGGTTTTCACAGTGTATCAGGGTCCTGCCAGGTGTGTATGGGGTTTTCACAGTGTATCAGGTCCTGCCAGGTGAGTATGGGGTTTTCACAGTGTATCAGGGACCTGCCTGGTGAGTATGGGGTTTTCACAGTTTATCAGGATCCTGCCAGGTGTGTATGGGGGTTTCACAGTTTATCAGGATCCTGCCAGGTGTGTATGGGGGTTTCACAGTTTATCAGGATCCTGCCAGGTGTGTATGGGGTTTTCACAGTTTATCAGGATCCTGCCAGGTGTGTATGGGGATTTCACTGTTTATCAGGATGCTGCCAGGTGTTTATGCGTTTTCACAGTTTATCAGGATCCTGCCAGGTGTGTATGGGGTTTTCACAGTGTACCAAGATCCTGCCAGGTGTGTATGGGGTTTTCACAGTTTATCAGGATCCTGCCAGGTATGTCTGTGGTTTTCACAGTTTATCAGGATCCTGCCAGGTGTGTATGGGGGTTTCATAGTTTATCAGGATCCTTCCAGGTGTGTATGGGGTTTTCACAGTGTATAAGGATCCTGCCAGGTGTGCATGGGGTTTTCACAGTGGATCAGGATCCTGCCTGTTGTGTCTGGGGTTTTCACAGTTTATCAGGATCCTGCCAGGTGTGTATGGGGGTTTCATAGCTAATCAGGAAACTGCCAGGTGTGTATGAAGGTTTCATAGTATATCACGATCCTGCTAGGTGTGTATGGGATTTTCACAGTGTATCAGTATCCTGCCAGGTGTGTATGGGGTTTTCACAGTGGATCAGGAACCTGCCAGGTGTGTATGGGTGTTTCATAGTTTATCAGGATCCTGCCAGGTGTGTCTGGGGTTTTCACAGTTTATCAGGATCCTGCCATCTGTGTATGGGGGTTTTGACAGTGTATCAGGATCCTGCCAGGTGTGTATGGGCTTTTCACAGTGTATCAGGATCCTGCCAGGTGTGTATGGGGTTTTCACAGTGGATCAGGATCCTGCCCGTTGTGTATAGCGTTTTCACAGTGTATCAGGATCCTGCCCGGTGTGTCTGGCGTTTTCACAGTATATCAGGTTCTGCCAGGTGTGCATGGGGGTTTTCACAGAGTATCAGGATCCTGCCATGTGTGTATGGGGTTTCCCAGTTTATCAGGATGCTGCCAGGTGTGTATGGGGGTTTCACAGTTTATCAGGATCCTGCCAGGTGTGTATGGGGGTTTCACAGTTTATCAGGATCCTGCCAGGTGTGTATGGGGTTTTCACAGTGTATCAAGATCCTGCCAGGTGTGTGAGGATTTCACATTTTATCAGGAACCTGCCAGGTGTGTATGGGTGTTTCACAGTTTATCAGGATCCTGCCAGGTGTGTATGTTGTTTCACAGTTTTTCAGGATCCTGCCAGGTGTGTCTGGGGTTTTCACAGTGTATCAGGATCCTGCCAGGTGTGTATGGGGTTTTCACAGTGGACCAGTATCCTGCCAGGTCTGTATGGGGTTTTCACAGTTTATCAGGATCCTGCCAGGTGTGTATGGGGGTTTCACAGTTTATCAGGATCCTGCAAGGTGTGTATGGGGTTTTCACAGTGTATCAGGGTCCTGCCAGGTGTGTATGGGGGTTTCACAGTGTATCAGGATCCTGCCAGGTGAGTATGGGGTTTTCACAGTTTATCAGAATTATGCCAGGTGTTTATGGGGGTTTCGCAGTTTATCAGGATCCTGCGAGGTGTGTATGAGTGTTTCACAGTTTATCAGGATCCTGCCAGGTGTGTATGGGGTATTCACAGTTTAACAGGATCCTGCCAAATGTTTATGGGGATTTCACAGTTTATCAGGATCCTGCCAGGTGTGTATGGGTTTTCACAGTTTATCAGGATCCTGCCAGGTGTGTATGGCGGTTTCACAGTTTTTCAGGATCCTGCCAGGTGTGTATGGGGTTTTCACAGTTTATCAGGATCCTGCCAGGTGTGTATGGGATTTTCATAGTTTATCAGGATCCTGCCAGGTGTGTATGAAGGTTTCATAGTTTATCAGGATCCTGCCAGGTGTGTATGGGATTTTCACAGTGCATCAGTATCCTGCCAGGTGTGTATGGGGGTTTCACAGTTTATCAGGATCCTGCCAGGTGTGTATGGGGGTTTTGACAGTGTATCAGGATCCTGCCAGGTGTGTATGGGCTTTTCACAGTGTATCAGGATCCTGCCAGGTGTGTATGGGGTTTTCACAGTGTATCAGGATCCTGCCCGTTGTGTATAGCGTTTTCACAGTGTATCAGGATCCTGCCCGGTGTGTCTGGCGTTTTCACAGTATATCAGGTTCTGCCAGGTGTGCATGGGGGTTTTCACAGAGTATCAGGATCCTGCCATGTGTGTATGGGGTTTCCCAGTTTATCAGGATGCTGCCAGGTGTGTATGGGGGTTTCACAGTTTATCAGGATCCTGCCAGGTGTGTATGGGGGTTTCACAGTTTATCAGGATCCTGCCAGGTGTGTATGGGGTTTTCACAGTGTATCAAGATCCTGCCAGGTGTGTGAGGATTTCACATTTTATCAGGATCCTGCCAGGTGTGTATGGGTGTTTCACAGTTTATCAGGATCCTGCCAGGTGTGTATGTTGTTTCACAGTTTTTCAGGATCCTGCCAGGTGTGTCTGGGGTTTTCACAGTGTATCAGGATCCTGCCAGGTGTGTATGGGGTTTTCACAGTGGATCAGTATCCTGCCAGGTCTGTATGGGGTTTTCACAGTTTATCAGGATCCTGCCAGGTGTGTATGGGGGTTTCACAGTTTATCAGGATCCTGCAAGGTGTGTATGGGGTTTTCACAGTGTATCAGGGTCCTGCCAGGTGTGTATGGGGGTTTCACAGTGTATCAGGATCCTGCCAGGTGAGTATGGGGTTTTCACAGTTTATCAGAATTATGCCAGGTGTTTATGGGGGTTTCGCAGTTTATCAGGCTCCTGCGAGGTGTGTATGAGTGTTTCACAGTTTATCAGGATCCTGCCAGGTGTGTATGGGGTATTCACAGTTTAACAGGATCCTGCCAAATGTTTATGGGGATTTCACAGTTTATCAGGATCCTGCCAGGTGTGTATGGGTTTTCACTGTTTATCAGGATCCTGCCAGGTGTGTATGGCGGTTTCACAGTTTTTCAGGATCCTGCCAGGTGTGTATGGGGTTTTCACAGTTTATCAGGATCCTGCCAGGTGTGTATGGGATTTTCATAGTTTATCAGTATCCTGCCAGGTGTGTATGAATGTTCCATAGTTTATCAGGATCCTGCCAGGTGTGTATGGGATTTTCACAGTGCATCAGTATCCTGCCAGGTGTGTATGGGGGTTTCACAGTTTATCAGGATCCTGCCAGGTGTGTATGGGGGTTTCACAGTTTATCAGGATCCTGCCAGGTGTGTATAGGGTTTTCACAGTTATCAGGATCCTGCCAGGTGTGTATGGGGATTTCACTGTTTATCAGGATCCTGCCAGTTGTGTATGGGTTTTCACAGTTTATAAGGATCCTGCCAGGTGTGCATGGGGGTTTCACAGTTTATCAGGATCCTGCCAGGTGTGTATGGGGTTTTCACAGTGTATCAAGATCCTGCCAGGTGTGTATGGGGTTTTCACAGTTTATCAGGATCCTGCCATGTGTGTATGGGGGTTTTGACAGTGTATCAGGATCCTGCCCGGTGTGTATAGCGTTTTCACAGTGTATCAGGATCCTGCCCGGTGTGTATGGCGTTTTCACAGTATATCAGGTTCTGCCAGGTGTGTATGGGGGTATTCACAGAGCATCAGGATCCTGCCATGTGTGTATGGGGTTTCCCAGTTTATCAGGATGCTGCCAGCTGTGTATGGGGGTTTCACAGTTTATCAGGATCCTGCCAGGTGTGTATGGGGGTTTCACAATTTATCAGGATCCTGCCAGGTGTGTATGGGGTTTTCACAGTGTATCAAGATCCTGCCAGGTGTGTGAGGATTTCACATTTTATCAGGATCCTGCCAGGTGTGTATGGGTGTTTCACAGTTTATCAGGATCCTGCCAGGTGTGTATGTTGTTTCACAGTTTTTCAGGATCCTGCCAGGTGTGTATGGGGTTTTCACCGTGTATCAGGATCCTGCCAGGTGTGTATGGGGTTTTCACAGTGGATCAGGATCCTGCCAGGTCTGTATGGGGTTTTCACAGTTTATCAGGATCCTGCCAGGTATGTATGGGGGTTTCACAGTTTATCAGGATCCTGCAAGGTGTGTATGGGGTTTTCACAGTGTATCAGGGTCCTGCCAGGTGTGTGTGGGGGTTTCACAGTGTATCAGGATCCTGCCAGGTGAGTGTGGGGTTTTCACAGTTTATCAGAATTATGCCAGGTGTTTATGGGGGTTTCGCAGTTTATCAGGATCCTGCGAGGTGTGTATGAGTGTTTCACAGTTTATCAGGATCCTGCCAGGTGTGTATGGGGTATTCACAGTTTAACAGGATCCTGCCAAATGTTTATGGGGATTTCACAGTTTATCAGGATCCTGCCAGGTGTGTATGAGTTTTCACAGTTTATCAGGATCCTGCCAGGTGTGTATGGCGGTTTCACAGTTTTTCAGGATCCTGCCAGGTGTGTATGGGGTTTTCACAGTTTATAAGGATCCTGCCAGGTGTGTATGGGATTTTTATAGTTTATCAGGATCCTGCCAGGTGTGTATGAAGGTTTCATAGTTTATCAGGATCCTGCCAGGTGTGTATGGGATTTTCACAGTGCATCAGTATCCTGCCAGGTGTGTATGAAGGTTTCACAGTTTATCAGGATCCTGCCAGGTGTGTATGGGGGTTTCACAGATTATCAGGATCCTGCCAGGTGTGTATGGGGTTTTCACAGTTTATCAGGATCCTGCCAGGTGTGTATGGGGATTTCACTGTTTTTCAGGATCCTGCCAGGTGTGTATGGGGTTTTCACAGTGGATCAGGATCCTGCCAGGTGTGTATGGGGTTTTCACAGTTTATCAGGATCCTGCCAATTGTGTATGCGGGTTTCACAGTTTATCATGATCCTGCCAGGTGTGTATGGGGTTTTCACAGTGTATCAGTGTCCTGCCAGGTGTGTTTGGGGTTTTCACAGTGTATCAGGGTCCTGCCAGGTGAGTATGGGGTTTTCACAGTGTATCAGGGCCTGCCTGGTGAGTATGGGGTTTTCACAGTTTATCAGGATCCTGCCAGGTGTGCATGGGGGTGTCACAGTTTATCAGGATCCTGCCAGGTGTGCATGGGGGTTTCACAGTTTATCAGGATCCTGCCAGGTGTGTATGGGGTTTTCACAGTTTATCAGGATCCTGCCAGGTGTGTATGGGGTTTTCACAGTTTATCAGGATCCTGCCAGGTGTGTATGGGGGTTTCATAGCTAATCAGGATCCTGCCAGGTGTGTAAGGGGTTTTCACAGTGTATCAGGATCCTGCCAGGTGTGTATGGGATTTTCACAGTGGATCAGGATCCTGCCAGGTGTGTACGGGGTTTTCACAGTGTATCAGGATCCTGCCAGGTGTGTATTGCGTTTTCACAGTGGATCAGGATCCTGCCAGGTGTGTATGGGGTTTTCACAATGGATCAGGATCCTGCCAGGTGTGTATGGGGTTTTCACAGTTTATCAGGATCCTGCCAGGTGTGTATGCGGGTTTCACAGTTTATCATGATCCTGCCAGGTGTGTATGGGGTTTTCACAGTGTATCAGTGTCCTGCCAGGTGTGTTTGGGGTTTTCACAGTGTATCAGGGTCCTGCCAGGTGAGTATGGGGTTTTCACAGTGTATCAGGGCCTCCCTGGTGAGTATGGGGTTTTCACATTTTATCAGGATCCTGCCAGGTGTGCATGGGGGAGTCACAGTTTATCAGGATCCTGCCAGGTGTGCATGGGGGTTTCACAGTTTATCAGGATCCTGCCAGGTGTGTATGGGGTTATCACAGTTTATCAGGATCCTGCCAGGTGTGTATGGGGATTTCACTGTTTATCAGGATCCTGCCAGTTGTGCATGGGTTTTCACAGTTTATCAGGATCCTGCCAGGTGTGTATGGGGGTTTCACAGTTTATCAGGATCCTGCCAGGTGTGTATGGGGATTTCACTTTTTATCAGTATCCTGTCAGGTGTGTATGGGTTTTCACATTTTATCAGGATCCTGTCAGGTGTGCATGGGGGTTTCACAGTTTATCAGGATCCTGCCAGGTCTGTATGGGGTTGTCACAGTGTATCAAGATCCTGCCAGGTGTGTATGGGGTTTTCACAGTTTATCAGTATCCTACCAGGTGTGTATGGGGTTTTCACAGCGTATCAGGATCCTGCCAGGTGTGCATATGGGTTTCATAGTTTATCAGGATCCTGCCAGGTGTGTATGGGGTTTTCACAGTGTATCAGGATCCTGCCAGGTGTGTATGGGAATTTCACTGTTTATCAGGATCCTGCCAGGTGTGTATGGTGGTTTCATAGTTTATCAGGATCCTGCCAGATGTGTATGGGGATTTCACTGTTTATCAGGATCATTCCAGGTGTGTATGGGTTTTCACAGTTTATCAGGATCCTGCCAGGTGTGCATGGGGGATTCACAGTTTATCAGGATACTGCCAGGTGTGTATGGGGTTTTCACAGTGTATCAAGATCCTGCCAGGTGTGTATGGGGTTTTCACAGTTTATCAGGATCCTGCCAGGTGTGCATATGGGTTTCATAGTTTATCAGGATCCTGCCAGGTGTGTATGGGGTTTTCACAGTGTATCAGGATCCTGCCAGGTGTGTATGGGGATTTCATAGATTATCAGGATCCTGCCAGGTGTGTATGGGGGTTTCATAGCTAATCAGGATCCTGCCAGGTGTGTCTGGGGTTTTCACAGTGTATCAGGATCCTGCCAGGTGTGTATGGGGTTTTCACAGTGTATCAGGGTCCTGCCAGGTGAGTATGGGGTTTTCACAGTGTATCAGGGTCCTGCCTGGTGAGTATGGGGTTTTCACAGTGGATCAGGATCCTGCCAGGTGTGTATGGGGTTTTCGCAGTTTATCAGGATCCTGCCAGGTGTGTATGGGTGTTTCACAGTTTATCAGGATCCTGCCAGGTGTGTATGGTTTTTCACAGTTTATCAGGATCCTGCCAGATGTGCATGGGGGTTTCACAGTATATCAGGGTACTGCCAGGTGTGTATGGGGTTTCCACAGTGTATCAAGATCCTGCCAGGTGTGTATGGGGTTTTCACAGTTTATCAGGATCCTGCCAGGTGTGCATATGGGTTTCATAGTTTATCAGGTTCCTGCCAGGTGTGTATGGGGTTTTCACAGTGTATCAGGATCCTGCCAGGTGTGTATGGGGATTTCATAGATTATCAGGATCCTGCCAGGTGTGTATGGGGGTTTCATAGCTAATCAGGATGCTGCCAGGTGTGTCTGGGGTTTTCACAGTGTATCGGGATCCTGCCAGGTGTGTATGTGGTTTTCACAGTGTATCAGGGTCCTGCCAGTTGTGTATGGGGTTTTCACAGAGTATCAGGGTCCTGCCAGGTGAGTATGGGGTTTTCACAGTGTATCAGGGTCCTGCCTGGTGAGTATGGGGTTTTCACAGTGTATCAGGAACCTGCCAGGTGTGAATGGGGATTTCATAGATTATCAGTATCCTGCCAGGTGTGTATGGGGGTTTCATAGCTAATCAGGATCCTGCCAGGTGTGTATGGGGTTTTCACAGTGTATCAGGATCCTGCAAGGTGTGTATGGGGTTTTCACAGTGTATCAGGGTCCTGCCAGGTGTGTATGGGGTTTTCACAGTGTATCAGGATCCTGCCAGGTGAGTATGGGGGTTTCACAGTGGATCAGGATCCTGCCAGGTGTGTCTGGGGTTTTCGCAGTTTATCAGGATCCTGCCAGGTGTGTATGGGTGTTTCGCAGTTTATCAGGATCCTGCCAGGTGTGCATGGGGGTTTCACAGTTTATCAGGATACTGCCAGGTGTGTATGGGGTTTTCACAGTGTATCAAGATCCTGCCAGGTGTGTATGGGGTTTTCACAGTTTATCAGGATCCTGCCAGGTGTGCATATGAGTTTCATAGTTTATCAGGATCCTGCCAGGTGTGTATGGGGTTTTCACAGTGTATCAGGATCCCGCCAGGTGTGTATGGGGATTTTATAGATTATCAGGATCCTGCCAGGTGTGTATGGGGGTTTCATAGCTAATCAGGATGCTGCCAGGTGTGTCTGGGGTTTTCACAGTGTATCAGGATCCTGCCAGGTGTGTATGGGGTTTTCACAGTGTATCAGGGTCCTGCCAGGTGTGTATGGGGTTTTCACAGAGTATCAGGGTCCTGCCAGGTGAGTATGGGGTTTTCACAGTGTATCAGGGTCCTGTCTGGTGAGTATGGGGTTTTCACAGTGGATCAGGATCCTGCCAGGTGTGTATGGGGTTTTCGCAGTTTATCAGGATCCTGCCAGGTGTGTATGGGTGTTTCACAGTTTATCAGGATCCTGCCAGGTGTGTATGGGGTTTTTACAGTGTATCAGGGTCCTGCCAGGTGTGTATGGGGTTTTCACAGTGTATAAGGGCCCTGCCAGGTGAGTATGGGGTTTTCACAGTGTATCAGGGTCCTGCCTGGTGAGTATGGGGTTTTCACAGTTTATCAGGATCCTGCCAGGTGTGTATGGGGGTTTCACAGTTTATCACGATCCTGCCAGGTGTGTATGGGGTTTTCACAGTTTATCAGGATCCTGCCAGGTGTGTCTGGGGTTTTCACAGTTTATCAGGATCCTGCCAGGTGTGTATGGGGGTTTCATAGTTTATCAGGATCCTTCCAGGTGTGTATGGGGTTTTCACAGTGTATAAGGATCCTTCCAGGTGTGTATGGGGTTTTCACAGTGGATCAGGATCCTGCCAGGTGTGTCTGGGGTTTTCACAGTTTATCAGGAGCCTGCCAGGTGTGTATGGGGGTTTCATAGTTTATCAGGAATCTGCCAGGTGTGTATGAAGGTGTCATAGTATATCAGGATCCTGCTAGGTGTGTATGGGATATTCACAGTGTATCAGTATCCTGCCAGGTGTGTATGGGGTTTTCACAGTGGATCAGGAACCTGCCAGTTGTGTATGGGGGTTTCATAGTTTATCAGGATCCTGCCAGGTGTGTCTGGGGTTTTCACTGTTTATTAGGATCCTGCCAGGTGTGTATAGGGGTTTTGACAATGCATCAGGATCCTGCCAGGTGTGTATGGGCTTTTCACAGTGTATCAGGATCCTGCCAGGTGTGTATGGGGGTTTCACAGTGGATCAGGATCCTGCCCCTTGTGTATAGGGTTTTCACAGTGTATCAGGATCCTGCCCGGTGTGTATGGCGTTTTCACATTATATCAGGTTCTGCCAGGTGTGTATGGGGGTTTTCAAAGAGTATCAGGATCCTGCCATGTGTGTATGGGGTTTCACAGTTTATCAAGATGCTGCCAGGTGTGTATGGGGGTTTCACAGTTTATCAGGATCCTGCCAGGTGTGTACGGGGGTTTCACAGTTTATCAGTGTCCTGCCAGGTGTGTATGGGGTTTTGACAGTGTATCAAGATCCTGCCAGGTGTGTATGAGGATTTCACATTTTATCAGGATCCTGCCAGGTGTATATGGGTGTTTCACAGTGTATCAGGATCCTGCCAGGTGTGTATAGTGTTTCACAGTTTTTCAGGATCCTGCCAGGTGTGTATGGGGTTTTCACAGTGTATCAGGATCCTGCCAGGTGTGTATGGGGTTTTCACAGAGGATCAGGATCCTGCCAGGTGTGTATGGGGTTTTCACAGTTTATCAGGATCCTGCCAGGTGTGTATGGGGGTTTCACAGTTTATCAGGATCCTGCCAGGTGTGTATGGGGTTTTCACAGTGCATCAGGGTCCTGCCAGGTGTGTATGGGGGTTTCACAGTGTATCAGGATCCTGCCAGGTGAGTATTGGGTTTTCACAGTTTCTCAGAATTCTGCCAGGTGTTTATGGGGGTTTCGCAGTTTATCAGGATCCGGCCAGGTGTGTATGAGTGTTTCACAGTTTATCAGGATCCTGCCAGGTGTGTATTGGGTTTTCACAGTTTATCAGGATCGTGCCAGGTGTGTATGGGGATTTCACTGTTTATCAGGATCCTGCCAGGTGTGTATGGGTTTTCACATTTTATCAGGATCCTGCCAGGTGTGTATGGGGGTTTCACAGTTTAACAGGATCCTGCCAGGTGTGTATGGGGATTTCACTGTTTATCAGTATCCTGTCAGGTGTGTATGGGTTTTCACAGTTTATCAGGATCCTGCCAGGTGTGTATGGGGATTTCACAGATTATCAGGATCCTGCCAGGTGTGTATGGGGTTTTCACAGCGTATCAGGATCCTGCCAGGTGTGCATATGGGTTTCATAGTTTATCAGGATCCTGCCAGGTGCGTATGGGGTTTTCACAGTGTATCAGGATCCTGCCAGGTGTGTATGGGGATTTCACTGTTTATCAGGATCCAGCCAGGTGTGTATGGGTTTTCACAGTTTATCAGGATCCTGCCAGGTGTGCATGGGGGTTTCACAGTTTATCAGGATACTGCCAGGTGTGTATGGGGTTTTCACAGTGTATCAATATCCTGCCAGGTGTGTATGGGGTTTTCACAGTTTATCAGGATCCTGCCAGGTGTGCATAAGGGTTTCATAGTTTATCAGGATCCTGCCAGGTGTGTATGGGGTTTTCACAGTTTATCAGGATCCTGCCAGGTGTGCATATGGGTTTCATAGTTTATCAGGATCCTGCCAGGTGTGTATGGGGTTTTCACAGTGTATCAGGATCCTGCCAGGTGTGTATGGGGATTTCATAGATTATCAGGATCCTGCCAGGTGTGTATGGGGGTTTCATAGCTAATCAGGATGCTGCCAGGTGTGTCTGGGGTTTTCACAGTGTATCGGGATCCTGCCAGGTGTGTGTGGGGTTTTCACAGTGTATCAGGGTCCTGCCAGGTGTGTATGGGGTTTGCACAGAGTATCAGGGTCCTGCCAGGTGAGTATGGGGTTTTCACAGTGTATCAGGGTCCTGCCTGGTGAGTATGGGGTTTTCACAGTGTATCAGGATCCTGCCAGGTGTGTATGGGGGTTTCATAGCTAATCAGGATCCTGCCAGGTTTGTCTGGGGTTTTCACAGTATATCAGGGTCCTGCCAGGTGTGTATGGGGCTTTCACAGTGTATCAGGATCCTGCCAGGTTAGTATGGGGTTTTCACAGTGTATCAGGGTCCTGCCTGGTGAGTATGGGGTTTTCACAGTGGATCAGGATCCTGCCCGGTGTGTCTGGGGTTTTCGCAGTTTATCAGGATCCTGCCAGGTGTGTATGGGTGTTTCGCAGTTTATCAGGATCCTGCCAGGTGTGTATGGGTTTTCACAGTTTATCAGGATCCTGCCAGGTGTGCATGGGGGTTTCACAGTTTATCAGGATACTGCCAGGTGTGTATGGGGTTTTCACAGTGTATCAAGATCCTGCCAGGTGTGTATGGGGTTTTCACAGTTTATCAGGATCCTGCCAGGTGTGCATATGGGTTTCATAGTTTATCAGGATCCTGCCAGGTGTGTATGGGGTTTTCACAGTGTATCAGGATCCCGCCAGGTGTGTATGGGGATTTCATAGATTATCAGGATCCTGCCAGGTGTGTATGGGGGTTTCATAGCTAATCAGGATGCTGCCAGGTGTGTCTGGGGTTTTCACAGTGTATCAGGATCCTGCCAGGTGTGTATGGGGTTTTCACAGTGTATCAGGGTCCTGCCAGGTGTGTATGGGGTTTTCACAGAGTATCAGGGTCCTGCCAGGTGAGTATGGGGTTTTCACAGTGTATCAGGGTCCTGCCTGGTGAGTATGGGGTTTTCACAGTGGATCAGGATCCTGCCAGGTGTGTATGGGGTTTTCACAGTTTATCAGGATCCTGCCAGGTGTGTATGGGTGTTTCACAGTTTATCAGGATCCTGCCAGGTGTGTATGGGGTTTTCACAGTGTATCAGGGTCCTGCCAGGTGTGTATGGGGTTTTCACAGTGTATAAGGGCCCTGCCAGGTGAGTATGGGGTTTTCACAGTGTATCAGGGTCCTGCCTGGTGAGTATGGGGTTTTCACAGTTTATCAGGATCCTGCCAGGTGTGAATGGGGGTTTCACAGTTTATCACGATCCTGCCAGGTGTGTATGGGGTTTTCACAGTTTATCAGGATCCTGCCAGGTTTGTCTGGGGTTTTCACAGTTTATCAGGAAACTGCCAGGTGTGTATGAAGGTGTCATAGTATATCAGGATCCTGCTAGGTGTGTATGGGATATTCACAGTGTATCAGTATCCTGCCAGGTGTGTATGGGGTTTTCACATTGGATCAGGAACCTGCCAGTTGTGTATGGGGGTTTCATAGTTTGTCAGGATCCTGCCAGGTGTGCATGGGGTTTTCACTGTTTATTAGGATCCTGCCAGGTGTGTATGGGGGTTTTGACAGTGCATCAGGATCCTGCCAGGTGTGTATGGGCTTTTCACAGTGTATCAGGATCCTGCCAGGTGTGTATGGGGGTTTCACAGTGGATCAGGATCCTGCCCCTTGTGTATAGGGTTTTCACAGTGTATCAGGATCCTGCCCGGTGTGTATGGCGTTTTCACAGTATATCAGGTTCTGCCAGGTGTGTATGGGGGTTTTCAAAGAGTATCAGGATCCTGCCATGTGTGTATGGGGTTTCACAGTTTATCAAGATGCTGCCAGGTGTGTATGGGGGTTTCACAGTTTATCAGGATCCTGCCAGGTGTGTACGGGGGTTTCACAGTTTATCAGTGTCCTGCCAGGTGTGTATGGGGTTTTGACAGTGTATCAAGATCCTGCCAGGTGTGTATGGGGATTTCACATTTTATCAGGATCCTGCCAGGTGTGTATGGGTGTTTCACAGTGTATCAGGATCCTGCCAGGTGTGTATAGTGTTTCACAGTTTTTCAGGATCCTGCCAGGTGTGTATGGGGTTTTCACAGTGTATCAGGATCCTGCCAGGTGTGTATGGGGTTTTCACAGTGGATCAGGATCCTGCCAGGTGTGTATGGGGTTTTCACAGTTTATCAGGATCCTGCCAGGTGTGTATGGGGGTTTCACAGTTTATCAGGATCCTGCAAGGTGTGTATGGGGTTTTCACAGTGCATCAGGGTCCTGCCAGGTGTGTATGGGGGTTTCACAGTGTATCAGGATCCTGCCAGGTGAGTATTGGGTTTTCACAGTTTCTCAGAATTCTGCCAGGTGTTTATGGGGGTTTCGCAGTTTATCAGGATCCGGCCAGGTGTGTATGAGTGTTTCACAGTTTATCAGGATCCTGCCAGGTGTGTATTGGGTTTTCACAGTTTATCAGGATCCTGCCAGGTGTGTATGGGGATTTCACTGTTTATCAGGATCCTGCCAGGTGTGTATGGGTTTTCACAGTTTATCAGGATCCTGCCAGGTGTGTATGGGGGTTTCACAGTTTAACAGGATCCTGCCAGGTGTGTATGGGGATTTCACTGTTTATCAGTATCCTGTCAGGTGTGTATGGGTTTTCACAGTTTATCAGGATCCTGCCAGGTGTGTATGGGGATTTCACAGTTTATCAGGATCCTGCCAGGTGTGTATGGGGTTTTCACAGCGTATCAGGATCCTGCCAGGTGTGCATATGGGTTTCATAGTTTATCAGGATCCTGCCAGGTGCGTATGGGGTTTTCACAGTGTATCAGGATCCTGCCAGGTGTGTATGGGGATTTCACTGTTTATCAGGATCCTGCCTGGTGTGTATGGGTTTTCACAGTTTATCAGGATCCTGCCAGGTGTGCATGGGGGTTTCACAGTTTATCAGGATACTGCCAGGTGTGTATGGGGTTTTCACAGTGTATCAGGATCCTGCCAGGTGTGTATGGGGTTTTCACAGTGGATCAGGATCCTGCCAGGTGTGTATGGGGTTTTCACAGTTTATCAGGATCCTGCCAGGTGTGTATGGGGGTTTTACAGTTTATCAGGATCCTGCAAGGTGTGTATGGGGTTTTCACAGTGCATCAGGGTCCTGCCAGGTGTGTATGGGGGTTTCACAGTGTATGAGGATCCTGCCAGGTGAGTATTGGGTTTTCACAGTTACTCAGAATTCTGCCAGGTGTTTATGGGGGTTTCGCTGTTTATCAGGATCCGGCCAGGTGTGTATGAGTGTTTCACAGTTTATCAGGATCCTGCCAGGTGTGTATTGGGTTTTCACAGTTTATCAGGATCCTGCCAGGTGTGTATGGGGATTTCACTGTTTATCAGGATCCTGCCAGGTGTGTATGGGTTTTCACAGTTTATCAGGATCCTGCCAGGTGTGTATGGGGGTTTCACAGTTTAACAGGATCCTGCCAGGTGTGTATGGGGATTTCACTGTTTATCAGTATCCTGTCAGGTGTGTATGGGTTTTCACAGTTTATCAGGATCCTGCCAGGTGTGTATGGGGATTTCACAGTTTATCAGGATCCTGCCAGGTGTGTATGGGGTTTTCACAGCGTATCAGGATCCTGCCAGGTGTGCATATGGGTTTCATAGTTTATCAGGATCCTGCCAGGTGCGTATGGGGTTTTCACAGTGTATCAGGATCCTGCCAGGTGTGTATGGGGATTTCACTGTTTATCAGGATCCTGCCTGGTGTGTATGGGTTTTCACAGTTTATCAGGATCCTGCCAGGTGTGCATGGGGGTTTCACAGTTTATCAGGATACTGCCAGGTGTGTATGGGGTTTTCACAGTGTTTCAAGATCCTGCCAGGTGTGTATGGGGTTTTCACAGTTTATCAGGATCCTGCCAGGTGTGCATAAGGGTTTCATAGTTTATCAGGATCCTGCCAGGTGTGTATGGGGTTTTCACAGTGTATCAGGATCCTGCCAGGTGTGTTGGGGATTTCATAGTTTATCAGGGTCCTGCCAGGTGTGTATGGGGGTTTCATAGCTAATCAGGATCCTGCCAGGTGTGTCTGGGGTTTTCACAGTGTATCAGGATCCTGCCAGGTGTGTATGGTGTTTTCACAGTGGATCAGGATCCTGCCAGGTGTGTATGGGGTTTTCACAGTGTATCAGGATCCTGCCAGGTGTGTATGGGGTTTTCACAGTGAATCAGGGTCCTGCCAGGTGTGTATGGGGTTTTCACAGTGGATCAGGATCCTGCCAGGTGTGTTTGGGGTTTTCACAGTTTATCAGGATCCTGCCAGGTGTGTATGGGGGTTTCACAGTTTATCAGGATCCTGCCAGGTGTGTATGGGGTTTTCACAGTGTATCAGGGTCCTGCCAGGTGTGTATGGGGTTTTCACAGTGTATCAGGGTCCTGCCAGGTGAGTATGGGGTTTTCACAGTGTATCAGGGTCCTGCCTGGTGTGTATGGGGGTTTCACAGTTTATCAGGATCCTGCCAGGTGTGTATGGGGTTTTCACAGTGTCTCAGTGTCCTGCCAGGTGTGTATGGGGTTTTCACTGTGTATCAGGGTCCTGCCAGGTGAGTATGGGGTTTTCACAGTTTATCAGGATCCTGACAGGTGTGTATGGGGGATTCACAGTTTATCAGGATCCTGCCAGGTGTGTATGGGGTTTTCACAGTTTATCAGGATCCTGCCAGGTGTGTATGGGTTTTCACAGTTTATCAGGATCCTGCCAGGTGTGTATGGGGGTTTCACAGTTTATCAGGATCCTGCCAGGTGTGTATGGGGTTTTCACAGTGTATCAAGATCCTGCCAGGTGTGTATGGGGTTTTCACAATTTATCAGGATCCTGCCAGGTGTTTCTGGGGTTTTCACAGTTTATCAAGATCCTGCCAGGTGTGTATGGGGGTTTCACAGTTTATCAGGATCCTGCCAGGTGTGTATGGGGTTTTCACAGTGTATCAGGGTCCTGCCAGGTGTGTATGGGGTTTTCACAGTGTATCAGAGTCCTGCCAGGTGAGTATGGGGTTTTCACAGTGTATCAGGGTCCTGCTTGGTGTGTATGGGGGTTTCACAGTTTATCAGGATCCTGCCAGGTGTGTATGGGGTTTTCACAGTGTATCAGGGTCCTGCCAGGTGTGTATGGGGTTTTCACAGTGTATCAGGGTCCTGCCAGGTGAGTATGGGGTGTTCACAGTTTATCAGGTTCCTGCCAGGTGTGCATGGGGGTTTCACAGTTTATCAGGATCCTGCCAGGTGTGTATGGGTTTTCACAGTTTATCAGGATCCTGCCAGGTGTGTATGGGGGTTTCACAGTTTTTCAGGATCCTGCCAGGTGTGTTTGGGGTTTACACAGTGTATCAAGATCCTGCCAGGTGTGTATGGGGTTTTCACAGTTTATCAGGATCCTGCCAGGTGTGTCTGGGGTTTTCACAGTTTATCAGGATCCTGCCAGGTGTGTATGGGGGTTTCATAGTTTATCAGGATCCTTCCAGGTGTGTATGGGGTTTTCACAGTGTATAAGTATCCTGCCAGGTGTGTATGGGGTTTACACAGTGGATCAGGATCCTGCCAGGCGTGTCTGGGGTTTTCATAGTTTATCAGGATCCTGCCAGGTGTGTATGGGGGTTTCATAGTTTATCAGGAAACTGCCCGGTGTGTATGAAGGTTTCATAGTATATCAGGATCCTGCTAGGTGTGTATGGGATATTCACAGTGTATCAGTATCCTGCCAGGTGTGTATGGGGTTTTCACAGTGTATCAGGAACCTGCCAGGTGTGTATGAGGGTTTCATTGTTTATCAGGATCCTGCCAGGTGTGTCTGGGGTTTTCGCAGTTTATTAGGATCCTGCCAGGTGTGTATGGGGGTTTTGACAGTGTATCAGGATCCTGCCAGGTGTGTATGGGCTTTTCACAGTGTATCAGGATCCTGCCAGGTGTGTATGGGGTTTTCACAGTGGATCAGGATCCTGCCCGGTGTGTATAGGGTTTTCACATTGTATCAGGATCCTGCCCGGTGTGTATGGCGTTTTCACAGTATATCAGGTCCTGCCAGGTGTGTATGGGGGTTTTCACAGAGTACCAGGCTCCTGCCATGTGTGTATGGGGTTTCCCAGTTTATCAGGATGCTGCCAGGTGTTTATGGGGGTTTCACAGTTGATCAGGATCCTGCCAGGGGTGTATGGGGGTTTCACAATTTATCAGTGTCCTGCCAGGTGTGTATGGGGTTTTCACAGTGTATCAAGATCCTGCCAGGTGTGTATGGGGATTTCACATTTTATCAGGATCCTGCCAGGTGTGTATGGGTGTTTCACAGTGTATCAGGATCCTGCCAGGTGTCTATAGTGTTTCACAGTTTTTCAGGATCCTGCCAGGTGTGTATGGGGTTTTCACAGTGTATCAGGATCCTGCCAGGTGTGTTTGGGGTTTTCACAATGGATCAGGATCCTGCCAGGTGTGTATGGGGTTTTCACAGTTTATCAGGATCCTGCCAGGTGTGTATGGGGGTTTCACAGTTTATCAGGATCCTGCAAGGTGTGTATGGGGTTTTCACAGTTTATCAGAATTCTGCCAAGTGTTTATGGGGGTTTCGCAGTTTATCAGGATCCTGCCAGGTGTGTATGAGTGTTTCACAGTTTATCAGGATCCTGCCAGGTGTGTATTGGGTTTTCACAGTTTAACAGGATCTTGCCAAATGTTTATGGGGATTTCACAGTTTATCAGGATCCTGCCAGGTGTGTATGGGTTTTCACAGTTTATCAGGATCCTGCCAGGTGTGTATGGGGGTTTCACAGTTTATCAGGATCCTGATACGTGTGTCTGGGGTTTTCACGGTTTATCAGGATCCTGCCAGGTGTGTATGGGATTTTCATAGTTTATCACGATCCTGCCAGGTGTGTATGAAGGTTTCATAGTTTATCAGGATCCTGCCAGGTGTGTATGGGATTTTCACAGTGCATCAGGATCCTGCCAGGTGTGTATGGGGTTTTCACAGTGGATCAGGAAGCTGCCCGGTGTGTATGGGGGTTTCATAGTTTATCAGGATCCTGCCAGGTGTGTCTGGGGTTTTTACAGTGTATCAGGATCCTGCCAGGTGTGTATGGGGGATTCACAGTGTATCAGGATCCTGCCAGGTGTGTATGGGGTTTTCACAGTGGATCAGGATCCTGCCCTGTGTGTATAGGGTTTTCTCAGTGTATCAGGTTCCTGCCAGGTGTGTATGGGGTTTTCACAGTATATCAGGATCTGCCAGGTGTGCATGGGGGTTTTCACAGAGTATCTGGATCCTGCCAGGTGTTCATGGGGATTTCACAGATTTTCAGGATTCTGCCACGTGTGCATGGGGTTTTCACAGTGGATTAGGATGCTGCCGGGTGTGTATGGGGTTTTCACAGTGTATCAAGATCCTGCCAGGTGTGTATGTGGGTTTCACAGTGTATCAGGATCCTGCCAGGTGTGCATGGGGTTTCACAGTTTATCAGGATGCTGCCAGGTGTGTATGGGGGTTTCACAGTTTATCAGGATCCTGCCAGGTGTGTATGGGGGTTTCACAGTTTATCAGGATCCTGCCAGGTGTGTATGGGGTTTTCACAGTGTATCAAGATCCTGCCAGGTGTGTATGGGGATTTTTCATTTTATCAGGATCCTGCCAGGTTTGTATGGGTGTTTCACAGTTTATCAGGATCCTGCCAGGTGTGTATGGGGTTTCACAGTTTATCAGACTCCTGCCAGGTGTGTATGGGTGTTTCACAGTTTCTCAGGATCCTGCCAGGTGTGTCTGGGGTTTTCACAGTGTGTCAAGATCCTGCCAGGTGTGCATGGGGTTTTCACAGTTTATCAGGATCCTGCCAGGTGTATATTGGGGTTTCATAGTTTATCAGGATCCTGCCAGGTGTGTATGGGGTTTTCACAGTTTATCAGGATCCTGCCAGTTGTGTATGGGGTTTTCACAGTTTATCAGGAGCCTGCCAGCTGTGTATGGGGTTTTCACAGTGGATCAGGATCCTGCCAGGTGTGTATGTGTGCTTCACAGTTCATCAGGATCCTGCCAGCTGTGTATGGGGGTTTCATAGTTTATCAGGATCCTGCCAGGTGTGTATGGGGTTTTCACCGTGTATCAGGATCCTGCCAGGTGTGTATGGGAGTTTCACAGTTTATCAGGATACTGCCAGGTGCGTATGGGGGTTTCATAGTTTATCAGAATCCTGCCAGCTGTGTATGGGGGTTTCATACTTTATCAGGATCCTGCCGGGTGTGTATGGGGTTTTCACAGTGTATCAAGATACTGCCAGGTGTGTATGGGGTTTTCACAGTTTATCAGGATCCTGCCAGGTGTGTATGGGGGTTTCGCAGTTTATCAGGATCCTGCCAGGTGTGTATGGGGTTTTCACAGTGTATCAGGATCCTGCCAGCTGTGTATGGGGGTTTCACAGTTTATCAGGATCCTGCCAGGTGTGTATGGGGTCTTCACAGTTTATCAGTATCCTGCCAGGTGTGTCTGCGGTTTTCACAGTTTATCAGGATCCTGCCAGGTGTGTAAGGGGTTTTCACAGTTTTTCAGGATCCTGCCAGGTGTGCATGGGGTTTCACAGTTTATCAGGATGCTGCCAGGTGTGTATGGGGGTTTCACAGTTTATCAGGATCCTGCCAGCTGTGTATGGGGTTTTCACAGAGTATCAGGATCCTGCCAGGTGTGTATGGGGATTTCACAGTTTATCAGGATCCTGCCAGGTGTGTATGGAGTCTTCACAGTTTATCAGTATCCTGCCAGGTGTGTATGCTGTTTTCACAGTTTATCAGGATCCTGCCAGGTGTGTAAGGGGTTTTCACAGTTTTTCAGGATCCTGCCAGGTGTGCATGGGGTTTCACAGTTTATCAGGATGCTGCCAGGTGTGTATGGGGGTTTCACAGTTTATCAGGATCCTGCCAGGTGTGTATGGGGTTTTCACAGTGCATCAAGATCCTGCCAGGTGTGAATGGGGATTTTACATTTTATCAGGATCCTGCCAGGTTTGTATGGGTGTTTCACAGTTTATCAGGAAAATGCCAGGTGTGTATGGGGTTTCACAGTTTATCAGACTCCTGCCAGGTGTGTATGGGTGTTTCACAGATTCTCAGGATCCTGCCAGGTGTGTCTGGGGTTTTCACAGTGTATCAAGATCCTGCCAGGTGTGCATGGGGTTTTCACAGTTTATCAGGATCCTGCCAGGTGTATATGGGGGTTTCACAGTTTATCAGGATCCTGCCAGGTGTGGATGGGGTTTTCACAGTTTATCAGGATCCTGCCAGTTGTGTATGGGGGTTTCACAGTTTATCAGGATCCTGCCAGCTGTGTATGGGGTTTTCACAGTGTATCAGGATCCTGCCAGGTGTGTATGTGGTTTTCACAGTGGATCAGGATCCTGCCAGGTGTGTTTGGGTTTTTCGCAGTTTATCAGGATACTGCCAGGTGTGTATGGGGGTTTCATAGTTAATCAGAATCCTGCCAGCTGTGTATGGGGGTTTCATAGTTTATCAGGATCCTGCCGGGTGTGTATGGGGTTTTCACAGTGTATCAAGATACTTCCAGGTGTGTATGGGGTTTTCACAGTTTATCAGGATCCTGCCAGGTGTGTATGGGGTTTTCACAGTGTATCAGGGTCCTGCCAGGTGTGTATGGGGTTTTCACAGTGTATCAGGGTCCTGCCAGGTGAGTATGGGGTTTTCACAGTTTATCAGGTTCCTGCCAGGTGTGCATGGGGGTTTCACAGTTTATCAGGATCCTGCCAGGTGTGTATGGGTTTTCACAGTTTATCAGGATCCTGCCAGGTGTGTATGGGGGTTTCACAGTTTTTCAGGATCCTGCCAGGTGTGTCTGGGGTTTTCACAGTTTATCAGGATCCTGCCAGGTGTGTCTGGGGTTTTCACAGTTTATCAGGATCCTGCCAGGTGTGTATGGGGGTTTCATAGTTTATCAGGATCCTTCCAGGTGTGTATGGGGTTTTCACAGTGTATAAGTATCCTGCCAGGTGTGCATGGGGTTTACACAGTGGATCAGGATCCTGCCAGGCGTGTCTGGGGTTTTCACAGTTTATCAGGATCCTGCCAGGTGTGTATGGGGGTTTCATAGTTTATCAGGAAACTGCCCGGTGTGTATGAAGGTTTCATAGTATATCAGGATCCTGCTAGGTGTGTATGGGATATTCACAGTGTATCAGTATCCTGCCAGGTGTGTATGGGGTTTTCACAGTGGATCAGGAACCTGGCAGGTGTGTATGAGGGTTTCATTGTTTATCAGGATCCTGCCAGGTGTGTCTGGGGTTTTCGCAGTTTATTAGGATCCTGCCAGGTGTGTATGGGGGTTTTGACAGTGTATCAGGATCCTGCCAGGTGTTCATGGGCTTTTCACAGTGTATCAGGATCCTGCCAGGTGTGTATGGGGTTTTCACAGTGGATCAGGATCCTGCCCGGTGTGTATAGGGTTTTCACAGTGTATCAGGATCCTGCCCGGTGTGTATGGCGTTTTCACAGTATATCAGGTCCTGCCAGGTGTGTATGGGGGTTTTCACAGAGTACCAGGCTCCTGCCATGTGTGTATGGGGTTTCACAGTTTATCAGGATGCTGCCAGGTGTTTATGGGGGTTTCACAGTTGATCAGGATCCTGCCAGGTGTGTATGGGGGTTTCACAATTTATCAGTGTCCTGCCAGGTGTGTATGGGGTTTTCACAGTGTATCAAGATCCTGCCAGGTGTGTATGGGGATTTCACATTTTATCAGGATCCTGCCAGGTGTGTATGGGTGTTTCACAGTGTATCAGGATCCTGCCAGGTGTCTATGGTGTTTCACAGTTTCTCAGGATCCTGCCAGGTGTGTATGGGGTTTTCACAGTGTATCAGGATCCTGCCAGGTGTGTATGGGGTTTTCACAGTGGATCAGGATCCTGCCAGCTGTGTATGGGGGTTTCACAGTTTATCAGGATCCTGCCAGGTGTGTATGGGGGTTTCACAGTTTATCAGGATCCTGCAAGGTGTGTATGGGGTTTTCACAGTTTATCAGAATTCTGCCAAGTGTTTATGGGGGTTTCGCAGTTTATCAGGATCCTGCCAGGTGTGTATGAGTGTTTCACAGTTTATCAGGATCCTACCAGGTGTGTATTGGGTTTTCACAGTTTAACAGGATCTTGCCAAATGTTTATGGGGATTTCACAGTTTATCAGGATCCTGCCAGGTGTGTATGGGTTTTCACAGTTTATCAGGATCCTGCCAGGTGTGTATGGGGGTTTCACAGTTTATCAGGATCCTGATACGTGTGTCTGGGGTTTTCACAGTTTATCAGGATCCTGCCAGGTGTGTATGGGATTTTCATAGTTTATCACGATCCTGCCAGGTGTGTATGAAGGTTTCATAGTTTATCAGGATCCTGCCAGGTGTGTATGGGATTTTCACAGTGCATCAGGATCCTGCCAGGTGTGTATGGGGTTTTCACAGTGGATCAGGAAGCTGCCCGGTGTGTATGGGGGTTTCATAGTTTATCAGGATCCTGCCAGGTGTGTCTGGGGTTTTTACAGTGTATCAGGATCCTGCCAGGTGTGTATGGGGGATTCACAGTGTATCAGGATCCTGCCAGGTGTGTATGGGGTTTTCACAGTATATCAGGATCTGCCAGGTGTGCATGGGGGTTTTCACAGAGTATCTGGATCCTGCCAGGTGTTCATGGGGATTTCACAGATTTTCAGGATTCTGCCACGTGTGCATGGGGTTTTCACAGTGGATTAGGATGCTGCCGGGTGTGTATGGGGTTTTCACAGTGTATCAAGATCCTGCCAGGTGTGTATGTGGGTTTCACAGTGTATCAGGATCCTGCCAGGTGTGCATGGGGTCTCACAGTTTATCAGGATGCTGCCAGGTGTGTATGGGGGTTTCACAGTTTATCAGGATCCTGCCAGGTGTGTATGGGGTTTTCACAGAGTATCAGGATCCTGCCAGGTGTGTATGGGGATTTCACAGTTTATCAGGATCCTGCCAGGTGTGTATGGGGTCTTCACAGTTTATCAGTATCCTGCCAGGTGTGTATGCAGTTTTCACAGTTTATCAGGATCCTGCCAGGTGTGTAAGGGGTTTTCACAGTTTTTCAGGATCCTGCCAGGTGTGCATGGGGTTTCACAGTTTATCAGGATGCTGCCAGGTGTGTATGCGGGTTTCACAGTTTATCAGGATCCTGCCAGGTGTGTATGGGGTTTTCACAGTGCATCAAGATCCTGCCAGGTGTGAATTGGGATTTTACATTTTATCAGGATCCTGCCAGGTTTGTATGGGTGTTTCACAGTTTATCAGGAAAATGCCAGGTGTGTATGGGGTTTCACAGTTTATCAGACTCCTGCCAGGTGTGTATGGGTGTTTCACAGATTCTCAGGATCCTGCCAGGTGTGTCTGGGGTTTTCACAGTGTATCAAGATCCTGCCAGGTGTGCATGGGGTTTTCACAGTTTATCAGGATCCTGCCAGGTGTATATGGGGGTTTCACAGTTTATCAGGTTCCTGCCAGGTGTGGATGGGGTTTTCACAGTTTATCAGGATCCTGCCAGTTGTGTATGGGGGTTTCACAGTTTATCAGGATCCTGCCAGCTGTGTATGGGGTTTTCACAGTGGATCAGGATCCTGCCAGGTGTGTTTGGGTTTTTCGCAGTTTATCAGGATACTGCCAGGTGTGTATGGGGGTTTCATAGTTAATCAGAATCCTGCCAGCTGTGTATGGGGGTTTCATAGTTTATCAGGATCCTGCCGGGTGTGTATGGGGTTTTCACAGTGTATCAAGATACTTCCAGGTGTGTATGGGGTTTTCACAGTTTATCAGGATCCTGCCAGGTGTGTATGGGGGTTTCACAGTTTATCAGGATCCTGCCAGGTGTGTAAGGGGTTTTCACAGTGTATCAGGATCCTGCCAGGTGTGAATGGGGATTTTACATTTTATCAGGATCCTGCCAGGTTTGTATGGGTGTTTCACAGTTTATCAGGATCCTGCCAGGTGTGTATGGGGTTTCACAGTTTATCAGACTCCTGCCAGGTGTGTATGGGTGTTTCACAGTTTCTCAGGATCCTGCCAGGTGTGTCTGGGGTTTTCACAGTGTATCAAGATACTTCCAGGTGTGTATGGGGTTTTCACAGTTTATCAGGATCCTGCCAGCTGTGTATGGGGGTTTCATAGTTTATCAGGATCCTGCCGGGTGTGTATGGGGTTTTCACAGTGTATCAAGATACTGCCGTGTGTGTGGGGTTTTCACAGTTTATCAGGATCCTGCCAGGTGTGTATGGGGGTTTCGCAGTTTATCAGGATCCTGCCAGGTGTGTATGGGGTTTTCACAGTGTATCTGGATCCTGCCAGCTGTGTATGGGGGTTTCACAGTTTATCAGGATCCTGCCAGGTGTGTATGGGGTCTTTTCAGTTTATCAGTATCCTGCCAGGTGTGCATGCGGTTTTCACAGTTTATCAGGATCCTGCCAGATGTGTAAGGGGTTTTCACAGTTTATCAGGATCCTGCCAGGTGTGTATGGGGGTTTCATAGTTTATCACGATCCTGCCAGTTGTGTATGGGGTTTTCACAGTGTATCAGGATCCTGCCAGGTGTGTATGGGGGTTTTCACAGTGTATCAGGATCCTGCCAGGTGTGTTTGGGGTTTTCACAGTGTATCAGGATCCTGCCAGGTGTGTATGGGGGTTTCACAGTTTATCAGGATCCTGCCAGGTGTGTATGGGGTCTTCACAGTTTATCAGTATCCTGCCAGGTGTGCATGCGGTTTTCACAGTTTATCAGGATCCTGCCAGATGTGTAAGGGGTTTTCACAGTTTATCAGGATCCTGCCAGGTGTGTATGGGGGTTTCATAGTTTATCACGATCCTGCCAGTTGTGTATGGGGTTTTCACAGTGTATCAGGATCCTGCCAGGTGTGTATGGGGGATTTCACAGCGCCTCAGGATCCTGCCAGGTGTGTATGGGGTTTCCACAGTGGATCAGGATCCTGCCAGCTGTGTATGGGGGTTTCACAGTTTATCAGGATCCTGCCAGGTGTGTATGGGGTCT
Source organism: Heterodontus francisci (assembly GCF_036365525.1). NCBI lineage: Eukaryota > Metazoa > Chordata > Chondrichthyes > Heterodontiformes > Heterodontidae > Heterodontus > Heterodontus francisci. The sequence continues at coordinate 259,912 of NW_027140601.1, read as the reverse complement.
TCACAGTTTATCAGTATCCTGCCAGGTGTGCATGCGGTTTTCATAGTTTATCACGATCCTGCCAGTTGTGTATGGGGTTTTCACAGTGTATCAGGATCCTGCCAGGTGTGTATGGGGGTTTTCACAGTGTATCAGGATCCTGCCAGGTGTGTTTGGGGTTTTCACAGTGTATCAGGATCCTGCCAGGTGTGTATGGGGATTTCACAGCGCCTCAGGATCCTGCCAGGTGTGTATGGGGTTTTCACAGTGGATCAGGATCCTGCCAGGTGTGTTTGGGGTTTTCACAGAGTATCAGGATCCTGCCAGGTGTGTATGGAGTTTTCACAGTGGATCAGGATGCTGCCAGGTTTGTATGGGGGTTTCGCAGTGTATCAGGATGCTGCCAGGTGTGTATGTGGGTTTCACAGTATATCAGGATCCTGCCAGGTGTGTATGGGCTTTCACTGTTAATCAGGATGCTCCCAGGTGTGTATGGGGGTTTCACAGTTTATCAGGATCCTGCCAGGTGTGTTTGGGGGTTTCACAGTGTATCAGCATCCTGCCAGGTGTGTATGGGGCTTTCACAGTGGATCAGGAACCTGCCAGGAGTGTATGGGGTTTCACAGTGTATCAGGATCCTGCCAGGTGTGTATGGGGTTTTCACAGTGTATCAGGATCCTTCCAGGTGTGTATGGGGTTTTCACAGTGTATCAAGATCCTGCCAGGTGTGTATGGGGATTTCACCGTTTATCAGGATCCTGCCAGGTGTGTATGGGGTTTTCACAGTGGATCAGGATCCTGCCAGGTGTGTCTGGGGTTTTCACCGTTTATCAGGATCCTGCCAAGTGTGTATGGGGGTTTCATAGCTAATCAGGATCCTACCAGGTGTGTATGGGGTATTCACAGTGTATAAGGATCCTTCCAGGTGTGTATGTGTGTTTCATAGTTTATCAGGATCCTGCCAGGTGTGTATGGGGGTTTCATAGCTAATCTGTATCCTACCAGGTGTGTATGGGTTATTCACTGTGTATAAGGATCCTGCCAGGTGTGTATGGGGTTTTTCACAGTGGATCAGGATCCTGCCAGGTGTGTATGGGGTTTTAAAAGTTTGTCTGGATCCTGCCAGGTGTGTGTGGGATTTTCACAGTGGATCTGGAACCTGCCAGATGTGTATGGGGGTTCACAGTGTATCAGGATGCTGCCAGGTGTGTATGGGGCTTTCACAGTGGATCAGGAACCTGCCAGGAGTGTATGGGGTTTCACAGTGTATCAGGATCCTGCCAGGTGTGTATGGGGTTTTCACAGTGTATCAGGATCCTGCCAGGTGTGTATGGGTGTCTCACAGTGTATCAGGAACATGCCAGGTGTGTATGGGGTTTCACAGTGTATCAGGATCCTACCAGGTGTGCATGGGGTTTTCACAGTGGATCAGGATACTGCCAGGTGTGTCTGGGGTTTTCGCAGTTTATCAGGATCCTGCCAGGTGTGTATGGGGGTTTCACAGCTTATCAGAATCCTGCCAGGTGTGTATGGGGATTTCATCGTTTATCAGGATACTGGCAGATGTGTTTGGGGGTTTCACAGTGTATCAGGATAGTGCCAGGTGTGTATGGGGTTTTCACATTGTGTCAGGATCCTGCCAGGTGTGTATGGGGGTTTCACAGTGTATCAGGGTCCTGCCAGGTGTGTATCTGGGTTTCGCAGTGTATCAGTTTCCTGCCAGGTGTCCATGGGGTCTTCACAGTGGATCAGGATCCTGCCAGGTGTGCATGGGGGTTCCACATTTGATCAGGATCCTGCCAGGTGTGTATGGGGTTTTCACAGTGTATCAGGATCCTGCCAGGTGTGTATGGGGGTTTCACAGTGAATCAATGTCCTGCCTGGTGCTTCTGGGGTTTTCACAGTGGATCAGGATATGCCAGGTGTGTATGGGGTTTTCACAGTGTATCAGGATGCTGCCAGGTGTGTATACGGGTTTCATAGTGTATCAGGATCCTGCCAGGTGTGTATGGGGGTTTCACAGTATATCAAGATCCTGCCAGGTGTGTATGGGGTTTCACTGTTTATCAGGATGCTGCCAGGTGTGTATGGGGGTTTCACAGTTTATCAGGATCCTGCCAGCTGTGATTGGGTGTTTCACAGTTTATCAGGATCCTGCCAGGTGTGTACGGGGTTTTCACAGTGTATCAAGTTCCTGCCAGGTGTGTATGGGGATTTCACATTTTATCAGGATCCTGCCAGGTGTGTATGGGGGTTTCACCGTTTATCAGGATCCTGCCAGGTGTGTATGGGGTTTTCACAGTGTATCAGGTTCCTGCCAGCTGTGTATGGGGTTTTCACAGTTTATCAGGATCCAGCCAGGTGTGTTTGGGGGTTTCGCAGTTTATCAGGATCCTGCCAGGTGTGTATGGGGTCTTCACAGTGTATCAGTATCCTGCCAGGTGTGTATGCGGTTTTCACAGTTTATCATGATCATGCCAGGTGTGTATGGGGTTTTCACAGTTTATCAGGATCCTGCCAGGTGTGTATGGGGGTTTCATAGATTATCACGATCCTGCCAGTTGTGTATGGGTTTTTCACAGTGAATCAGCATCCTGCCAGGTGTGTATGGGGGTTTTCAGAGTGTATCAGGATCCTGCCACGTGTGTATGGGGATTTCACAGCGCCTCAGGATCCTGCCAGGTGTGTATGGGGTTTCCACAGTGGATCAGGATCCTGCCAGGTGTGTATAGGGTTTTCACAGTGTATCAGGATCCTGCCAGGTGTGTTTGGGGTTTTCACAGAGTATCAGGATACTGCCAGGTGTGCATGGGGTTTTCACAGATTTTCAGAATCCTGCCAGGTGTGTATGGAGTTTTCACAGTGGATCAGGATGCTGCCAGATGTGTATGGGGGTTTCACAGTGTATCAGGATGCTGCCAGGTGTGTATGGGGGTTTCACAGTATATCAGGATCCTGCCAGGTGTGTATGGGCTTTCACTGTTAATCAGGATGCTCCCAGGTGTGTATGGGGGTTTCACAGTTTATCAGGATCCTGCCAGGTGTGTTTGGGGGTTTCACAGTGTATCAGGATCCTGCCAGGTGTGTATTGGGTTTTCACAGTGTATCTAGATCCTGCCAGGTGTGTATGGGGATTTCACCGTTTATCAGGATCCTGCCAGGTGTATATGGGGTTTTCACAGTGGATCAGGATCCTGCCAGGTGTGTCTGGGGTTTTCACAGTTTATCAGGATCCTGCCAAGTGTGTATGTGTGCTTCATAGTTTATCAGGATCCTGCCAGGTGTGTATGGGGGTTTCATAGCTAATCAGGATCCTGCCAGGTGTGTATGGGGTTTTCACTGTGTATAAGGATCCTGCCAGGTGTGTATGGGGTTTTTCACAGTGGATCAGGATCTTGCCAGCTGTGTATGGGGTTTTCAAAGTTTGTCGGGATCCTGCCAGGTGTGTATGGGGTTTTCACAGTGGATCAGGATCCTGCCAGATGTGTATGGGGTTTCACAGTGTGTCAGGATCCTGCCAGGTGTGTATGGGGCTTTCACAGTGGATCAGGAACCTGCCAGGAGTGTATGGGGTTTCACAGTGTATCAGGATCCTGCCAGGTGTGTATGGGGTTTTCACAGTGTATCAGGATGCTGCCAGGTGTGTATGGGGGTCTCACAGTGTATCAGGAACATGCCAGGTGTGTATGGGGTTTCACAGTGTATCAGGATCCTACCAGGTGTGCATGGGGTTTTCACAGTGGATCAGGATACTGCCAGGTGTGTATGGGGGTTTCACAGCTTATCAGGATCCTGCCAGGTGTGTATGGGGGTTTCATCGTTTATCAGGATTCTGCCAGGTGTGTTTGGGGTTTTCACAGCTTATCAGGATCCTGTCGGTTGTGTATGGGGTTTTCACAGTGTATCAGGATACTGGCAGATGTGTTTGGGGGTTTCACAGTGAATCAGGATACTGCCAGGTGTGTATCTGGGTTTCGCAGTGTATCAGTATCCTGCCAGGTGTCCATGAGGTCTTCACAGTGGATCAGGATCCTGCCAGGTGTGCATGGGGGTTCCACAGTTGATCAGGATCCTGCCAGGTGTGTATGGGGTTTTCACAGTGTATCAGGATCCTGCCAGGTGTGTATGGGGGTTTCACAGTGAATCAATGTCCTGCCTGGTGCTTCTGGGGTTTTCACAGTGGATCAGGATATGCAGGGTGTGTATGGGGTTTTCACAGTGTATCAGGATCCTGCCAGGTGTGTATACGGGTTTCATAGTATATCAGGATCCTGCCAGGTGTGTATGGGGTTTTCACAGTGTATCAAGATCCTGCCAGGTGTGCATGGGGGTTTCACAGTGTATCAGGATCTTGCCAGGTGTGTATGGGGGTTTCACAGTATATCAGGATCCTGCCAGGTGTGTATGGGGTTTCACTGTTTATCAGGATGCTGCCAGCTGTGTATGGGGGTTTCACAGTTTATCAGGATCCTGCCAGGTGTGTTTGGGTGTTTCACAGTTTATCAGGATCCTGCCAGGTGTGTATGGGGTTTCACAGTGTATCAGGATCCTGCCAGCTGTGTATGGGGGTTTCACAGTGGATCAGGAACCTGCCAGGAGTGTATGGGGTTTCACAGTGTATCAGGATCCTACCAGGTGTGTATGGGGGTCTCACAGTGTATCAGGAACATGCCAGGTGTGTATGGGGTTTCACAGTGTATCAGGATCCTACCAGGTGTGCATGGGGTTTTCACAGTGGATCAGGATACTGCCAGGTGTGTCTGGGGTTTTCGCAGTTTATCAGGATCCTGCCAGGTGTGCATGGGGGTTTCACAGCTTATCAGGATCCTGCCAGGTGTGTATGGGGGTTTCATCGTTTATCAGGATTCTGCCAGGTGTGTTTGGGGTTTTCACAGCTTCTCAGGATCCTGTCGGTTATGTATGGGGTTTTCACAGTGTATCAGGATACTGGCAGATGTGTTTGGGGGTTTCACAGTGTATCAGGATACTGCCAGGTGTGTATGGGGTTTTCACATTGTGTCAGGATCCTGCCAGGTGTGTATGGGGGTTTCACAGTGTATCAGGGTCCTGCCAGGTGTGTATCTGGGTTTCGCAGTGTATCAGTATCCTGCCAGTTGTCCATGGGGTCTTCACAGTGGATCAGGATCCTGCCAGGTGTGCATGGGTGTTCCACAGTTGATCAGGATCCTGCCAGGTGTGTATGGGGTTTTCACAGTGTATCAGGATCCTGCCAGGTGTGTATGGGGGTTTCACAGTGAATCAATGTCCTGCCTGGTGCTTCTGGGGTTTTCACAGTGGATCAGGATATGCCAGGTGTGTATGGGGTTTTCACAGTGTATCAGGATCCTGCCAGGTGTGTATACGGGTTTCATAGTTTATCAGGATCCTGCCAGGTGTGTATGGGGTTTTCACAGTGTATCAAGATCCTGCCAGGTGTGCATGGGGGTTTCACAGTGTATCAGGATCCTGCCAGGTGTGTATGGGGGTTTCACAGTATATCAGGATCCTGCCAGGTGTGTATGGGGTTTCACTGTTTATCAGGATGCTGCCAGGTGTGTATGGGGGTTTCACAGTTTATCAGGATCCTGCCAGGTGTGTTTGGGTGTTTCACAGTTTATCAGGATCCTGCCAGGTGAGTATGGTGTTTTCACAGTGTATCAAGATCCTGCCAGGTGTGTATGGGGATTTCACATTTTATCAGGATCCTGCCAGGTGTGTATGGGGGTTTCACCGTTTATCAGGATCCTGCCAGGTGTGTATGGAGTTTTTACAGTGCATCAGGTTCCTGCCAGGTGTGTATGGGGTTTTCACAGTGGATCAGGATCCTGCCAGGTGCGTATGGCGATTTCACTGTTTATCAGGATCCTGCCAAGTGTGTATGTGTGTTTCATAGTTTATCAGGATCCTGCCACGTATGTATGGGGGTTTCACAGCTAATCAGGATCCTGCCAGGTGTGTATGGGGTTTTCACTGTGTATCAGTATCCTGCCAGGTGTGTATGGGGTTTTCACAGTGGATCAGGATCCTGCCAGGTGTGTATGGGGTTATCAAGTTTGTCAGGATCCTGCCAGATGCGTATGGGGTTTCACACTGTATCAGGATCCTGCCAGGTGTGTATGGGGTTTTCACAGTGTATCAGGATCATGCCAGGTGTGTCGGGGGTTTTCACAGTGTATCAGGATCCTGCCAGGTGTGTATGGGGGTCTCACAGTGTATCAGGAACATGCCAGGTGTGTATGGGGTTTCACAGTGTATCAGGATCCTGCCAGGTGTGTATGGGGGTTTCATAGTTTATCAGGATCCTGCCAGTTGTGTATGGGGTTTTCACAGTGTATCAGGATCCTGCCAGGTGTGTATGGGTATTTCACAGTATATCAGGATCTGCCAGGTGTGTATGGGGGTTTTCACAGAGTATCAGGATCCTGCCAGGTGTGCATGGGGATTTCACAGATTTTCAGGATCCTGCCACGTGTGTATGGGGTTTTCACAGTGGAGTAGGATGCTGCCAGGTGTGTATGGGGTATTCACAGTGTATCAAGATCCTGCCAGGTGTGTATGTGGGTTTCACAGTGTATCAGGAACATGCCAGCTGTGTATGAGGTTTTCACAGTGTATCAAAATCCTGCCAGGTGTGTATGTGGGTTTCACAGTGTATCAGTATCCTGCCAGGTGTGTATGGGGTTTCACAGTGGATCAGGAACCTGCCAGGAGTGCATGGGGTTTCACAGTGTATCAGGATCCTGCCAGGTTTGTATGGGGTTTCACAGTTTATCAGGATGCTGCCAGGTGTGTATGGGGGTTTCACAGTTTATCAGGATCCTGCCAGGTGTGTATGGGGTTTTCACAGTGTATCAGGATCCTGCCAGGTTTGTATGGGCGTTTCACAGTTCATCATGATCCAGCCAGGTGTGTATGGGGTTTCACAGTTGATCAGACTCCTGCCAGGTGTGTATGGGTGTTTCACAGTTTCTCAGGATCCTGCCAGGTGTGTTTGGGGTTTTCACAGTGTATCAAGATCCTGCCAGGTGTGCATGGGTTTTTCACAATTTATCAGGATCCTGCCAGGTGTATATGGGTGTTTCACAGTTTATCAGGATACTGCCAGGTGTGTATGGGGTTTTCACTGTTTATCAGAATCCTGCCAGTTGTGTATGGGGGTTTCACAGTTTATCAGGATCCTGCCAGCTGTGTATGGGGTTTTCACAGTGTATCAGGATCCTGCCAGGTGTGTATGTGGTTTTCAAAGTGGATCACGATCCTGCCAGGTGTGTATGGGGGTTTCACAGTTTATCAGGATCCTGCCAGGTGTGTATGGGGTCACCACAGTTTATCAGTATCCTGCCAGGTGTGTATGCGGTTTTCACAGTTTATCAGGATCCTGCCAGGTGTGTATGGGGTTTTCACAGTTTATCAGAATCCTGCCAGGTGTGTATGGGGGTTTCATAGTTTATCACGATCCTGCCAGTTGTGTATGGGGTTTTCACAGTGTATCAGGATCCTGCCAGCTGTGTATGGGGTTTTCACAGTGTATCAGGATCCTGCCAGGTGTGTATGGGGATTTCACAGTGCCTCAGAATCCTGCCAGGTGTGTATGGGGTTCCCACAGTGGATCAGGATCCTGCCAGGTGTGTATAGGGTTTTCACAGTGTATCAGGATCCTGCCAGGTGTGTTTGGGGTTTTCACAGAGTATGAGGATCCTGCCAGGTCTGCATGGGGTTTTCACAGTTTTTCAGGATCCTGCCAGGTGTGTATGGAGTTTTCGCAGTGGATCAGGATGCTGCCAGGTGTGTATGGGGTTTTCACAGTGTATCAGGATGCTGCCAGGTGTGTATGGGGGTTTCATAGTATATCAGGATCCTGCCAGGTGTGTACGGGCTTTCACTGTTAATCAGGATGCTCCCAGGTGTGTATGGGGGTTTCACAGTTTATCAGGATCCTGCCAGGTGTGTTTGGGGGTTTCACAGTTTATCAGGATCCTGCCAGGTGTGTATGGGGTTTTCAAAGTGTATCAAGATCCTGCCAGGTGTGTATGGGGATTTCACCGTTTATCAGGATCCTGCCAGGTGTGTATGGGGTTTTCACAATGGATCAGGATCCTGCCAGGTGTGTCTGGCGTTTTCACAGTGGATCAGGATCCTGCCAAGTGTGTATGTTTGTTTCATAGTTTATCAGGATCCTGCCAGGTGTCTATGGGGGTTTCATAGCTAATCAGGATCCTAAGAGGTGTGTATGGGGTTTTCACTGCAGATAAGGATCCTGCCAGGTGTGTATGAGGTATTTCACAGTGGATCAGGATCCTGCCAGGTGTGTATGGGGTTTTCAAAGTTTGTCAGGATCCTGCCAGGTGTGTATGGGGTTTTCACTGTGGATCAGGATCCTGCCAGATGTGTATGGGGTTTCACAGTGTATCAGGATCCTGCCAGGTGTGTATGGGGCTTTCACAGTGGATCAGGAACCTGCCAGGTATGTATGGGGTTTCACAGTGTATCAGGATCCTGCCAGGTGTGTATGGGGTTTTCACAGTGTATCAGGATCCTGCCAGGTGTGTATGGGGGTCTCACAGTGTATCAGGAACATGCCAGGTGTGTATGGGGTCTCACAGTGTATCAGGATCCTATCAGGTGTGCATGGGGTTTTCACAGTGTATCAGGATACTGCCAGGTGTGTCTGGGGTTTTCGCAGTTTATCAGGATCCTGCCAGGTGTGTATGGGGGTTTCACAGCTTATCAGGATCCTGCCAGGTGTGGATGGGGGTTTCATCGTTTATCAGGATTCTGCCAGGTGTGTTTGGGGTTTTCACAGCTTATCATGATCCTGTCGGTTGTGTATGGGGTTTTCACAGTGTATCAGGATACTGGCAGATGTGTTTGGGGGTTTCACAGTGTATCAGGATACTGCCAGGTGTGTATGGGGTTTTCACATTGTGTCAGGATCCTGCCAGGTGTGTATGGGGGTTTCACAGTGTATCAGTGTCCTGCCAGGTGTGTATCTGGGTTTCGCAGTGTATCAGTATCCTGCCAGGTGTCCATGGGGTCTTCACAGTGGATCAGGATCCTGCCAGGTGTGCATGGGGGTTCCACATTTGATCAGGATCCTGCCAGGTGTGTATGGGGTTTTCACAGTGTATCAGGATCCTGCCAGGTGTGTATGGGGGTTTCACAGTGAATCAATGTCCTGCCTGGTGCTTCTGGGGTTTTCACAGTGGATCAGGATATGTCAGGTGTGTATGGGGTTTTCACAGTGTATCAGGATCCTGCCAGGTGTGTCTGGGCTTTTCACAGTGTATCAGGATCCTGCCAGGTGTGTATGGGGTTTTCACTGTTTATCAGGATCCTGCCAAGTGTGTATGTGTGTTTCATAGTTTATCAGGATCCTGCCACGTGTGTATGGGGGTTTCACAGCTAATCAGGATCCTGCCAGGTGTGTATGGGGTTTTCACTGTGTATCAGTATCCTGCCAGGTGTGTATGGGGTTTTCAAGTTTGTCAGGATCCTGCCAGATGTGTATGGGGTTTCACAGTGTATCAGGATCCTGCCAGGTGTGTATGGGGTTTTCACAGTGGATCAGGATCCTGCCAGGTGTGTCTGGGCTTTTCACAGTGTATCAGGAACATGCCAGGTGTGTATGGGGTTTCACAGTGTATCAGGATCCTGCCAGGTGTGTATGGGGGTTTCATTGTTTATCAGGACACTGCCAGTTGTGTATGGGGTTTTCACAGTGTATCAGGATCCTGCCAGGTGTGTATGGGGTTTTTACAGTGGATCAGGATCCTGCCAGGTGTGTATGGGGTTTTTACAGTTTATCAGGATCTTGCCAGGTGTGTATGGTGTTTCCTAGTTTATCAGGATCCTGCCAGGTGTGTATGAAGATTTCATAGTCTATCAGGATCCTGCCAGGTGTGTATGGGATTTTCACAGTGTATCAGGATCCTGCCAGGTGTGTATGGGGTTTCAACATTGGATCAGGAAACTGCCAGGAGTGTATGGGGGATTCATATTTTATCATGATCTTGCCAGGTGTGTCTGGGGGTTTTCACAGTGTATCAGGATCCTGCCAGGTGTGTATGGGGTTTTCACAGTGTATCAGGATCCTGCCAGGTGTGTATGGGGTTTTCACAGCGCCTCAGGATCCTGCCAGGTGTGTATGGGGTTTCCACAGTGGATCAGGATCCTGCCAGGTGTGTATAGGGTTTTCACAGTGTATCAGGATCCTGCCAGGTGTGCATGGGGTTTTCACAGATTTTCATATCCTGCCAGCTGTGTATGGAGTTTTCACATGGATCAGGCTGCTGCCAGGTGTGTATGGGGTTTTCACAGTGTATCAAGATCCTGCCAGGTGTGTATGGGGGTTTCACAGTGTATCAGGATCCTGCCAGGTGTGTCTGGAGGTTTCACAGTATATCAGGATCCTGCCAGGTGTGTATGGGGTTTCACTGTTAATCAGGATGCTCCCAGGTGTGTATGGGCGTTTCACAGTTTATTAGGATCCTGCCAGGTGTGTTTGGGGGTTTCACAGTATATCAGGATCCTGCCAGGTGTGTATGGGGTTTTCACAGTGTATCAAGATCCTGCCAGGTGTGTATGGGGATTTCACCGTTTATCAGAATCCTGCCAAGTGTGTCTGGGGTTTTCACAGTGGATCTGGATCCTGCCAGGTGTGTATGGGGTTTTCACAGTTTATCAGGTTCCTGCCAAGTGTGTATGTGTGTTTCATAGTTTATCAGGATCCTGCCAGGTGTGTATGGGGGTTTCATAGCAAATCAGGATCCTGCCAGGTGTGTATGGGGTTTTTCACAGTGGATCAGGATCCTGCCAGGTGTGTATGGGGTTTTCAAAGTTTGTCAGAATCCTGCCAGGTGTGTATGGGCTTTTCACAGTGGATCAGGATCCTGCCAGATGTGTATGGGGTTTCACTGTGTATCAGGATCCTGCCAGGTGTGTATGGGGCTTTCACAGTGGATCAGGATCCTGCCAGGTGTGTCTGGGGTTTTCACAGTGTATCAGGATCCTGCCAGGTGTGTATGGGCGTCTCACAGTGTATCAGGAAAATGCCAGGTGTGTATGGGGTTTCACAGTGTATCAGGATCCTACCAGCTGTGCATGGGGTTTTCACAGTGGATCAGGATACTGCCAGGTGTGTCTGGGTTTTTCGCAGTTTATCAGGATCCTGCCAGGTGTGCATGGGGGTTTCACAGCTTATCATTATCCTGCCAGGTGTGTTTGGGGGTTTCATCGTTTATCAGGATTCTGCCAGTTGTGTTTGGGGTTTTCACAGCTTAACAGGTTCCTGTCGGTTGTGTATGGGGTTTTCACAGTGTATCAGGATACTGCCAGATGTGTTTGGGGGTTTCACAGTGTATCAGGACACTGCCAGGTGTGTATGGGGTTTTCACATTGTGTCAGGATCCTGCCAGTCGTGTATGGGGGTTTTACAGTGTATCAGGATCCTGCCAGGTGTGTATCTGGGTTTCGCAGTGTATCAGTATCCTGCCAGGTGTCCATGGGGTCTTCACAGTGGATCAGGATCCTGCCAGGTGTGCATGGGGGTTCCACAGTTAATCAGGATCCTGCCAGGTGTGTATGGGGTTTTCACAGTGTATCAGGATCCTGCCAGGTGTGTATGGGGGTTTCACATTGAATCAATGTCCTGCCTGGTGCTTCTGGGGTTTTCACAGTGGATCAGGATATGCCAGGTGTGTATGGGGTTTTCACAGTGTATCAGGATCCTGCAAGGTGTGTATACGGGTTTCATAGTTTATCAGGAAATAGCCAGGTGTGTATGGGGTTTTCACAGTGTACAAGATCCTGCCAGGTGTGCATGGGGGTTTCACAGTGTATCAGGATCCTGCCAGGTGTGTATGGGGGTTTCACAGTATATCAGGATCCTGCCAGGTGTGTATGGGGTTTCACTGTTTATCAGTATGCTGCCAGGTGTGTATGGGGGTTTCACAGTTTATCAGGATCCTGCCAGGTGTGTTTGGGTGTTTCACAGTTTATCAGGATCCTGCCAGGTGTGTATGGGGTTTTCATAGTGTATCAAGATCCTGCCAGGTGTGTATGGGGATTACACAGTTTATCAGGATCCTGCCAGGTGTGTTTGGGTGTTTCACAGTTTATCAGGATCCTGCCAGGTGTGTCTGGGGTTTTCACAGTGTATCAGGATCCTGCCAGGTGTGTATGGGCGTCTCACAGTGTATCAGGAACATGCCAGGTGTGTATGGGGTTTCACAGTGTATCAGGATCCTGCCAGGTGTGTATGGGGGTTTCATAGTTTATCAGGATCCTGCCAGGTGTGTATGGGGTTTTCACAGTTTATCAGGATCCTGCCAGGTGTGTATGGGGTTTCATAGTTCATCAGGATCCTGCCAGGTGTGTATGAAGATTTCATAGTCTATCAGGATCCTGCCAGGTGTGTATGGGGTTTTCACAGTTTATCAGGATCCTGCCAGGTGTGTATGGGGTTTCATAGTTTATCAGGATCCTGCCAGGTGTGTATGAGGATTTCATAGTCTATCAGGATGCTGCCAGGTGTGTATGGGATTTCAACATTGGATCAGGAAACTGCCAGGAGTGTATGGGGGATTCATATTTTATAAGGATCCTGCCAGGTGTGTCTGGGGTTTTCACAGTTTATCAGGATCCTGCCCGGTCTGTATGGGGGTTTTCACAGTGTATCAGGATCCTGCCAGGTGTGTATGGGGTTTTCACAGTGTATCAGGATCCTGCCAGGTGTGTATGGGGTTTTCACAGCGCCTCAGGATCCTGCCAGGTGTGTATGGGGTTTCCACAGTGGATCAGGATCCTGCCAGGTGTGTATAGGGTTTTCACAGTGTATCAGGATCCTGCCAGGTGTGTTTAGGGTTTTCACAGTGGATCAGGATGCTGCCAGGTGTGTATGGGGATTTCACAGTGTATCAACATCCTGCCAGGTGTGTCTGGGGGTTTCACAGTGTCTCAGGATCCTGCCAGGTGCGTATGGGGGTTTCACAGTATATCAGGATCCTGCCAGGTGTGTATGGGGTTTCACTGTTAATCAGGATGCTCCCAGGTGTATATGGGGGTTTCACAGTTTATCAGGATCCTGCCAGGTGTGTTTGGGGGTTTCACAGTTTATCAGGATCCTGCCAGGTGTGTATGGGGTTTTCACATTGTATCAAGATCCTGCCAGGTGTGTATGGGGATTTCACCGTTTATCAGGATCCTGCCAGGTGTGTCTGGGGTTTTCACAGTGGATCAGGATCCTGCCAGGTGTGTATGGGGTTTTCACAGTTTATCAGGTTCCTGCCAAGTGTGTATGTGTGTTTCATAGTTTATCAGGATCCTGCCAGGTGTGTATGGGGGTTTCATAGCTAATCAGGATCCTGCCAGGTGTGTATGGGCTTTTCACTGTGTCTAAGGATCCTGCCAGGTGTGTATGGGGTTTTTCACAGTGGATCAGTATCCTGCCAGGTGTGTATGGGGTTTTCAAAGTTTGTCAGTATCCTGCCAGGTGTGTATGGGGTTTTCACAGTGGATCAGGATCCTGCCAGATGTGTATGGGTTTTCACAGTGTATCAGGATCCTGCCAGGTGTGTTTGGGGCTTTCACAGTGGATCAGGATCCTGCCAGGTATGTCTGGGGTTTTCACAGTGTATAAGGATCCTGCCAGGTGTGTATGGGGGTCTCACAGTGTATCAGGAAAATGCCAGGTGTGCATGGCGTTTCACAGTGTATCAGGATCCTACCAGGTGTGCATGGGATTTTCACAGTGGATCAGGATCCTGCCAGGTGTGTATGGCGGTTTCACAGCTTATCATTATCCTGCCAGGTGTGTATGGGGGTTTCATCGTTTATCAGGATTCTGCCAGGTGTGTTTGGGGTTTTCACAGCTTAACAGGATCCTGTCGGTTGTGTATGGGGTTTTCACAGTGTATCAGGATACTGCCAGATGTGTTTGGGGGTTTCACAGTGTATCAGGATACTGCCAGGTGTGTATGGGGTTTTCACATTGTGTCAGGATCCTGCCAGGCGTGTATGGGGGTTTCACAGTGTATCAGGATCCTGCCAGGTGTGTATCTGGGTTTAGCAGTGTATCAGTATCCTGCCAGGTGTCCATGGGGTCTTCACAGTGGATCAGGATCCTGCCAGGTGTGCATGGGGGTTCCACAGTTGATCAGGATCCTGCCAGGTGTGTGTGGGGTTTTCACAGTGTATCAGGATCCTGCCAGGTGTGTATGGGGGTTTCACAGTGAATCAATGTCCTGCCTGGTGCTTCTGGGATTTTCACAGTAGATCAGGATATGCCAGGTGTGTATGGGGTTTTCACAGTGTATCAGGATCCTGCCAGGTGTGTATACGGGTTTCATAGTTTATCAGGATCCTGCCAGGTGTGTATGGGGTTTTCGCAGTGTATCAAGATCCTGCCAGGTGTGCATGGGGGTTTCACAGTGTATCAGGATCCTGCCAGGTGTGTATGGGGGTTTCACAGTATCTCAGGATCCTGCCAGGTGTGTATGGGGTTTCACTGTTTATCAGAATGCTGCCAGGTGTGTATGGGGGTTTCACAGTTTATCAGGATCCTGCCAGGTGTGTTTGGGTGTTTCACAGTTTATCAGGATCCTGCCAGGTGTGTATGGGGTTTTCATAGTGTATCACGATCCTGCCAGGTGTGTATGGGGATTTCACATTTTATCAGGATCCTGCCATGTGTGTATGGGCGTTTCACCGTTTATCAGGATCCTGCCAGGTGTGCATGGGGATTTCACAGTGTATCAGGTTCCTGCCAGGTGTGTATGGGTTTTTCACAGTGGATCAAGATCCTGCCAGGTATGTATGGGGTTTTCACAGTTTATCAGGATCCTGCCAAGTGTGTATGTGTGTTTCATAGTTTATCAGGATCCTGCCAGGTGTGTATGGGGGTTTCACAGCTAATCAGGATCCTGCCAGGTGTGTATGGGGTTTTCACTGTGTATCAGGATACTGCCAGGAGTGTATGGGGTTTTAACTGTGTATCAGGATCCTGCCAGGTGTGTATGGGGGTTTCATAGTTTATCAGGATCCTGCCAGGTGTGTATGGGGTTTTCACAGTGTATCAGGATCCTGCCAGGTGTGTATGGGGTTTTCACAGTGTATCAGGATCCTGCCAGGTGTGTATGGGGTTTTCACAGAGGATCACTATCCTGCCAGGTGTGTATGGGGTTATCACAGTTTAGCAGGATCCTGCCAGGTGTGCATGGGCGTTTCACAGTTTATCAGGATCCTGCCAGGTGTGTATGGGGTTTTCACAGTGTATCAGGGTCCTGCCAGGTGTGTATGGGGGTTTCACAGTGTATCAGGGTCCTGCCAGGTGAGTATGGGGTTTTCACAGTGTATCAGGGTCCTGCCTGGTGATTATGGGGTTTTCACAGTTTATCAGGATCCTGCCAGATGTGTATGGGGGTTTCACAGTTTATCAGGATCCTGCCAGGTGTGTATGGGGCTTTCACAGTTTATCAGGATCCTGCCAGGTGTGTATGGGTATTTCACAGTTTTTCAGTATCCTGCCAGGTGTGTAGGGGTTTTCACAGTTTATCAGGATCCTGCCAGGTGTGCATGGGGGTTTCACAGTTTATCAGGATCCTGCCAGGTGTGTGTGGGGTTTTCACAGTTTATCAGGATCCTGCCAGGTGTGTATGGGGGTTTCACAGTTTATCAGGATCCTGCAAGGTGTGTATGGGGTTTTCACAGTGCATCAGGGTGCTGCCAGGTGTGTATGGGGGTTTCACAGTGTATCAGGATCCTGCCAGGTGAGTATGGGGTTTTCACAGTTTATCAGAATTCTGCCAGGTGTTTATGGGGGTGTCGCAGTTTATCAGGATCCTGCCAGGTGTGTATGAGTGTTTCACAGTTTATCAGGATCGTGCCAGGTGTGTATTGGGTTTTCACAGTTTAACAGGATCCTGCCAAATGTTTATGGGGATTTCACAGTTTATCAGGATCCTGCCAGGTGCGTGTGGGTTTTCACAGTTTATCAGGTTCCTGCCAGGTGTGTATGGTGGTTTCACAGTTTATCAGGATCCTGCCAGGTTTGTATGGGGTTTTCACAGTTTATCAGGATCCTGCCAGGTGTGTATGGGATTTTCATAGTTTATCAGGATCCTGCCAGGTGTGTATGAAGGTTTCATAGTTTATCAGGATCCTGCCAGGTGTGTATGGGATTTTCACAGTGCATCAGGATCCTGCCAGGTGTGTATGCGGTTTTCACAGTGGATCAGGAAGCTGCCAGGTGTGTATGGGGGTTTCATAGTTTATCAGGATCCTGCCAGGTGTGTCTGGGGTTTTCACAGTGTATCAGGATCCTGCCAGCTGTGTATGGGGGTTTCACAGTGTATCAGGATCCTGCCAGGTGTGTATGCGGTTTTCACAGCGGATCAGTATCCTACCAGGTGTGTTTGGGGTTTTCACAGTGGATCAGGATCCTGCCCGGTGTGTATAGGGTTTTCACATTGTATCAGGTTCCTGCCAGGTGTGTATGGGGTTTTCACAGTATATCAGGATCTGCCAGGTGTGTATGGGGGTTTTCACAGAGTATCAGGATCCTGCCAGGTGTGCATGGGCATTTCACAGATTTTCAGGATCCTGCCACGTGTGTATGGGGTTTTCACAGTGGATTAGGATGCTGCCAGGTGTGTATGGGGTTTTCACAGTTAATCAAGATCCTGCCAAGTGTGTATGTGGGTTTCACAGTGTATCAGGAGCCTGCCAGGTGTGTATGGGGTTTCACAGTTTATCAGGATGCTGCCAGGTGTGTATTGGGGTTTCACTGTTTATCAGGATCCTGCCAGGTGTGTTTGGGGCTTTCACAGTGGATCAGGATCCTGCCAGGTATGTCTGGGGTTTTCACAGTGTATAAGGATCCTGCCAGGTGTGTATGGGGGTCTCACAGTGTATCAGGAAAATGCCAGGTGTGCATGGCGTTTCACAGTGTATCAGGATCCTACCAGGTGTGCATGGGATTTTCACAGTGGATCAGGATCCTGCCAGGTGTGTATGGCGGTTTCACAGCTTATCATTATCCTGCCAGGTGTGTATGGGGGTTTCATCGTTTATCAGGATTCTGCCAGGTGTGTTTGGGGTTTTCACAGCTTAACAGGATCCTGTCGGTTGTGTATGGGGTTTTCACAGTGTATCAGGATACTGCCAGATGTGTTTGGGGGTTTCACAGTGTATCAGGATACTGCCAGGTGTGTATGGGGTTTTCACATTGTGTCAGGATCCTGCCAGGCGTGTATGGGGGTTTCACAGTGTATCAGGATCCTGCCAGGTGTGTATCTGGGTTTAGCAGTGTATCAGTATCCTGCCAGGTGTCCATGGGGTCTTCACAGTGGATCAGGATCCTGCCAGGTGTGCATGGGGGTTCCACAGTTGATCAGGATCCTGCCAGGTGTGTGTGGGGTTTTCACAGTGTATCAGGATCCTGCCAGGTGTGTTTGGGTGTTTCACAGTTTATCAGGATCCTGCCAGGTGTGTATGGGGTTTTCATAGTGTATCACGATCCTGCCAGGTGTGTATGGGGATTTCACATTTTATCAGGATCCTGCCATGTGTGTATGGGCGTTTCACCGTTTATCAGGATCCTGCCAGGTGTGCATGGGGATTTCACAGTGTATCAGGTTCCTGCCAGGTGTGTATGGGTTTTTCACAGTGGATCAAGATCCTGCCAGGTATGTATGGGGTTTTCACAGTTTATCAGGATCCTGCCAAGTGTGTATGTGTGTTTCATAGTTTATCAGGATCCTGCCAGGTGTGTATGGGGGTTTCACAGCTAATCAGGATCCTGCCAGGTGTGTATGGGGTTTTCACTGTGTATCAGGATACTGCCAGGAGTGTATGGGGTTTTAACTGTGTATCAGGATCCTGCCAGGTGTGTATGGGGGTTTCATAGTTTATCAGGATCCTGCCAGGTGTGTATGGGGTTTTCACAGTGTATCAGGATCCTGCCAGGTGTGTATGGGGTTTTCACAGTGTATCAGGATCCTGCCAGGTGTGTATGGGGTTTTCACAGAGGATCACTATCCTGCCAGGTGTGTATGGGGTTATCACAGTTTAGCAGGATCCTGCCAGGTGTGCATGGGCGTTTCACAGTTTATCAGGATCCTGCCAGGTGTGTATGGGGTTTTCACAGTGTATCAGGGTCCTGCCAGGTGTGTATGGGGGTTTCACAGTGTATCAGGGTCCTGCCAGGTGAGTATGGGGTTTTCACAGTGTATCAGGGTCCTGCCTGGTGATTATGGGGTTTTCACAGTTTATCAGGATCCTGCCAGATGTGTATGGGGGTTTCACAGTTTATCAGGATCCTGCCAGGTGTGTATGGGGCTTTCACAGTTTATCAGGATCCTGCCAGGTGTGTATGGGTATTTCACAGTTTTTCAGTATCCTGCCAGGTGTGTAGGGGTTTTCACAGTTTATCAGGATCCTGCCAGGTGTGCATGGGGGTTTCACAGTTTATCAGGATCCTGCCAGGTGTGTGTGGGGTTTTCACAGTTTATCAGGATCCTGCCAGGTGTGTATGGGGGTTTCACAGTTTATCAGGATCCTGCAAGGTGTGTATGGGGTTTTCACAGTGCATCAGGGTGCTGCCAGGTGTGTATGGGGGTTTCACAGTGTATCAGGATCCTGCCAGGTGAGTATGGGGTTTTCACAGTTTATCAGAATTCTGCCAGGTGTTTATGGGGGTGTCGCAGTTTATCAGGATCCTGCCAGGTGTGTATGAGTGTTTCACAGTTTATCAGGATCGTGCCAGGTGTGTATTGGGTTTTCACAGTTTAACAGGATCCTGCCAAATGTTTATGGGGATTTCACAGTTTATCAGGATCCTGCCAGGTGCGTGTGGGTTTTCACAGTTTATCAGGTTCCTGCCAGGTGTGTATGGTGGTTTCACAGTTTATCAGGATCCTGCCAGGTTTGTATGGGGTTTTCACAGTTTATCAGGATCCTGCCAGGTGTGTATGGGATTTTCATAGTTTATCAGGATCCTGCCAGGTGTGTATGAAGGTTTCATAGTTTATCAGGATCCTGCCAGGTGTGTATGGGATTTTCACAGTGCATCAGGATCCTGCCAGGTGTGTATGCGGTTTTCACAGTGGATCAGGAAGCTGCCAGGTGTGTATGGGGGTTTCATAGTTTATCAGGATCCTGCCAGGTGTGTCTGGGGTTTTCACAGTGTATCAGGATCCTGCCAGCTGTGTATGGGGGTTTCACAGTGTATCAGGATCCTGCCAGGTGTGTATGCGGTTTTCACAGCGGATCAGTATCCTACCAGGTGTGTTTGGGGTTTTCACAGTGGATCAGGATCCTGCCCGGTGTGTATAGGGTTTTCACATTGTATCAGGTTCCTGCCAGGTGTGTATGGGGTTTTCACAGTATATCAGGATCTGCCAGGTGTGTATGGGGGTTTTCACAGAGTATCAGGATCCTGCCAGGTGTGCATGGGCATTTCACAGATTTTCAGGATCCTGCCACGTGTGTATGGGGTTTTCACAGTGGATTAGGATGCTGCCAGGTGTGTATGGGGTTTTCACAGTTAATCAAGATCCTGCCAAGTGTGTATGTGGGTTTCACAGTGTATCAGGAGCCTGCCAGGTGTGTATGGGGTTTCACAGTTTATCAGGATGCTGCCAGGTGTGTATTGGGGTTTCACTGTTTATCAGGATCCTGCCAGGTGTGTTTGGGGCTTTCACAGTGGATCAGGATCCTGCCAGGTATGTCTGGGGTTTTCACAGTGTATAAGGATCCTGCCAGGTGTGTATGGGGGTCTCACAGTGTATCAGGAAAATGCCAGGTGTGCATGGCGTTTCACAGTGTATCAGGATCCTACCAGGTGTGCATGGGATTTTCACAGTGGATCAGGATCCTGCCAGGTGTGTATGGCGGTTTCACAGCTTATCATTATCCTGCCAGGTGTGTATGGGGGTTTCATCGTTTATCAGGATTCTGCCAGGTGTGTTTGGGGTTTTCACAGCTTAACAGGATCCTGTCGGTTGTGTATGGGGTTTTCACAGTGTATCAGGATACTGCCAGATGTGTTTGGGGGTTTCACAGTGTATCAGGATACTGCCAGGTGTGTATGGGGTTTTCACATTGTGTCAGGATCCTGCCAGGCGTGTATGGGGGTTTCACAGTGTATCAGGATCCTGCCAGGTGTGTATCTGGGTTTAGCAGTGTATCAGTATCCTGCCAGGTGTCCATGGGGTCTTCACAGTGGATCAGGATCCTGCCAGGTGTGCATGGGGGTTCCACAGTTGATCAGGATCCTGCCAGGTGTGTGTGGGGTTTTCACAGTGTATCAGGATCCTGCCAGGTGTGTATGGGGGTTTCACAGTGAATCAATGTCCTGCCTGGTGCTTCTGGGATTTTCACAGTAGATCAGGATATGCCAGGTGTGTATGGGGTTTTCACAGTGTATCAGGATCCTGCCAGGTGTGTATACGGGTTTCATAGTTTATCAGGATCCTGCCAGGTGTGTATGGGGTTTTCGCAGTGTATCAAGATCCTGCCAGGTGTGCATGGGGGTTTCACAGTGTATCAGGATCCTGCCAGGTGTGTATGGGGGTTTCACAGTATCTCAGGATCCTGCCAGGTGTGTATGGGGTTTCACTGCTTATCAGAATGCTGCCAGGTGTGTATGGGGGTTTCACAGTTTATCAGGATCCTGCCAGGTGTGTTTGGGTGTTTCACAGTTTATCAGGATCCTGCCAGGTGTGTATGGGGTTTTCATAGTGTATCACGATCCTGCCAGGTGTGTATGGGGATTTCACATTTTATCAGGATCCTGCCATGTGTGTATGGGCGTTTCACCGTTTATCAGGATCCTGCCAGGTGTGCATGGGGATTTCACAGTGTATCAGGTTCCTGCCAGGTGTGTATGGGTTTTTCACAGTGGATCAAGATCCTGCCAGGTATGTATGGGGTTTTCACAGTTTATCAGGATCCTGCCAAGTGTGTATGTGTGTTTCATAGTTTATCAGGATCCTGCCAGGTGTGTATGGGGGTTTCACAGCTAATCAGGATCCTGCCAGGTGTGTATGGGGTTTTCACTGTGTATCAGTATACTGCCAGGAGTGTATGGGGTTTTAACTGTGTATCAGGATCCTGCCAGGTGTGTATGGGGGTTTCATAGTTTATCAGGATCCTGCCAGGTGTGTATGGGGTTTTCACAGTGTATCAGGATCCTGCCAGGTGTGTATGGGGTTTTCACAGTGTATCAGGATCCTGCCAGGTGTGTATGGGGTTTTCACAGAGGATCACTATCCTGCCAGGTGTGTATGGGGTTATCACAGTTTAGCAGGATCCTGCCAGGTGTGCATGGGCGTTTCACAGTTTATCAGGATCCTGCCAGGTGTGTATGGGGTTTTCACAGTGTATCAGGGTCCTGCCAGGTGTGTATGGGGGTTTCACAGTGTATCAGGGTCCTGCCAGGTGAGTATGGGGTTTTCACAGTGTATCAGGGTCCTGCCTGGTGATTATGGGGTTTTCACAGTTTATCAGGATCCTGCCAGATGTGTATGGGGGTTTCACAGTTTATCAGGATCCTGCCAGGTGTGTATGGGGCTTTCACAGTTTATCAGGATCCTGCCAGGTGTGTATGGGTATTTCACAGTTTTTCAGTATCCTGCCAGGTGTGTAGGGGTTTTCACAGTTTATCAGGATCCTGCCAGGTGTGCATGGGGGTTTCACAGTTTATCAGGATCCTGCCAGGTGTGTGTGGGGTTTTCACAGTTTATCAGGATCCTGCCAGGTGTGTATGGGGGTTTCACAGTTTATCAGGATCCTGCAAGGTGTGTATGGGGTTTTCACAGTGCATCAGGGTGCTGCCAGGTGTGTATGGGGGTTTCACAGTGTATCAGGATCCTGCCAGGTGAGTATGGGGTTTTCACAGTTTATCAGAATTCTGCCAGGTGTTTATGGGGGTGTCGCAGTTTATCAGGATCCTGCCAGGTGTGTATGAGTGTTTCACAGTTTATCAGGATCGTGCCAGGTGTGTATTGGGTTTTCACAGTTTAACAGGATCCTGCCAAATGTTTATGGGGATTTCACAGTTTATCAGGATCCTGCCAGGTGCGTGTGGGTTTTCACAGTTTATCAGGTTCCTGCCAGGTGTGTATGGTGGTTTCACAGTTTATCAGGATCCTGCCAGGTTTGTATGGGGTTTTCACAGTTTATCAGGATCCTGCCAGGTGTGTATGGGATTTTCATAGTTTATCAGGATCCTGCCAGGTGTGTATGAAGGTTTCATAGTTTATCAGGATCCTGCCAGGTGTGTATGGGATTTTCACAGTGCATCAGGATCCTGCCAGGTGTGTATGCGGTTTTCACAGTGGATCAGGAAGCTGCCAGGTGTGTATGGGGGTTTCATAGTTTATCAGGATCCTGCCAGGTGTGTCTGGGGTTTTCACAGTGTATCAGGATCCTGCCAGCTGTGTATGGGGGTTTCACAGTGTATCAGGATCCTGCCAGGTGTGTATGCGGTTTTCACAGCGGATCAGTATCCTACCAGGTGTGTTTGGGGTTTTCACAGTGGATCAGGATCCTGCCCGGTGTGTATAGGGTTTTCACATTGTATCAGGTTCCTGCCAGGTGTGTATGGGGTTTTCACAGTATATCAGGATCTGCCAGGTGTGTATGGGGGTTTTCACAGAGTATCAGGATCCTGCCAGGTGTGCATGGGCATTTCACAGATTTTCAGGATCCTGCCACGTGTGTATGGGGTTTTCACAGTGGATTAGGATGCTGCCAGGTGTGTATGGGGTTTTCACAGTTAATCAAGATCCTGCCAAGTGTGTATGTGGGTTTCACAGTGTATCAGGAGCCTGCCAGGTGTGTATGGGGTTTCACAGTTTATCAGGATGCTGCCAGGTGTGTATTGGGGTTTCACTGTTTATCAGGATCCTGCCAGGTGTGTATGGGGGTTTCACAGTTTATCAGGATCCTGCCAGGTGTGTACGGGGTTTTCACAGTGTATCAAGATCCTGCCCGGTGTATATGGGGATTTTACATTTTATCAGGATCCTGCCAGGTTTGTATGGGTGTTTCACAGTTTATCAGGATCCTGCCAGGTGTGTATGGGGTTTCACAGTTTATCAGACTCCTGCCAGGTGTGTACGGGTGTTTCACAGTTTCTCAGGATCCTGCCAGGTGTATCTGGGGTTTTCACAGTGTATCAAGATCCTGCCAGGTGTGCATGGGGTTTTCACAGTTTATCAGGATCCTGCCAGGTGTATATGGGGGTTTCACAGTTTATCAGGATCCTGCCAGGTGTGTATGGGGGTTGCACAGATTATCAGGCTCCTGCCAGCTGTGTATGGGGTTTTCACAGTGTATCAGAATCCTGCCAGGTGTGTATGTGGTTTTCACAGTGGATCAGTATCCTGCCAGGTGTGTTTGGGTTTTTCACAGTTTATCAGGATACTGCCAGGTGTGTATGGGGGTTTCATAGTTTATCAGAATCCTGAAAGCTGTGTTTGGGGGTTTCATAGTTCATCAGGATCCTGCCGGGTGTGTATGGGGTTTTCACAGTTTATCAGGATCCTGCCAGGTGTGTTTGGGTGTTTCACAGTTTATCAGGATCCTGCCAGGTGTGTATGGGGTTTTCATAGTGTATCACGATCCTGCCAGGTGTGTATGGGGATTTCACATTTTATCAGGATCCTGCCATGTGTGTATGGGGGTTTCACCGTTTATCAGGATCCTGCCAGGTGTGCATGGGGTTTTCACAGTGTATCAGGTTCCTGCCAGGTGTGTGTGGGGTTTTCACAGTGGATCAGGATCCTGCCAGGTGTGTATGGGGTTTTCACAGTTTATCAGGATCCTGCCAAGTGTGTATGTGTGTTTCATAGTTTATCAGGATCCTGCCAGGTGTGTATGGGGTTTTCACAGCTAATCAGGATCCTGCCAGGTGCGTATGGGGTTTTCACTGTGTATCAGTATCCTGCCAGGTGTGTATGGGGTTTTAACTGTGTATCAGGATCCTGCCAGGTGCGTATGGGGGTTTCATAGTTTATCAGGATCCTGCCAGGTGTGTATGGGGTTTTCACAGTGTATCAGGATCCTGCCAGGTGTGTATGGGGTTTTCACAGTGTATCAGGATCCTGCCAGGTGTGTCTGGGTTTTTCACAGTGGATCAGGATCCTGCCAGGTGTGTATGGGGTTATCACAGTTTAGCAGGATCCTGCCAGGTGTGCATGGGCGTTTCACAGTTTATCAGGATCCTGCCAGGTATGTATGGGGTTTTCACAGTGTATCAGGGTCCTGCCAGGTGTGTATGGGGGATTCACAGTGTATCAGGGTCCTGCCAGGTGAGTATGGGGGTTTCACAGTTTATCAGGATCCTGCCAGGTGTGTTTGGGTGTTTCACAGTTTATCAGGATCCTGCCAGGTGTGTATGGGGTTTTCATAGTGTATCAAGATCCTGCCAGGTGTGTATGGGGATTACACAGTTTATCAGGATCCTGCCAGGTGTGTTTGGGTGTTTCACAGTTTATCAGGATCATGCCAGGTGTGTCTGGGGTTTTCACAGTGTATCAGTATCCTGCCAGGTGTGTATGGGCGTCTCACAGTGTATCAGGAACATGCCAGGTGTGTATGGGGTTTCACAGTGTATCAGGATCCTGCCA
The DNA here is from genome assembly GCF_036365525.1 of Heterodontus francisci. NCBI lineage: Eukaryota > Metazoa > Chordata > Chondrichthyes > Heterodontiformes > Heterodontidae > Heterodontus > Heterodontus francisci. Next base: position 235,304 of record NW_027140601.1, on the reverse strand, counting down.
GGTGTGTATGGGGGTTTCATAGTTTATCAGGATCCTGCCAGGTGTGTATGGGGTTTTCACAGTTTATCAGGATCCTGCCAGGTGTGTATGGGGTTTCATAGTTTATCAGGATCCTGCCAGGTGTGTATGAAGATTTCATAGTCTATCAGGATCCTGCCAGGTGTGTATGGGGTTTCAACATTGGATCAGGAAACTGCCAGGAGTGTATGGGGGATTCATATTTTATCAGGATCCTGCCAGGTGTGTCTGGGGTTTTCACAGTTTATCAGGATCCTGCCCGGTCTGTATGGGGGTTTTCACAGTGTATCAGGATCCTGCCAGGTGTGTATGGGGTTTTCACAGTGTATCAGGATCCTGCCCGGTGTGTATGGGGTTTTCACAGCACCTCAGGATCCTGCCAGGTGTGTATGGGGTTTCCACAGTGGATCAGGATCCTGCCAGGTGTGTATAGGGTTTTCACAGTGTATCAGGATCCTGCCAGGTGTGTTTAGGGTTTTCACAGTGGATCAGGATGCTGCCAGGTGTGTATGGGGATTTCACAGTGTATCAAGATCCTGCCAGGTGTGTATGGGGGTTTCACAGTGTCTCAGGATCCTGCCAGGTGCGTATGGGGGTTTCACAGTATATCAGGATCCTGCCAGGTGTGTATGGGGTTTCACTGTTAATCAGGATGCTCCCAGGTGTATATGGGGGTTTCACAGTTTATCAGGATCCTGCCAGGTGTGTTTGGGGGTTTCACAGTTTATCAGGATCCTGCCAGGTGTGTATGGGGTTTTCACATTGTATCAAGATCCTGCCAGGTGTGTATGGGGATTTCACCGTTTATCAGGATCCTGCCAGGTGTGTCTGGCGTTTTCACAGTGGATCAGGATCCTGCCAGGTGTGTATGGGGTTTTCACAGTTTATCAGGTTCCTGCCAAGTGTGTATGTGTGTTTCATAGTTTATCAGGATCCTGCCAGGTGTGTATGGGGGTTTCATAGCTAATCAGGATCCTGCCAGGTGTGTATGGGCTTTTCACTGTGTCTAAGGATCCTGCCAGGTGTGTATGGGGTTTTTCACAGTGGATCAGGATCCTGCCAGGTGTGTATGGGGTTTTCAAAGTTTGTCAGTATCCTGCCAGGTGTGTATGGGGTTTTCACAGTGGATCAGGATCCTGCCAGATGTGTATGGGTTTTCACAGTGTATCAGGATCCTGCCAGGTGTGTTTGGGGCTTTCACAGTGGATCAGGATCCTGCCAGGTATGTCTGGGGTTTTCACAGTGTATAAGGATCCTGCCAGGTGTGTATGGGGGTCTCACAGTGTATCAGGAAAATGCCAGGTGTGTATGGCGTTGCACAGTGTATCAGGATCCTACCAGGTGTGCATGGGATTTTCACAGTGGATCAGGATCCTGCCAGGTGTGTATGGCGGTTTCACAGCTTATCATTATCCTGCCAGGTGTGTATGGGGGTTTCATCGTTTATCAGGATTCTGCCAGGTGTGTTTGGGGTTTTCACAGCTTAACAGGATCCTGTCGGTTGTGTATGGGGTTTTCACAGTGTATCAGGATACTGCCAGATGTGTTTGGGGGTTTCACAGTGTATCAGGATACTGCCAGGTGTGTATCTGGGTTTAGCAGTGTATCAGTATCCTGCCAGGTGTCCATGGGGTCTTCACAGTGGATCAGGATCCTGCCAGGTGTGCATGGGGGTTCCACAGTTGATCAGGATCCTGCCAGGTGTGTGTGGGGTTTTCACAGTGTATCAGGATCCTGCCAGGTGTGTATGGGGGTTTCACAGTGAATCAATGTCCTGCCTGGTGCTTCAGGGGTTTTCACAGTAGATCAGGATATGCCAGGTGTGTATGGGGTTTTCACAGTGTATCAGGATCCTGCCAGGTGTGTATACGGGTTTCATAGTTTATCAGGATCCTGCCAGGTGTGTATGGGGTTTTCACAGTGTATCAAGATCCTGCCAGGTGTGCATGGGGGTTTCACAGTGTATCAGGATCCTGCCAGGTGTGTATGGGGGTTTCACAGTATCTCAGGATCCTGCCAGGTGTGTATGGCGTTTCACTGTTTATCAGAATGCTGCCAGGTGTATATGGGGGTTTCACAGTTTATCAGGATCCTGCCAGGTGTGTATGGGGGTTGCACAGATTATCAGGCTCCTGCCAGCTGTGTATGGGGTTTTCACAGTGTATCAGGATCCTGCCAGGTGTGTATGTGGTTTTCACAGTGGATCAGTATCCTGCCAGGTGTGTTTGGGTTTTTCACAGTTTATCAGGATACTGCCAGGTGTGTATGGGGGTTTCATAGTTTATCAGAATCCTGAAAGCTGTGTTTGGGGGTTTCATAGTTCATCAGGATCCTGCCGGGTGTGTATGGGGTTTTCACAGTTTTTCAGGATCCTGCCAGGTGTGTTTGGGTGTTTCACAGTTTATCAGGATCCTGCCAGGTGTGTATGGGGTTTTCATAGTGTATCACGATCCTGCCAGGTGTGTATGGGTATTTCACATTTTATCAGGATCCTGCCATGTGTGTATGGGGGTTTCACCGTTTATCAGGATCCTGCCAGGTGTGCATGGGGTTTTCACAGTGTATCAGGTTCCTGCCAGGTGTGTGTGGGGTTTTCACAGTGGATCAGGATCCTGCCAGGTGTGTATGGGGTTTTCACAGTTTATCAGGATCCTGCCAAGTGTGTATGTGTGTTTCATAGTTTATCAGGATCCTGCCAGGTGTGTATGGGGGTTTCACAGCTAATCAGGATCCTGCCAGGTGCGTATGGGGTTTTCACTGTGTATCAGTATCCTGCCAGGTGTGTATGGGGTTTTAACTGTGTATCAGGATCCTGCCAGGTGCGTATGGGGGTTTCATAGTTTATCAGGATCCTGCCAGGTGTGTATGGGGTTTTCACAGTGTATCAGGATCCTGCCAGGTGTGTATGGGGTTTTCACAGTGTATCAGGATCCTGCCAGGTGTGTCTGGGGTTTTCACAGTGGATCAGGATCCTGCCAGGTGTGTATGGGGTTATCACAGTTTAGCAGGATCCTGCCAGGTGTGCATGGGCGTTTCACAGTTTATCAGGATCCTGCCAGGTATGTATGGGGTTTTCACAGTGTATCAGGGTCCTGCCAGGTGTGTATGGGGGATTCACAGTGTATCAGGGTCCTGCCAGGTGAGTATGGGGGTTTCACAGTTTATCAGGATCCTGCCAGGTGTGTTTGGGTGTTTCACAGTTTATCAGGATCCTGCCAGGTGTGTATGGGGTTTTCATAGTGTATCAATATCCTGCCAGGTGTGTATGGGGATTACACAGTTTATCAGGATCCTGCCAGGTGTGTTTGGGTGTTTCACAGTTTATCAGGATCCGGCCAGGTGTGTCTGGGGTTTTCACAGTGTATCAGGATCCTGCCAGGTGTGTATGGGCGTCTCACAGTGTATCAGGAACATGCCAGGTGTGTATGGGGTTTCACAGTGTATCAGGATCCTGCCAGGTGTGTATGGGGGTTTCATAGTTTATCAGGATCCTGCCAGGTGTGTATGGGGTTTTCACAGTTTATCAGGATCCTGCCAGGTGTGTATGGGGTTTCATAGTTTATCAGGATCCTGCCAGGTGTGTATGAAGATTTCATAGTCTATCAGGATCCTGCCAGGTGTGTATGGGGTTTTCACAGTTTATCAGGATCCTGCCAGGTGTGTATGGGGTTTCATAGTTTATCAGGATCCTGCCAGGTGTGTATGAGGATTTCATAGTCTATCAGGATCCTGCCAGGTGTGTATGGGATTTCAACATTGGATCAGGAAACTGCCAGGAGTGTATGGGGGATTCATATTTTATCAGGATCCTGCCAGGTGTGTCTGGGGTTTTCACAGTTTATCAGGATCCTGCCCGGTCTGTATGGGGGTTTTCACAGTGTATCAGGATCCTGCCAGGTGTGTATGGGGTTTTCACAGTGTATCAGGATCCTGCCCGGTGTGTATGGGGTTTTCACAGCGCCTCAGGATCCTGCCAGGTGTGTATGGGGTTTCCACAGTGGATCAGGATCCTGCCAGGTGTGTATAGGGTTTTCACAGTGTATCAGGATCCTGCCAGGTGTGTTTAGGGTTTTCACAGTGGATCAGGATGCTGCCAGGTGTGTATGGGGATTTCACAGTGTATCAAGATCCTGCCAGGTGTGTATGGGGGTTTCACAGTGTCTCAGGATCCTGCCAGGTGCGTATGGGGGTTTCACAGTATATCAGGATCCTGCCAGGTGTGTATGGGGTTTCACTGTTAATCAGGATGCTCCCAGGTGTATATGGGGGTTTCACAGTTTATCAGGATCCTGCCAGGTGTGTTTGGGGGTTTCACAGTTTATCAGGATCCTGCCAGGTGTGTATGGGGTTTTCACATTGTATCAAGATCCTGCCAGGTGTGTATGGGGATTTCACCGTTTATCAGGATCCTGCCAGGTGTGTCTGGGGTTTTCACAGTGGATCAGGATCCTGCCAGGTGTGTATGGGGTTTTCACAGTTTATCAGGTTCCTGCCAAGTGTGTATGTGTGTTTCATAGTTTATCAGGATCCTGCCAGGTGTGTATGGGGGTTTCATAGCTAATCAGGATCCTGCCAGGTGTGTATGGGCTTTTCACTGTGTCTAAGGATCCTGCCAGGTGTGTATGGGGTTTTTCACAGTGGATCAGGATCCTGCCAGGTGTGTATGGGGTTTTCAAAGTTTGTCAGTATCCTGCCAGGTGTGTATGGGGTTTTCACAGTGGATCAGGATCCTGCCAGATGTGTATGGGTTTTCACAGTGTATCAGGATCCTGCCAGGTGTGTTTGGGGCTTTCACAGTGGATCAGGATCCTGCCAGGTATGTCTGGGGTTTTCACAGTGTATAAGGATCCTGCCAGGTGTGTATGGGGGTCTCACAGTGTATCAGGAAAATGCCAGGTGTGTATGGCGTTGCACAGTGTATCAGGATCCTACCAGGTGTGCATGGGATTTTCACAGTGGATCAGGATCCTGCCAGGTGTGTATGGCGGTTTCACAGCTTATCATTATCCTGCCAGGTGTGTATGGGGGTTTCATCGTTTATCAGGATTCTGCCAGGTGTGTTTGGGGTTTTCACAGCTTAACAGGATCCTGTCGGTTGTGTATGGGGTTTTCACAGTGTATCAGGATACTGCCAGATGTGTTTGGGGGTTTCACAGTGTATCAGGATACTGCCAGGTGTGTATGGGGTTTTCACATTGTGTCAGGATCCTGCCAGGCGTGTATGGGGGTTTCACAGTGTATCAGGATCCTGCCAGGTGTGTATCTGGGTTTAGCAGTGTATCAGTATCCTGCCAGGTGTCCATGGGGTCTTCACAGTGGATCAGGATCCTGCCAGGTGTGCATGGGGGTTCCACAGTTGATCAGGATCCTGCCAGGTGTGTGTGGGGTTTTCACAGTGTATCAGGATCCTGCCAGGTGTGTATGGGGGTTTCACAGTGAATCAATGTCCTGCCTGGTGCTTCTGGGGTTTTCACAGTAGATCAGGATATGCCAGGTGTGTATGGGGTTTTCACAGTGTATCAGGATCCTGCCAGGTGTGTATACGGGTTTCATAGTTTATCAGGATCCTGCCAGGTGTGTATGGGGTTTTCACAGTGTATCAAGATCCTGCCAGGTGTGCATGGGGGTTTCACAGTGTATCAGGATCCTGCCAGGTGTGTATGGGGGTTTCACAGTATCTCAGGATCCTGCCAGGTGTGTATGGCGTTTCACTGTTTATCAGAATGCTGCCAGGTGTATATGGGGGTTTCACAGTTTATCAGGATCCTGCCAGGTGTGTATGGGGGTTGCACAGATTATCAGGCTCCTGCCAGCTGTGTATGGGGTTTTCACAGTGTATCAGGATCCTGCCAGGTGTGTATGTGGTTTTCACAGTGGATCAGTATCCTGCCAGGTGTGTTTGGGTTTTTCCACAGTTTATCAGGATACTGCCAGGTGTGTATGGGGGTTTCATAGTTTATCAGAATCCTGAAAGCTGTGTTTGGGGGTTTCATAGTTCATCAGGATCCTGCCGGGTGTGTATGGGGTTTTCACAGTTTATCAGGATCCTGCCAGGTGTGTTTGGGTGTTTCACAGTTTATCAGGATCCTGCCAGGTGTGTATGGGGTTTTCATAGTGTATCACGATCCTGCCAGGTGTGTATGGGTATTTCACATTTTATCAGGATCCTGCCATGTGTGTATGGGGGTTTCACCGTTTATCAGGATCCTGCCAGGTGTGCATGGGGTTTTCACAGTGTATCAGGTTCCTGCCAGGTGTGTGTGGGGTTTTCACAGTGGATCAGGATCCTGCCAGGTGTGTATGGGGTTTTCACAGTTTATCAGGATCCTGCCAAGTGTGTATGTGTGTTTCATAGTTTATCAGGATCCTGCCAGGTGTGTATGGGGGTTTCACAGCTAATCAGGATCCTGCCAGGTGCGTATGGGGTTTTCACTGTGTATCAGTATCCTGCCAGGTGTGTATGGGGTTTTAACTGTGTATCAGGATCCTGCCAGGTGCGTATGGGGGTTTCATAGTTTATCAGGATCCTGCCAGGTGTGTATGGGGTTTTCACAGTGTATCAGGATCCTGCCAGGTGTGTATGGGGTTTTCACAGTGTATCAGGATCCTGCCAGGTGTGTCTGGGGTTTTCACAGTGGATCAGGATCCTGCCAGGTGTGTATGGGGTTATCACAGTTTAGCAGGATCCTGCCAGGTGTGCATGGGCGTTTCACAGTTTATCAGGATCCTGCCAGGTATGTATGGGGTTTTCACAGTGTATCAGGGTCCTGCCAGGTGTGTATGGGGGATTCACAGTGTATCAGGGTCCTGCCAGGTGAGTATGGGGGTTTCACAGTTTATCAGGATCCTGCCAGGTGTGTTTGGGTGTTTCACAGTTTATCAGGATCCTGCCAGGTGTGTATGGGGTTTTCATAGTGTATCAAGATCCTGCCAGGTGTGTATGGGGATTACACAGTTTATCAGGATCCTGCCAGGTGTGTTTGGGTGTTTCACAGTTTATCAGGATCCGGCCAGGTGTGTCTGGGGTTTTCACAGTGTATCAGGATCCTGCCAGGTGTGTATGGGCGTCTCACAGTGTATCAGGAACATGCCAGGTGTGTATGGGGTTTCACAGTGTATCAGGATCCTGCCAGGTGTGTATGGGTGTTTCATAGTTTATCAGGATCCTGCCAGGTGTGTATGGGGTTTTCACAGTTTATCAGGATCCTGCCAGGTGTGTATGGGGTTTCATAGTTTATCAGGATCCTGCCAGGTGTGTATGAAGATTTCATAGTCTATCAGGATCCTGCCAGGTGTGTATGGGGTTTTCACAGTTTATCAGGATCCTGCCAGGTGTGTATGGGGTTTCATAGTTTATCAGGATCCTGCCAGGTGTGTATGAGGATTTCATAGTCTATCAGGATCCTGCCAGGTGTGTATGGGATTTCAACATTGGATCAGGAAACTGCCAGGAGTGTATGGGGGATTCATATTTTATCAGGATCCTGCCAGGTGTGTCTGGGGTTTTCACAGTTTATCAGGATCCTGCCCGGTCTGTATGGGGGTTTTCACAGTGTATCAGGATCCTGCCAGGTGTGTATGGGGTTTTCACAGTGTATCAGGATCCTGCCCGGTGTGTATGGGGTTTTCACAGCGCCTCAGGATCCTGCCAGGTGTGTATGGGGTTTCCACAGTGGATCAGGATCCTGCCAGGTGTGTATAGGGTTTTCACAGTGTATCAGGATCCTGCCAGGTGTGTTTAGGGTTTTCACAGTGGATCAGGATGCTGCCAGGTGTGTATGGGGATTTCACAGTGTATCAAGATCCTGCCAGGTGTGTATGGGGGTTTCACAGTGTCTCAGGATCCTGCCAGGTGCGTATGGGGGTTTCACAGTATATCAGGATCCTGCCAGGTGTGTATGGGGTTTCACTGTTAATCAGGATGCTCCCAGGTGTATATGGGGGTTTCACAGTTTATCAGGATCCTGCCAGGTGTGTTTGGGGGTTTCACAGTTTATCAGGATCCTGCCAGGTGTGTATGGGGTTTTCACATTGTATCAAGATCCTGCCAGGTGTGTATGGGGATTTCACCGTTTATCAGGATCCTGCCAGGTGTGTCTGGGGTTTTCACAGTGGATCAGGATCCTGCCAGGTGTGTATGGGGTTTTCACAGTTTATCAGGTTCCTGCCAAGTGTGTATGTGTGTTTCATAGTTTATCAGGATCCTGCCAGGTGTGTATGGGGGTTTCATAGCTAATCAGGATCCTGCCAGGTGTGTATGGGCTTTTCACTGTGTCTAAGGATCCTGCCAGGTGTGTATGGGGTTTTTCACAGTGGATCAGGATCCTGCCAGGTGTGTATGGGGTTTTCAAAGTTTGTCAGTATCCTGCCAGGTGTGTATGGGGTTTTCACAGTGGATCAGGATCCTGCCAGATGTGTATGGGTTTTCACAGTGTATCAGGATCCTGCCAGGTGTGTTTGGGGCTTTCACAGTGGATCAGGATCCTGCCAGGTATGTCTGGGGTTTTCACAGTGTATAAGGATCCTGCCAGGTGTGTATGGGGGTCTCACAGTGTATCAGGAAAATGCCAGGTGTGTATGGCGTTGCACAGTGTATCAGGATCCTACCAGGTGTGCATGGGATTTTCACAGTGGATCAGGATCCTGCCAGGTGTGTATGGCGGTTTCACAGCTTATCATTATCCTGCCAGGTGTGTATGGGGGTTTCATCGTTTATCAGGATTCTGGCAGGTGTGTTTGGGGTTTTCACAGCTTAACAGGATCCTGTCGGTTGTGTATGGGGTTTTCACAGTGTATCAGGATACTGCCAGATGTGTTTGGGGGTTTCACAGTGTATCAGGATACTGCCAGGTGTGTATGGGGTTTTCACATTGTGTCAGGATCCTGCCAGGCGTGTATGGGGGTTTCACAGTGTATCAGGATCCTGCCAGGTGTGTATCTGGGTTTAGCAGTGTATCAGTATCCTGCCAGGTGTCCATGGGGTCTTCACAGTGGATCAGGATCCTGCCAGGTGTGCATGGGGGTTCCACAGTTGATCAGGATCCTGCCAGGTGTGTATAGGGTTTTCACAGTGTATCAGGATCCTGCCAGGTGTGTTTAGGGTTTTCACAGTGGATCAGGATGCTGCCAGGTGTGTATGGGGATTTCACAGTGTATCAAGATCCTGCCAGGTGTGTATGGGGGTTTCACAGTGTCTCAGGATCCTGCCAGGTGCGTATGGGGGTTTCACAGTATATCAGGATCCTGCCAGGTGTGTATGGGGTTTCACTGTTAATCAGGATGCTCCCAGGTGTATATGGGGGTTTCACAGTTTATCAGGATCCTGCCAGGTGTGTTTGGGGGTTTCACAGTTTATCAGGATCCTGCCAGGTGTGTATGGGGTTTTCACATTGTATCAAGATCCTGCCAGGTGTGTATGGGGATTTCACCGTTTATCAGGATCCTGCCAGGTGTGTCTGGGGTTTTCACAGTGGATCAGGATCCTGCCAGGTGTGTATGGGGTTTTCACAGTTTATCAGGTTCCTGCCAAGTGTGTATGTGTGTTTCATAGTTTATCAGGATCCTGCCAGGTGTGTATGGGGGTTTCATAGCTAATCAGGATCCTGCCAGGTGTGTATGGGCTTTTCACTGTGTCTAAGGATCCTGCCAGGTGTGTATGGGGTTTTTCACAGTGGATCAGGATCCTGCCAGGTGTGTATGGGGTTTTCAAAGTTTGTCAGTATCCTGCCAGGTGTGTATGGGGTTTTCACAGTGGATCAGGATCCTGCCAGATGTGTATGGGTTTTCACAGTGTATCAGGATCCTGCCAGGTGTGTTTGGGGCTTTCACAGTGGATCAGGATCCTGCCAGGTATGTCTGGGGTTTTCACAGTGTATAAGGATCCTGCCAGGTGTGTATGGGGGTCTCACAGTGTATCAGGAAAATGCCCGGTGTGTATGGCGTTGCACAGTGTATCAGGATCCTACCAGGTGTGCATGGGATTTTCACAGTGGATCAGGATCCTGCCAGGTGTGTATGGCGGTTTCACAGCTTATCATTATCCTGCCAGGTGTGTATGGGGGTTTCATCGTTTATCAGGATTCTGCCAGGTGTGTTTGGGGTTTTCACAGCTTAACAGGATCCTGTCGGTTGTGTATGGGGTTTTCACAGTGTATCAGGATACTGCCAGATGTGTTTGGGGGTTTCACAGTGTATCAGGATACTGCCAGGTGTGTATGGGGTTTTCACATTGTGTCAGGATCCTGCCAGGCGTGTATGGGGGTTTCACAGTGTATCAGGATCCTGCCAGGTGTGTATCTGGGTTTAGCAGTGTATCAGTATCCTGCCAGGTGTCCATGGGGTCTTCACAGTGGATCAGGATCCTGCCAGGTGTGCATGGGGGTTCCACAGTTGATCAGGATCCTGCCAGGTGTGTGTGGGGTTTTCACAGTGTATCAGGATCCTGCCAGGTGTGTATGGGGGTTTCACAGTGAATCAATGTCCTGCCTGGTGCTTCTGGGGTTTTCACAGTAGATCAGGATATGCCAGGTGTGTATGGGGTTTTCACAGTGTATCAGGATCCTGCCAGGTGTGTATACGGGTTTCATAGTTTATCAGGATCCTGCCAGGTGTGTATGGGGTTTTCACAGTGTATCAAGATCCTGCCAGGTGTGCATGGGGGTTTCACAGTGTATCAGGATCCTGCCAGGTGTGTATGGGGGTTTCACAGTATCTCAGGATCCTGCCAGGTGTGTATGGCGTTTCACTGTTTATCAGAATGCTGCCAGATGTGTATGGGGGTTTCACAGTTTATCAGGATCCTGCCAGGTGTGTTTGGGTGTTTCACAGTTTATCAGGATCCTGCCAGGTGTGTATGGGGTTTTCATAGTGTATCACGATCCTGCCAGGTGTGTATGGGGATTTCACATTTTATCAGGATCCTGCCATGTGTGTATGGGCGTTTCACCGTTTATCAGGATCCTGCCAGGTGTGCATGGGGATTTCACAGTGTATCAGGTTCCTGCCAGGTGTGTATGGGGTTTTCACAGTGGATCAGGATCCTGCCAGGTATGTATGGGGTTTTCACAGTTTATCAGGATCCTGCCAAGTGTGTATGTGTGTTTCATAGTTTATCAGGATCCTGCCAGGTGTGTATGGGGGTTTCACAGCTAATCAGGATCCTGCCAGGTGTGTATGGGGTTTTCACTGTGTATCAGGATACTGCCAGGAGTGTATGGGGTTTTAACTGTGTATCAGGATCCTGCCAGGTGTGTATGGGGGTTTCATAGTTTATCAGGATCCTGCCAGGTGTGTATGGGGTTTTCACAGTGTATCAGGATCCTGCCAGGTGTGTATGGGGTTTTCACAGTGTATCAGGATCCTGCCAGGTGTGTATGGGGTTTTCACAGAGGATCACTATCCTGCCAGGTGTGTATGGGGTTATCACAGTTTAGCAGGATCCTGCCAGGTGTGCATGGGCGTTTCACAGTTTATCAGGATCCTGCCAGGTGTGTATGGGGTTTTCACAGTGTATCAGGGTCCTGCCAGGTGTGTATGGGGGTTTCACAGTGTATCAGGGTCCTGCCAGGTGAGTATGGGGTTTTCACAGTGTATCAGGGTCCTGCCTGGTGATTATGGGGTTTTCACAGTTTATCAGGATCCTGCCAGATGTGTATGGGGGTTTCACAGTTTATCAGGATCCTGCCAGGTGTGTATGGGGCTTTCACAGTTTATCAGGATCCTGCCAGGTGTGTATGGGTATTTCACAGTTTTTCAGTATCCTGCCAGGTGTGTAGGGGTTTTCACAGTTTATCAGGATCCTGCCAGGTGTGCATGGGGGTTTCACAGTTTATCAGGATCCTGCCAGGTGTGTGTGGGGTTTTCACAGTTTATCAGGATCCTGCCAGGTGTGTATGGGGGTTTCACAGTTTATCAGGATCCTGCAAGGTGTGTATGGGGTTTTCACAGTGCATCAGGGTGCTGCCAGGTGTGTATGGGGGTTTCACAGTGTATCAGGATCCTGCCAGGTGAGTATGGGGTTTTCACAGTTTATCAGAATTCTGCCAGGTGTTTATGGGGGTTTCGCAGTTTATCAGGATCCTGCCAGGTGTGTATGAGTGTTTCACAGTTTATCAGGATCCTGCCAGGTGTGTATTGTGTTTTCACAGTTTAACAGTATCCTGCCAAATGTTTATGGGGATTTCACAGTTTATCAGGATCCTGCCAGGTGCGTGTGGGTTTTCACAGTTTATCAGGTTCCTGCCAGGTGTGTATGGTGGTTTCACAGTTTATCAGGATCCTGCCAGGTTTGTATGGGGTTTTCACAGTTTATCAGGATCCTGCCAGGTGTGTATGGGATTTTCATAGTTTATCAGGATCCTGCCAGGTGTGTATGAAGGTTTCATAGTTTATCAGGATCCTGCCAGGTGTGTATGGGATTTTCACAGTGCATCAGGATCCTGCCAGGTGTGTATGCGGTTTTCACAGTGGATCAGGAAGCTGCCCGGTGTGTATGGGGGTTTGATAGTTTATCAGGATCCCGCCAGGTGTGTCTGGGGTTTTCACAGTGTATCAGGATCCTGCCAGCTGTGTATGGGGGTTTCACAGTGTATCAGGATCCTGCCAGGTGTGTATGCGGTTTTCACAGCGGATCAGTATCCTACCAGGTGTGTTTGGGGTTTTCACAGTGGATCAGGATCCTGCCCGGTGTGTATAGGGTTTTCACATTGTATCAGGTTCCTGCCAGGTGTGTATGGGGTTTTCACAGTATATCAGGATCTGCCAGGTGTGTATGGGGGTTTTCACAGAGTATCAGGATCCTGCCAGGTGTGCATGGGCATTTCACAGATTTTCAGGATCCTGCCACGTGTGTATGGGGTTTTCACAGTGGATTAGGATGCTGCCAGGTGTGTATGGGGTTTTCACAGTTAATCAAGATCCTGCCAAGTGTGTATGTGGGTTTCACAGTGTATCAGGAGCCTGCCAGGTGTGTATGGGGTTTCACAGTTTATCAGGATGCTGCCAGGTGTGTATTGGGGTTTCACTGTTTATCAGGATCCTGCCAGGTGTGTATGGGGGTTTCACAGTTTATCAGGATCCTGCCAGCTGTGTATGGGGTTTTCACAGTGTATCAGGATCCTGCCAGGTGTGTATGTGGTTTTCACAGTGGATCAGTATCCTGCCAGGTGTGTTTGGGTTTTTCACAGTTTATCAGGATACTGCCAGGTGTGTATGGGGGTTTCATAGTTTATCAGAATCCTGAAAGCTTTGTTTGGGGGTTTCATAGTTCATCAGGATCCTGCCAGGTGTGTATGTGGTTTTCACAGTTTATCAGGATCCTGCCAGGTGTGTTCGGGTGTTTCACAGTTTATCAGGATCCTGCCAGGTGTGTATGGGGTTTTCATAGTGTATCACGATCCTGCCAGGTGTGTATGGGGATTTCACATTTTATCAGGATCCTGCCATGTGTGTATGGGGGTTTCACCGTTTATCAGGATCCTGCCAGGTGTGCATGGGGTTTTCACAGTGTATCAGGTTCCTGCCAGGTGTGTGTGGGGTTTTCACAGTGGATCAGGATCCTGCCAGGTGTGTATGGGGTTTTCACAGTTTATCAGGATCCTGCCAAGTGTGTATGTGTGTGTCATAGTTTATCAGGATCCTGCCAGGTGTGTATGGGGGTTTCACAGCTAATCAGGATCCTGCCAGGTGCGTATGGGGTTTTCACTGTGTATCAGTATCCTGCCAGGTGTGTATGGGGTTTTAACTGTGTATCAGGATCCTGCCAGGTGCGTATGGGGGTTTCATAGTTTATCAGGATCCTGCCAGGTGTGTATGGGGTTTTCACAGTGTATCAGGATCCTGCCAGGTGTGTATGGGGTTTTCACAGTGTATCAGGATCCTGCCAGGTGTGTCTGGGGTTTTCACAGTGGATCAGGATCCTGCCAGGTGTGTATGGGGTTATCACAGTTTAGCAGGATCCTGCCAGGTGTGCATGGGCGTTTCACAGTTTATCAGGATCCTGCCAGGTATGTATGGGGTTTTCACAGTGTATCAGGGTCCTGCCAGGTGTGTATGGGGGATTCACAGTCTATCAGGGTCCTGCCAGGTGAGTATGGGGTTTTCACAGTGTATCAGGGCCCTTCCTGGTGAGTATGGGGTTTTCACAGTTTATCAGGATCCTGCCAGTTGTGTATGGGGGTTTCACAGTTTATCAGGATCCTGCCAGGTGTGTATGGGGTTCTCACAGTTTATCAGCATCCTGCCAGGTGTGTATGGGTATTTCACAGTTTTTCAGTATCCTGCCAGGTGTGTATGGGTTTTCACAGTTTATCAGGATCCTGCCAGGTGTGCATGGGGGTTTCACAGTTTATCAGGATCCTGCCAGGTGTGTGTGGGGTTTTCACAGTTTATCAGGATCCTGCCAGGTGTGTATGGGGGTTTCACAGTTTATCAGGATCCTGCAAGGTGTGTATGGGGTTTTCACAGTGCATCAGGGTGCTGCCAGATGTGTATGGGGGTTTCACAGTGTATCAGGATCCTGCCAGGTGAGTATGGGGTAATCACAGTTTATCAGAATTCTGCCAGGTGTTTATGGGGGTTTCGCAGTTTATCAGGATCCTGCCAGGTGTGTATGAGTGTTTCACAGTTTATCAGGATCCTGCCAGGTGTGTATTGGGTTTTCACCGTTTAACAGGATCCTGCCAAATGTTTATGGGGATTTCACAGTTTATCAGGATCCTGCCAGGTATGTGTGGGTTTTCACAGTTTATCAGGTTCCTGCCAGGTGTGTATGGGGGTTTCACAGTTTGTCAGGATCCTGCCAGCTGTGTATGGGGTTTTCACAGTTTATCAGGATCCTGCCAGGTGTGTATGGGATTTTCATAGTTTATCAGTATCCTGCCAGGTGTGTATGAAGGTTTCATAGTTTATCAGGATCCTGCCAGGTGTGTATGGGATTTTCACAGTGCATCAGGATCCTGCCAGGTGTGTATGGGGTTTTTAACAGTGGATCAGGAAGCTGCCCGGAGTGTATGGGGTTTTCATAGTTTATCAGGATCCTGCCAGGTGTGTATGGGGGTTTCACAGTTTATCAGGATCCTGCCAGGTGTGTATGGGGGTTTCACAGTTTATCAGGATCCTGCCAGGTGTGTATGGGGTTTTCACAGTGTATCAAGATCCTGCCCGGTGTGTATGAGGATTTTACATTTTATCAGGATCCTGCCAGGTTTGTATGGGTGTTTCACAGTTTATCAGGATCCTGCCAGGTCTGTATGGGGTTTCACAGTTTATCAGACTCCTGCCAGGTGTGTACGGGTGTTTCACAGTTTCTCAGGATCCTGCCAGGTGTGTCTGGGGTTTTCACAGTGTATCAAGATACTGCCAGGTGTGCATGGGGATTTCACAGTTTATCAGGATCCTGCCAGGTGTATATGGGGGTTTCACAGTTTATCAGTATCCTGCCAGGTGTGTAAGGGGTTTTCACAGTTTATCAGGATCCTGCCAGTTGTGTATGGGGGTTTCACAGTTTATCAGGCTCCTGCCAGCTGTGTATGGGGTTTTCACAGTGTATCAGGATCCTGCCAGGTGTGTATGTTGTTTTCACAGTGGATCAGTACCCTGCCAGGTGTGTTTGGGTTTTTCACAGTTTATCAGGATTCTGCCAGGTGTGTATGGGGGTTTCATAGTTTATCAGAATCCTGAAAGCTGTGTTTGGGGGTTTCATAGTTCATCAGGATCCTGCCGGGTGTGTATGGGGTTTTCACAGTTTATCAGGATCCTGCCAGGTGTGTTTGGGTGTTTCACAGTTTATCAGGATCCTGCCATGTGTGTATGGGGTTTTCATAGTCTATCACGATCCTGCCAGGTGTGTATGGGGTTTTCACATTTTATCAGGATCCTGCCATGTGTGTATGGGGGTTTCACCGTTTATCAGGATCCTGCCAGGTGTGCATGGGGTTTTCACAGTGTATCAGGTTCCTGCCAGGTGTGTATGGGGTTTTCACAGTGGATCAGGATCCTGCCAGGTGTGTATGGGGTTTTCACAGTTTATCAGGATCCTGCCAAGTGTGTATGTGTGTTTCATAGTTTATCAGGATCCTGCCAGGTGTGTATGAGGGTTTCACAGCTAATCAGGATCCTGCCAGGTGCGTATGGGGTTTTCACTGTGTATCAGGATCCTGCCAGGTGTGTATGGGGTTGTAACTGTGTATAAGGATCCTGCCAGGTGTGTATGGGGGTTTCATAGTTTATCAGGATCCTGCCAGGTGTGTATGGGGTTTTCACAGTGTATCAGGATCCTGCCAGGTGTGTATGGGGTTTTCACAGTGTATCAGGATCCTGCCAGGAGTGTATGGGGTTTTCACAGTGGATCAGGATCCTGCCAGGTGTGTATGGGTTTATCACAGTTTAGCAGGATCCTGCCAGGTGTGCATGGGCGTTTCACAGTTTATCAGGATCCTGCCAGGTGTGTATGGGGTTTTCACAGTGTATCAGGGTCCTGCCAGGTGTGTATGGGGGTTTCACAGTGTATCAGGGTCCTGCCAGGTGAGTGTGGTGTTTTCACAGTGTATCAGGGTCCTGCCTGGTTAGTATGGGGTTTTCACAGTTTATCAGGATCCTGCCAGATGTGTATGGGGGTTTCACAGTTTATCAGGATCCTGCCAGGTGTGTATGGGGTTTTCACAGTTTATCAGCATCCTGCCAGGTGTGTATGGGTATTTCACTGTTTTTCAGTATCCTGCCAGGTGTGTATGGGGGTTTCACAGTTTATCAGGATCCTGCCAGGTGTGTGTGGGGTTTTCACAGTTTATCAGGATCCTGCCAGGTGTGTATGGGGGTTTCACAGTTTATCAGGATCCTGCAAGGTGTGTATGGGGTTTTCACAGTGCATCAGGGTGCTGCCAGGTGTGTATGGGGGTTTCACAGTGTATCAGGATCCTGCCAGGTGAGTATGTGGTTTTCACAGTTTATCAGAATTCTGCCAGGTGTTTATGGGGGTTTCGCTGTTTA
Organism: Heterodontus francisci; assembly: GCF_036365525.1. Lineage (NCBI taxonomy): Eukaryota > Metazoa > Chordata > Chondrichthyes > Heterodontiformes > Heterodontidae > Heterodontus > Heterodontus francisci. Next base: position 218,300 of record NW_027140601.1, on the reverse strand, counting down.
TCAGGATCCTGCCAGGTGTGTATGAGTGTTTCACAGTTTATCAGGATCCTGCCAGGTGTGTATTGGGTTTTCACAGTTTAACAGGATCCTGCCAAATGTTTATGGGGATTTCACAGTTTAACAGGATCCTGCCAGGTGTGTGTGGGTTTTCACAGTTTATCAGGTTCCTGCCAGGTGTGTATGGGGGTTTCACAGTTTATCAGGATCCTGCCAGGTGTGTATGGGGTTTTCACAGTTTATCAGGATCCTGCCAGGTGTGTATGGGATTTTCATAGTTTATCAGGATCCTGCCAGGTGTGTATGAAGGTTTCATAGTTTATCAGGATCCTGCCAGGTGTGTATGGGATTTTCACAGTGCATCAGGATCCTGCCAGGTGTGTATGGGGATTTCACAGTGGATCAGGAAGCTGCCCGGTGTGTATGGGGGTTTCATAGTTTATCAGGATCCTGCCAGGTGTGTCTGGGGTTTTCACAGTGTATCAGGATCCTGCCAGCTGTGTATGGGGGTTTCACAGTGTTTCAGGATCCTGCCAGGTGTGTATGTGGTTTTTACAGCGGATCAGTATCCTGCCAGGTGTGTTTGGGGTTTTCACAGTGGATCAGGATCCTGTCCGGTGTGTATAGGGTTTTCACAGTGTATCAGGTTCCTGCCAGGTGTGTATGGGGTTTTCACAGTATTTCAGGATCTGCCAGGTGTGTATGGGGGTTTTCACAGAGTATCAGGATCCTGCCAGGTGTGCATGGGCATTTCACAGATTTTCAGGATACTGCCACGTGTGTATGGGGTTTTCACAGTGGATTAGGATGCTGCCCGGTGTGTATGGGGTTTTCACAGTTAATCAAAATCCTGCCAGGTGTGTATGTGGGTTTCACAGTGTATCAGGATCCTGCCAGGTGTGTATGGGGTTTCACAGTTTATCAGGATGCTGCCAGGTGTGTATGGGGGTTTCACAGTTTATCAGGATCCTGCCAGGTGTGTATGGGGGTTTCACAGTTTATCAGGATCCTGCCAGGTGTGTATGGGGTTTTCACAGTGTATCAAGATCCTGCCCGGTGTGTATGGGGATTTTACATTTTATCAGGATCCTGCCAGGTTTGTATGGGTGTTTCACAGTTTATCAGGATCCTGCCAGGTGTGTATGGGGTTTCACAGTTTATCAGACTCCTGCCAGGTGTGTACGGGTGTTTCACAGTTTCTCAGGATCCTGCCAGGTGTGTCTGGGGTTTTCACAGTGTATCAAGATCCTGCCAGGTGTGCATGGGGTTTTCACAGTTTATCAGGATCCTGCCAGGTGTATATGGGGGTTTCACAGTGTATCATGATCCTGCCAGGTGAGTATGGGGTTTTCACAGTTTATCAGAATTCTGCCAGGTGTTTATGGGGGTTTCGCAGTTTATCAGGATCCTGCCAGGTGTGTATGAGTGTTTCACAGTTTATCAGGATCCTGCCAGGTGTGTATTGGGTTTTCACAGTTTAACAGGATCCTGCCAAATGTTTATGGGGATTTCACAGTTTATCAGGATCCTGCCAGGTGTGTGTGGGTTTTCACAGTTTATCAGGTTCCTGCCAGGTGTGTATGGGGGTTTCACAGTTTATCAGGATCCTGCCAGGTGTGTATGGGGTTTTCACAGTTTATCAGGATCCTGCCAGGTGTGTATGGGATTTTCATAGTTTATCAGGATCCTGCCAGGTGTGTATGAAGGTTTCATAGTTTATCAGGATCCTGCCAGGTGTGTATGGGATTTTCACAGTGCATCAGGATCCTGCCAGGTGTGTATGGGGTTTTCACAGTGGATCAGGAAGCTGCCCGGTGTGTATGGGGGTTTCATAGTTTATCAGGATCCTGCCAGGTGTGTCTGGGATTTTCACAGTGTATCAGGATCCAGCCAGCTGTGCATGGGGGTTTCACAGTGTATCAGGATCCTGCCAGGTGTGTATGCAGTTTTTACAGCGGATCAGTATCCTGCCAGGTGTGTTTGGGGTTTTCACAGTGGATCAGGATCCTGCCCGGTGTGTATAGGGTTTTCACAGTGTATCAGGTTCCTGCCAGGTGTGTATGGGGTTTTCACAGTATATCAGGATCTGCCAGGTGTGTATGGGGGTTTTCACAGAGTATCAGGATCCTGCCAGGTGTGCATGGGCATTTCACAGAATTTCAGGATACTGCCACGTGTGTATGGGTTTTTCACAGTGGATTAGGATGCTGCCAGGTGTGTATGGGGTTTTCACAGTTAATCAAGATCCTGCCAGGTGTGTATGTGGGTTTCACAGTGTATCAGGATCCTGCCAGGTGTGTATGGGGTTTCACAGATTATCAGGATGCTGCCAGGTGTGTATGGGGGTTTCACAGATAATCAGGATCCTGCCAGGTGTGTATGGGGGTTTCACAGTTTATCAGGATCCTGCCAGGTGTGTATGGGGTTTTCACAGTGTATCAAGATCCTGCCCGGTGTGTATGGGGATTTTACATTTTATCAGGATCCTGCCAGGTTTGTATGGGTGTTTCACAGTTTATCAGGATCCTGCCAGGTGTGTATGGGGTTTCACAGTTTATCAGACTCCTGCCAGGTGTGTACGGGTGTTTCACAGTTTCTCAGGATCCTGCCAGGTGTGTCTGGGGATTTCACAGTGTATCAAGATCCTGCCAGGTGTGCATGGGGTTTTCACAGTTTATCAGGATCCTGCCAGGTGTATATGGGGGTTTCACAGTTTATCAGGATCCTGCCAGGTGTGTATGGGGTTTTCACAGTTTATCAGGATCCTGCCAGTTGTGTATGGGGGTTTCACAGTTTATCAGGCTCCTGCCAGCTGTGTATGGGGTTTTCACAGTGTATCAGGATCCTGCCAGGTGTGTATGTGGTTTTCACAGTGGATCAGTATCCTGCCAGGTGTGTTTGGGTTTTTCACAGTTTATCAGGATACTGCCAGGTGAGTATGGGGGTTTCATAGTTTATCAGAATCCTGACAGCTGTGTTTGGGTGTTTCATAGCTCTTCAGGATCCTGCCGGGTGTGTATGGGGTTTTCACAGTGTATCAAGATACTGCCAGGTGTGTATGGGGTTTTCACAGTTTATCAGGATCCTGCCAGGTGTGTATGGGGGTTTCACAGTTTATCAGGATCCTGCCAGGTGTGTATGGGGTTTTCACAGTGTATCAGGATCCTGCCAGGTGTGTATGGGGGTTTCACAGTTTATCAGGATCCTGCCAGGTGTGTATGGGGTCTTCACAGTGTATCAGTATCCTGCCAGGTGTGTATGCGGTTTTCACAGTTTATCAGGATCCTGCCAGGTGTGTATGGGGTTTTCACAGTTTATCAGGATCCTGCCAGGTGTGTATGGGGGTTTCATAGTTTATCACGATCCTGCCAGTTGTGTATGGGGCTTTCACTGTATATCAGGATCCTACCAGGTGTGTATGGGGTTTTCACAGTGGATCAGGATCCTGCCAGGTGTGTATGGGGTTTTCACAGTGGATCAGGATCCTGCCAGGTGTGTATGGGTTTATCACAGTTTAGCAGGATCCTGCCAGGTGTGCATGGGCGTTTCACAGTTTATCAGGATCCTGCCAGGTGTGTATGGGGTTTTCACAGTGTATCAGGGTCCTGCCAGGTGTGTATGGGGGTTTCACAGTGTATCAGGGTCCTGCCAGGTGAGTGTGGTGTTTTCACAGTGTATCAGGGTCCTTCCTGGTTAGTTTGGGGTTTTCACAGTTTATCAGGATCCTGCCAGATGTGTATGGGGGTTTCACAGTTTATCAGGATCCTGCCAGGTGTGTATGGGGTTTTCACAGTTTATCAGCATCCTGCCAGGTGTGTATGGGTATTTCACTGTTTTTCAGTATCCTGCCAGGTGTGTATGGGTTTTCACAGTTGATCAGGATCCTGCCAGGTGTGCATGGGGGTTTCACAGTTTATCAGGATCCTGCCAGGTGTGTGTGGGGTTTTCACAGTTTATCAGGATCCTGCCAGGTGTGTATGGGGGTTTCACAGTTTATCAGGATCCTGCAAGGTGTGTATGGGGTTTTCACAGTGCATCAGGGTGCTGCCAGGTGTGTATGGGGGTTTCACAGTGTATCAGGATCCTGCCACGTGAGTATGTGGTTTTCACAGTTTATCAGAATTCTGCCAGGTGTTTATGGGGGTTTCGCTGTTTATCAGGATCCTGCCAGGTGTGTATGAGTGTTTCACAGTTTATCAGGATCCTGCCAGGTGTGTATTGGGTTTTCACAGTTTAACAGGATCCTGCCAAATGTTTATGGTTATTTCACAGTTTAACAGGATCCTGCCAGGTGTGTGTGGGTTTTCACAGTTTATCAGGTTCCTGCCAGGTGTGTATGGGGGTTTCACAGTTTATCAGGATCCTGCCAGGTGTGTATGGGGTTTTCACAGTTTATCAGGATCCTGCCAGGTGTGTATGGGATTTTCATAGTTTATCAGGATCCTGCCAGGTGTGTATGAAGGTTTCATAGTTTATCAGGATCCTGCCAGGTGTGTATGGGATTTTCACAGTGCATCAGGATCCTGCCAGGTGTGTATGGGGTTTTCACAGTGGATCAGGAAGCTGCCCGGTGTGTATGGGGGTTTCATAGTTTATCAGGATCCTGCCAGGTGTGTCTGGGGTTTTCACAGTGTATCAGGATCCTGCCAGCTGTGTATGGGGGTTTCACAGTTTATCAGGATCCTGCCAGGTGTGTATGTGGTTTTTACAGCGGATCAGTATCCTGCCAGGTGTGTTTGGGGTTTTCACAGTGGATCAGGATCCTGCCCGGTGTGTATAGGGTTTTCACAGTGTATCAGGTTCCTGCCAGGTGTGTATGGGGTTTTCACAGTATTTCAGGATCTGCCAGGTGTGTATGGGGGTTTTCACAGAGTATCAGGATCCTGCCAGGTGTGCATGGGCATTTCACAGATTTTCAGGATACTGCCACGTGTGTATGGGGTTTTCACAGTTGATTAGGATGCTGCCAGGTGTATATGGGGTTTTCACAGTTAATCAAAATCCTGCCAGGTGTGTATGTGGGTTTCACAGTGTATCAGGATCCTGCCAGGTGTGTATGGGGTTTCACAGTTTATCAGGATGCTGCCAGGTGTGTATGGGGGTTTCACAGTTTATCAGGATCCTGCCAGGTGTGTATGGGGGTTTCACAGTTTATCAGGATCCTGCCAGGTGTGTATGGGGTTTTCACAGTGTATCAAGATCCTGCCCGGTGTGTATGGGGATTTTACATTTTATCAGGATCCTGCCAGGTTTGTATGGGTGTTTCACAGTTTATCAGGATCCTGCCAGGTGTGTATGGGGTTTCACAGTTTATCAGACTCCTGCCAGGTGTGTACGGGTGTTTCACAGTTTCTCAGGATCCTGCCAGGTGTGTCTGGGGTTTTCACAGTGTATCAAGATCCTGCCAGGTGTGCATGGGGTTTTCACAGTTTATCAGGATCCTGCCAGGTGTATATGGGGGTTTCACAGTGTATCATGATCCTGCCAGGTGAGTATGGGGTTTTCACAGTTTATCAGAATTCTGCCAGGTGTTTATGGGGGTTTCGCAGTTTATCAGGATCCTGCCAGGTGTGTATGAGTGTTTCACAGTTTATCAGGATCCTGCCAGGTGTGTATTGGGTTTTCACAGTTTAACAGGATCCTGCCAAATGTTTATGGGGATTTCACAGTTTATCAGGATCCTGCCAGGTGTGTGTGGGTTTTCACAGTTTATCAGGTTCCTGCCAGGTGTGTATGGGGGTTTCACAGTTTATCAGGATCCTGCCAGGTGTGTATGGGGTTTTCACAGTTTATCAGGATCCTGCCAGGTGTGTATGGGATTTTCATAGTTTATCAGGATCCTGCCAGGTGTGTATGAAGGTTTCATAGTTTATCAGGATCCTGCCAGGTGTGTATGGGATTTTCACAGTGCATCAGGATCCTGCCAGGTGTGTATGGGGTTTTCACAGTGGATCAGGAAGCTGCCCGGTGTGTATGGGGGTTTCATAGTTTATCAGGATCCTGCCAGGTGTGTCTGGGGTTTTCACAGTGTATCAGGATCCTGCCAGCTGTGTATGGGGGTTTCACAGTGTATCAGGATCCTGCCAGGTGTGTATGCAGTTTTTACAGCGGATCAGTATCCTGCCAGGTGTGTTTGGGGTTTTCACAGTGGATCAGGATCCTGCCCGGTGTGTATAGGGTTTTCACAGTGTATCAGGTTCCTGCCAGGTGTGTATGGGGTTTTCACAGTATATCAGCATCTGCCAGGTGTGTATGGGGGTTTTCACAGAGTATCAGGATCCTGCCAGGTGTGCATGGGCATTTCACAGAATTTCAGGATACTGCCACGTGTGTATGGGGTTTTCACAGTGGATTAGGATGCTGCCAGGTGTGTATGGGGTTTTCACAGTTAATCAAGATCCTGCCAGGTGTGTATGTGGGTTTCACAGTGTATCAGGATCCTGCCAGGTGTGTATGGGGTTTCACAGATTATCAGGATGCTGCCAGGTGTGTATGGGGGTTTCACAGATAATCAGGATCCTGCCAGGTGTGTATGGGGGTTTCACAGTTTATCAGGATCCTGCCAGGTGTGTATGGGGATATTACATTTTATCAGGATCCTGCCAGGTTTGTATGGGTGTTTCACAGTTTATCAGGATCCTGCCAGGTGTGTATGGGGTTTCACAGTTTATCAGACTCCTGCCAGGTGTGTACGGGTGTTTCACAGTTTCTCAGGATCCTGCCAGGTGTGTCTGGGGATTTCACAGTGTATCAAGATCCTGCCAGGTGTGCATGGGGTTTTCACAGTTTATCAGGATCCTGCCAGGTGTATATGGGGGTTTCACAGTTTATCAGGATCCTGCCAGGTGTGTATGGGGTTTTCACAGTTTATCAGGATCCTGCCAGTTGTGTATGGGGGTTTCACAGTTTATCAGGCTCCTGCCAGCTGTGTATGGGGTTTTCACAGTGTATCAGGATCCTGCCAGGTGTGTATGTGGTTTTCACAGTGGATCAGTATCCTGCCAGGTGTGTTTGGGTTTTTCACAGTTTATCAGGATACTGCCAGGTGTGTATGGGGGTTTCATAGTTTATCAGAATCCTGACAGCTGTGTTTGGGGGTTTCATAGTTCTTCAGGATCCTGCCGGGTGTGTATGGGGTTTTCACAGTGTATCAAGATACTGCAAGGTGTGTATGGGGTTTTCACAGTTTATCAGGATCCTGCCAGGTGTGTATGGGGGTTTCACAGTTTATCAGGATCCTGCCAGGTGTGTATGGGGTTTTCACAGTGTATCAGGATCCTGCCAGGTGTGTATGGGGGTTTCACAGTTTATCAGGATCCTGCCAGGTGTGTATGGGGTCTTCACAGTGTATCAGTATCCTGCCAGGTGTGTATGCGGTTTTCACAGTTTATCAGGATCCTGCCAGGTGTGTATGGGGTTTTCACAGTTTATCAGGATCCTGCCAGGTGTGTATGGGGGTTTCATAGTTTATCACGATCCTGCCAGTTGTGTATGGGGCTTTCACAGTATATCAGGATCCTACCAGGTGTGTATGGGGTTTTCACAGTGGATCAGGATCCTGCCAGGTGTGTATGGGGTTTTCACAGTTTATCAGCATCTTGCCAGGTGTGTCTGGGGTTTCATAGTTTATCAGGATCCTGCCAGATGTGTTCAAAGATTTCATAGTCTATCAGGATCCTGCCTGGTGTGTATGGGATTTTCACAGTGTATCAGGATCCTGCCAGGTGTGTATGGGGTTTCAACATTGGATCAGGAACCTGCCAGGAGTGTATGGGGGATTGATATTTTATCAGGATACTGCCAGGTGTGTCTGGGGTTTTCACAGTTTATCAGGATCCTGCCCGGTCTGTATGGGGGTTTTCACAGTGTATCAGGATCCTGCCAGGTGTGTATGGGGTTTTCACAGTGTATCAGGATCCTGCCAGGTGTGTATGGGGATTTCACAGCGCCTCAGGATCCTGCCAGGTGTGTATGGGGTTTCCACAGTGTATCAGGATCCTGCCAGGTGTGTATGGGGGTTTCACAGTTTATCAGGATCCTGCCAGGTGTGTATGGGGTCTTCACAGTGTATCAGTATCCTGCCAGGTGTGTATGCGGTTTTCACAGTTTATCAGGATCCTGCCAGGTGTGTATGGGGTTTTCACAGTTTATCAGGATCCTGCCAGGTGTGTATGGGGGTTTCATAGTTTATCACGATCCTGCCAGTTGTGTATGGGGTTTTCACAGTATATCAGGATCCTACCAGGTGTGTATGGGGTTTTCACAGTGGATCATGATCCTGCCAGGTGTGTATGGGGTTTTCACAGTTTATCAGCATCTTGCCAGGTGTGTCTGGGGTTTCATAGTTTATCAGGATCCTGCCAGGTGTGTATGAAGATTTCGTAGTCTATCAGGATCCTGCCAGGTGTGTATGGGATTTTCACAGTGTATCAGGATCCTGCCAGGTGTGTATGGGGTTTCAACATTGGATCAGGAACCTGCCAGGAGTGTATGGGGGATTCATATTTTATCAGGATCCTGCCAGGTGTGTCTGGGGTTTTCACAGTTTATCATGATCCTGCCCGGTCTGTATGGGGGGTTTCAAAGTGTATCAGGATCCTGCCAGGTGTGTATGGGGTTTTCACAGTGTATCAGGATCCTGCCAGGTGTGTATGGGGATTTCACAGCGCCTCAGGATCCTGCCAGGTGTGTATGGGGTTTCCACAGTGTATCAGGATCCTGCCAGGTGTGTTTGGGGTTTTCACAGAGTATCAGGATCCTGCCAGGTGTGCATGGGGTTTTCACAGTATATCAGGATCCTGCCAGGTGTGTATGGAGTTTTCACAGTGGATCAGGATGCTGCCATGTGTGTGGGGGTTTCACAGTGTATCAGGATGCTGCCAGGTGTGCATGGGGGTTTCACAGTGTATCAGGATCCTGCCAGGTGTGTATGGGGTTTCACTGTTAATCAGGATGCTCCCAGGTGTGTATGGGGGTTTCACAGTTTATCAGGATCCTGCCAGGTGTGTTTGGGGGTTTCACAGTTTATCAGGATCCTGCCAGGTGTGTATGGGGTTTTCACAGTGTATCAAGATCCTGCCAGGTGTGTATGGGGATTTCACAGTTTATCAGGATCCTGCCAAGTGTGCATGTGTGTTTCATAGTTTATCAGTATCCTGCCAGGTGTGTATGGGGTTTCAATATTTTATCAGGATCCTGCCAGGTGTGTCTGGGGTTTTCACAGTTTCTCAGGATCCTGCCCGGTCTGTATGGGGGTTTTCACAGTGTATCAGGATGCTGCCAGGTGTGTATGGGGTTTTCACAGTTTCTCAGGATCCTGCCAGGTGTGTCTGGGGTTTTCACAGTGTATCATGATCCTGCCAGGTGAGTATGGGGTTTTCACAGTTTATCAGAATTCTGCCAGGTGTTTATGGGGGTTTCGCAGTTTATCAGGATCCTGCCAGGTGTGTATGAGTGTTTCACAGTTTATCAGGATCCTGCCAGGTGTGTATTGGGTTTTCACAGTTTAACAGGATCCTGCCAAATGTTTATGGGGATTTCACAGTTTATCAGGATCCTGCCAGGTGTGTGTGGGTTTTCACAGTTTATCAGGTTCCTGCCAGGTGTGTATGGGGGTTTCACAGTTTATCAGGATCCTGCCAGGTGTGTATGGGGTTTCACAGTTTATCAGACTCCTGCCAGGTGTGTACGGGTGTTTCACAGTTTCTCAGGATCCTGCCAGGTGTGTCTGGGGATTTCACAGTGTATCAAGATCCTGCCATGTGTGCATGGGGTTTTCACAGTTTATCAGGATCCTGCCAGGTGTATATGGGGGTTTCACAGTTTATCAGGATCCTGCCAGGTGTGTATGGGGTTTTCACAGTTTATCAGGATCCTGCCAGTTGTGTATGGGGGTTTCACAGTTTATCAGGCTCCTGCCAGCTGTGTATGGGGTTTTCACAGTGTATCAGGATCCTGCCAGGTGTGTATGTGGTTTTCACAGTGGATCAGTATCCTGCCAGGTGTGTTTGGGTTTTTCACAGTGTATCAAGATACTGCCAGGTGTGTATGGGGTTTTCACAGTTTATCAGGATCCTGCCAGGTGTGTATGGGGGTTTCACAGTTTATCAGGATCCTGCCAGGTGTGTATGGGGTTTTCACAGTGTATCAGGATCCTGCCAGGTGTGTATGGGGGTTTCACAGTTTATCAGGATCCTGCCAGGTGTGTATGGGGTCTTCACAGTGTATCAGTATCCTGCCAGGTGTGTATGCGGTTTTCACAGTTTATCTGGATCCTGCCAGGTGTGTATGGGGTTTTCACAGTTTATCAGGATCCTGCCAGGTGTGTATGGGGGTTTCATAGTTTATCACGATCCTGCCAGTTGTGTATGGGGCTTTCACAGTATATCAGGATCCTACCAGGTGTGTATGGGGTTTTCACAGTGGATCAGGATCCTGCCAGGTGTGTATGGGGTTTTCACAGTTTATCAGCATCTTGCCAGGTGTGTCTGGGGTTTCATAGTTTATCAGGATCCTGCCAGGTGTGTACGAAGATTTCATAGTCTATCAGGATCCTGCCAGGTGTGTATGGGATTTTCACAGTGTATCAGGATCCTGCCAGGTGTGTATGGGGTTTCAACATTGGATCAGGAACCTGCCAGGAGTGTATGGGGGATTCATATTTTATCAGGATCCTGCCAGGTGTGTCTGGGGTTTTCACAGTTTATCAGGATCCCGCCCGGTCTGTATGGGGGTTTTCACAGTGTATCAGGATCCTGCCAGGTGTGTATGGGGTTTTCACAGTGTATCAGGATCCTGCCAGGTGTGTATGGGGATTTCACAGCGCCTCAGGATCCTGCCAGGTGTGTATGGGGTTTCCACAGTGTATCAGGATCCTGCCAGGTGTGTATGGGGGTTTCACAGTTTATCAGGATCCTGCCAGGTGTGTATGGGGTCTTCACAGTGTATCAGTATCCTGCCAGGTGTGTATGCGGTTTTCACAGTTTATCAGGATCCTGCCAGGTGTGTATGGGGTTTTCACAGTTTATCAGGATCCTGCCAGGTGTGTATGGGGGTTTCATAGTTTATCACGATCCTGCCAGTTGTGTATGGGGTTTTCACAGTGTATCAGGATCCTACCAGGTGTGTATGGGGTTTTCACAGTGGATCAGGATCCTGCCAGGTGTGTATGGGGTTTTCACAGTTTATCAGCATCTTGCCAGGTGTGTCTGGGGTTTCATAGTTTATCAGGATCCTGCCAGGTGTGTATGGGATTTTCACAGTGTATCAGGATCCTGCCAGGTGTGTATGGAGTTTCAACATTGGATCAGGAACCTGCCAGGAGTGTATGGGGGATTCATATTTTATCAGGATCCTGCCAGGTGTGTCTGGGGTTTTCACAGTTTATCATGATCCTGCCCGGTCTGTATGGGGGTTTTCAAAGTGTTTCAGGATCCTGCCAGGTGTGTATGGGGTTTTCACAGTGTATCAGGATCCTGCCAGGTGTGTATGGGGATTTCACAGCGCCTCAGGATCCTGCCAGGTGTGTATGGGGTTTCCACAGTGTATCAGGATCCTGCCAGGTGTGTTTGGGGTTTTCACAGAGTATCAGGATCCTGCCAGGTGTGCATGGGGTTTTCACAGTATATCAGGATCCTGCCAGGTGTGTATGGAGTTTTCACAGTGGATCAGGATGCTGCCATGTGTGTGGGGGTTTCACAGTGTATCAGGATGCTGCCAGGTGTGCATGGGGGTTTCACAGTGTATCAGGATCCTGCCAGGTGTGTATGGGGTTTCACTGTTAATCAGGATGCTCCCAGGTGTGTATGGGGGTTTCACAGTTTATCAGGATCCTGCCAGGTGTGTTTGGGGGTTTCACAGTTTATCAGGATCCTGCCATGTGTGTATGGGGTTTTCACAGTGTATCAAGATCCTGCCAGGTGTGTATGGGGATTTCACCGTTTATCAGGATCCTGCCAGGTGTGTATGTGGTTTTCACAGTGGATCAGGATCCTGCCAGGTGTGTATGGGGTTTTCACAGTTTATCAGGATCCTGCCAAGTGTGCATGTGTGTTTCATAGTTTATCAGGATCCTGCCAGGTGTGTATGGGGTTTCAATATTTTATCAGGATCCTGCCAGGTGTGTCTGGGGTTTTCACAGTTTCTCAGGATCCTGCCCGGTCTGTATGGGGGTTTTCACAGTGTATCAGGATCCTGCCAGGTGTGTATAGGGTTTTCACAGTGTATCAGGATCCTGCCAGGTGTGTTTGGGGTTTTCACAGAGTATCAGGATCCTGCCAGGTGTGCATGGGGTTTTCACAGTATATCAGGATCCTGCCAGGTGTGTATGGAGTTTTCACAGTGGATCAGGATGCTGCCATGTGTTTGGGGGTTTCACAGTGTATCAGGATGCTGCCAGGTGTGCATGGGGGTTTCACAGTGTATCAGGATCCTGCCAGGTGTGTATGGGGTTTCACTGTTAATCAGGATGCTCCCAGGTGTGTATGGGGGGTTTCGCAGATTATCAGGATCCTGCCAGGTGTGTTTGGGGGTTTCACAGTTTATCAGGATCCTGCCAGGTGTGTATGGGGTTTTCACAGTGTATCAAGATCCTGCCAGGTGTGTATGGAAATTTCACCGTTTATCAGGATCCTGCCAGGTGTGTATGTGGTTTTCACAGTGGATCAGGATCCTGCCAGGTGTGTATGGGGTTTTCACAGTTTATCAGGATCCTGCCAAGTGTGCATGTGTGTTTCATAGTTTATCAGGATCCTGCCAGGTGTGTATGGGGGTTTCACTGTGTATAAGGATCCTGCCAGGTGTTTATGGGGTTTTTCACAGTGGGTCAGGATCCTGCCAGGTGTGTGTGGGGTTTTCAAAGTTTGTCAGGATCCTGCCAGGTGTGTATGGGGTTTTCACAGTGGATCAGTATCCTGCCGGATGTGTATGGGGTTTCACAGTGTATCAGGATCCTGCCAGGTGTGTATGGGGCTTTCACAGTGGATCAGGAACCTGCCAGGAGTGTATGGGGTTTCACAGTGTATCAGGATCCTGCCAGGTGTGTATGTGGTTTTCACAGTGTATCAGGATCCTGCCAGGTGTGTATGGGGGTCTCACAGTGTATCAGGAACATGCCAGGTGTGTATGGGGTTCACAGTGTATCAGGATCCTACCAGGTGTGCATGGGATTTTCACAGTGGATCAGGATACTGCCAGGTGTGTCTGGGGTTTCCGCAGTTTTCAGGATCCTGCCAGGTGTGTATGGGGGTTTCACAGCTTATCAGGATCCTGCCAGGTGTGTATGGGGATTCACAGCTTATCAGGATCCTGCCAGGTGTGTATGGGGGTTTCACAGCGCCTCAGGATCCTGCCAGGTGTGTATGGGGTTTCCACAGTGTATCAGGATCCTGCCAGGTGTGTATGGGATTTTCACAGTGTATCAGGATCCTGCCAGGTGTGTATGGGGTTTCAACATTGGATCAGGAACCTGCCAGGAGTGTTTGGGGGATTCATATTTTATCAGGATCCTGCCAGGTGTGTCTGGGGTTTTCACAGTTTATCATGATCCTGCCCGGTCTGTATGGGGGTTTTCAAAGTGTTTCAGGATCCTGCCAGGTGTGTATGGGGTTTTCACAGTGTATCAGGATACTGCCAGGTGTGTATGGGGATTTCACAGCGCCTCAGGATCCTGCCAGGTGTGTATGGGGTTTCCACAGTGTATCAGGATCCTGCCAGGTGTGTTTGGGGTTTTCACAGAGTATCAGGATCCTGCCAGGTGTGCATGGGGTTTTCACAGTATATCAGGATCCTGCCAGGTGTGTATGGAGTTTTCACAGTGGATCAGGATGCTGCCATGTGTGTGGGGGTTTCACAGTGTATCAGGATGCTGCCAGGTGTGCATGGGGGTTTCACAGTGTATCAGGATCCTGCCAGGTGTGTATGGGGTTTCACTGTTAATCAGGATGCTCCCAGGTGTGTATGGGGGTTTCACAGTTTATCAGGATCCTGCCAGGTGTGTTTGGGGGTTTCACAGTTTATCAGGATCCTGCCATGTGTGTATGGGGTTTTCACAGTGTATCAAGATCCTGCCAGGTGTGTATGGGGATTTCACCGTTTATCAGGATCCTGCCAGGTGTGTATGTGGTTTTCACAGTGGATCAGGATCCTGCCAGGTGTGTATGGGGTTTTCACAGTTTATCAGGATCCTGCCAAGTGTGCATGTGTGTTTCATAGTTTATCAGGATCCTGCCAGGTGTGTATGGGGTTTCAATATTTTATCAGGATCCTGCCAGGTGTGTCTGGGGTTTTCACAGTTTCTCAGGATCCTGCCCGGTCTGTATGGGGGTTTTCACAGTGTATCAGGATCCTGCCAGGTGTGTATAGGGTTTTCACAGTGTATCAGGATCCTGCCAGGTGTGTTTGGGGTTTTCACAGAGTATCAGGATCCTGCCAGGTGTGCATGGGGTTTTCACAGTATATCAGGATCCTGCCAGGTGTGTATGGAGTTTTCACAGTGGATCAGGATGCTGCCATGTGTTTGGGGGTTTCACAGTGTATCAGGATGCTGCCAGGTGTGCATGGGGGTTTCACAGTGTATCAGGATCCTGCCAGGTGTGTATGGGGTTTCACTGTTAATCAGGATGCTCCCAGGTGTGTATGGGGGGTTTCGCAGATTATCAGGATCCTGCCAGGTGTGTTTGGGGGTTTCACAGTTTATCAGGATCCTGCCAGGTGTGTATGGGGTTTTCACAGTGTATCAATATCCTGCCAGGTGTGTATGGAAATTTCACCGTTTATCAGGATCCTGCCAGGTGTGTATGTGGTTTTCACAGTGGATCAGGATCCTGCCAGGTGTGTATGGGGTTTTCACAGTTTATCAGGATCCTGCCAAGTGTGCATGTGTGTTTCATAGTTTATCAGGATCCTGCCAGGTGTGTATGGGGGTTTCACTGTGTATAAGGATCCTGCCAGGTGTTTATGGGGTTTTTCACAGTGGGTCAGGATCCTGCCAGGTGTGTGTGGGGTTTTCAAAGTTTGTCAGGATCCTGCCAGGTGTGTATGGGGTTTTCACAGTGGATCAGGATCCTGCCGGATGTGTATGGGGTTTCACAGTGTATCAGGATCCTGCCAGGTGTGTATGGGGCTTTCACAGTGGATCAGGAACCTGCCAGGAGTGTATGGGGTTTCACAGTGTATCAGGATCCTGCCAGGTGTGTATGTGGTTTTCACAGTGTATCAGGATCCTGCCAGGTGTGTATGGGGGTCTCACAGTGTATCAGGAACATGCCAGGTGTGTATGGGGTTCACAGTGTATCAGGATCCTACCAGGTGTGCATGGGATTTTCACAGTGGATCAGGATACTGCCAGGTGTGTCTGGGGTTTCCGCTGTTTTCAGGATCCTGCCAGGTGTGTATGGGGGTTTCACAGCTTATCAGGATCCTGCCAGGTGTGTATGGGGATTCACAGCTTATCAGGATCCTGCCAGGTGTGTATGGGGGTTTCATCGTTTATCAGGATTCTGCCAGGTGTGTTTGGGGTTTTCACAGCTTATCAGGATTCTGTCGGTTGTGTATGGGGTTTTCACAGTGTATCAGTATACTGCCAGATGTGTTTGGGGGTTTCACAGTGTGTCAGGATACTGCCAGGTGTGTATCTGGGTTTCGCAGTGTATCAGTATCCTGCCAGGTGTCCATGGGGTCTTCACAGTGGATCAGGATCCTGCCAGGTGTGCATGGGTGTTCCACAGTTGATCGGGATCCTGCCAGGTGTGTATGGGGTTTTCACAGTGTATCAGGATCCTGCCAGGTGTGCATGGGGTTTTCACAGTATATCAGGATCCTGCCAGGTGTGTATGGAGTTTTCACAGTGGATCAGGATGCTGCCATGTGTGTGGGGGTTTCACAGTGTATCAGGATGCTGCCAGGTGTGCATGGGGGTTTCACAGTGTATCAGGATCCTGCCAGGTGTGTATGGGGTTTCACTGTTAATCAGGATGCTCCCAGGTGTGTATGGGGGTTTCACAGTTTATCAGGATCCTGCCAGGTGTGTTTGGGGGTTTCACAGTTTATCAGGATCCTGCCATGTGTGTATGGGGTTTTCACAGTGTATCAAGATCCTGCCAGGTGTGTATGGGGATTTCACCGTTTATCAGGATCCTGCCAGGTGTGTATGTGGTTTTCACAGTGGATCAGGATCCTGCCAGGTGTGTATGGGGTTTTCACAGTTTATCAGGATCCTGCCAAGTGTGCATGTGTGTTTCATAGTTTATCAGGATCCTGCCAGGTGTGTATGGGGTTTCAATATTTTATCAGGATCCTGCCAGGTGTGTCTGGGGTTTTCACAGTTTCTCAGGATCCTGCCCGGTCTGTATGGGGGTTTTCACAGTGTATCAGGATCCTGCCAGGTGTGTATAGGGTTTTCACAGTGTATCAGGATCCTGCCAGGTGTGTTTGGGGTTTTCACAGAGTATCAGGATCCTGCCAGGTGTGCATGGGGTTTTCACAGTATATCAGGATCCTGCCAGGTGTGTATGGAGTTTTCACAGTGGATCAGGATGCTGCCATGTGTTTGGGGGTTTCACAGTGTATCAGGATGCTGCCAGGTGTGCATGGGGGTTTCACAGTGTATCAGGATCCTGCCAGGTGTGTATGGGGTTTCACTGTTAATCAGGATGCTCCCAGGTGTGTATGGGGGGTTTCGCAGATTATCAGGATCCTGCCAGGTGTGTTTGGGGGTTTCACAGTTTATCAGGATCCTGCCAGGTGTGTATGGGGTTTTCACAGTGTATCAAGATCCTGCCAGGTGTGTATGGAAATTTCACCGTTTATCAGGATCCTGCCAGGTGTGTATGTGGTTTTCACAGTGGATCAGGATCCTGCCAGGTGTGTATGGGGTTTTCACAGTTTATCAGGATCCTGCCAAGTGTGCATGTGTGTTTCATAGTTTATCAGGATCCTGCCAGGTGTGTATGGGGGTTTCACTGTGTATAAGGATCCTGCCAGGTGTTTATGGGGTTTTTCACAGTGGGTCAGGATCCTGCCAGGTGTGTGTGGGGTTTTCAAAGTTTGTCAGGATCCTGCCAGGTGTGTATGGGGTTTTCACAGTGGATCAGTATCCTGCCGGATGTGTATGGGGTTTCACAGTGTATCAGGATCCTGCCAGGTGTGTATGGGGCTTTCACAGTGGATCAGGAACCTGCCAGGAGTGTATGGGGTTTCACAGTGTATCAGGATCCTGCCAGGTGTGTATGTGGTTTTCACAGTGTATCAGGATCCTGCCAGGTGTGTATGGGGGTCTCACAGTGTATCAGGAACATGCCAGGTGTGTATGGGGTTCACAGTGTATCAGGATCCTACCAGGTGTGCATGGGATTTTCACAGTGGATCAGGATACTGCCAGGTGTGTCTGGGGTTTCCGCAGTTTTCAGGATCCTGCCAGGTGTGTATGGGGGTTTCACAGCTTATCAGGATCCTGCCAGGTGTGTATGGGGATTCACAGCTTATCAGGATCCTGCCAGGTGTGTATGGGGGTTTCACAGCGCCTCAGGATCCTGCCAGGTGTGTATGGGGTTTCCACAGTGTATCAGGATCCTGCCAGGTGTGTATGGGATTTTCACAGTGTATCAGGATCCTGCCAGGTGTGTATGGGGTTTCAACATTGGATCAGGAACCTGCCAGGAGTGTTTGGGGGATTCATATTTTATCAGGATCCTGCCAGGTGTGTCTGGGGTTTTCACAGTTTATCATGATCCTGCCCGGTCTGTATGGGGGTTTTCAAAGTGTTTCAGGATCCTGCCAGGTGTGTATGGGGTTTTCACAGTGTATCAGGATACTGCCAGGTGTGTATGGGGATTTCACAGCGCCTCAGGATCCTGCCAGGTGTGTATGGGGTTTCCACAGTGTATCAGGATCCTGCCAGGTGTGTTTGGGGTTTTCACAGAGTATCAGGATCCTGCCAGGTGTGCATGGGGTTTTCACAGTATATCAGGATCCTGCCAGGTGTGTATGGAGTTTTCACAGTGGATCAGGATGCTGCCATGTGTGTGGGGGTTTCACAGTGTATCAGGATGCTGCCAGGTGTGCATGGGGGTTTCACAGTGTATCAGGATCCTGCCAGGTGTGTATGGGGTTTCACTGTTAATCAGGATGCTCCCAGGTGTGTATGGGGGTTTCACAGTTTATCAGGATCCTGCCAGGTGTGTTTGGGGGTTTCACAGTTTATCAGGATCCTGCCATGTGTGTATGGGGTTTTCACAGTGTATCAAGATCCTGCCAGGTGTGTATGGGGATTTCACCGTTTATCAGGATCCTGCCAGGTGTGTATGTGGTTTTCACAGTGGATCAGGATCCTGCCAGGTGTGTATGGGGTTTTCACAGTTTATCAGGATCCTGCCAAGTGTGCATGTGTGTTTCATAGTTTATCAGGATCCTGCCAGGTGTGTATGGGGTTTCAATATTTTATCAGGATCCTGCCAGGTGTGTCTGGGGTTTTCACAGTTTCTCAGGATCCTGCCCGGTCTGTATGGGGGTTTTCACAGTGTATCAGGATCCTGCCAGGTGTGTATAGGGTTTTCACAGTGTATCAGGATCCTGCCAGGTGTGTTTGGGGTTTTCACAGAGTATCAGGATCCTGCCAGGTGTGCATGGGGTTTTCACAGTATATCAGGATCCTGCCAGGTGTGTATGGAGTTTTCACAGTGGATCAGGATGCTGCCATGTGTTTGGGGGTTTCACAGTGTATCAGGATGCTGCCAGGTGTGCATGGGGGTTTCACAGTGTATCAGGATCCTGCCAGGTGTGTATGGGGTTTCACTGTTAATCAGGATGCTCCCAGGTGTGTATGGGGGGTTTCGCAGATTATCAGGATCCTGCCAGGTGTGTTTGGGGGTTTCACAGTTTATCAGGATCCTGCCAGGTGTGTATGGGGTTTTCACAGTGTATCAATATCCTGCCAGGTGTGTATGGAAATTTCACCGTTTATCAGGATCCTGCCAGGTGTGTATGTGGTTTTCACAGTGGATCAGGATCCTGCCAGGTGTGTATGGGGTTTTCACAGTTTATCAGGATCCTGCCAAGTGTGCATGTGTGTTTCATAGTTTATCAGGATCCTGCCAGGTGTGTATGGGGGTTTCACTGTGTATAAGGATCCTGCCAGGTGTTTATGGGGTTTTTCACAGTGGGTCAGGATCCTGCCAGGTGTGTGTGGGGTTTTCAAAGTTTGTCAGGATCCTGCCAGGTGTGTATGGGGTTTTCACAGTGGATCAGGATC
Source organism: Heterodontus francisci (assembly GCF_036365525.1). Classification (NCBI taxonomy): domain Eukaryota; kingdom Metazoa; phylum Chordata; class Chondrichthyes; order Heterodontiformes; family Heterodontidae; genus Heterodontus; species Heterodontus francisci. Next base: position 199,057 of record NW_027140601.1, on the reverse strand, counting down.
CTGCCGGATGTGTATGGGGTTTCACAGTGTATCAGGATCCTGCCAGGTGTGTATGGGGCTTTCACAGTGGATCAGGAACCTGCCAGGAGTGTATGGGGTTTCACAGTGTATCAGGATCCTGCCAGGTGTGTATGTGGTTTTCACAGTGTATCAGGATCCTGCCAGGTGTGTATGGGGGTCTCACAGTGTATCAGGAACATGCCAGGTGTGTATGGGGTTCACAGTGTATCAGGATCCTACCAGGTGTGCATGGGATTTTCACAGTGGATCAGGATACTGCCAGGTGTGTCTGGGGTTTCCGCTGTTTTCAGGATCCTGCCAGGTGTGTATGGGGGTTTCACAGCTTATCAGGATCCTGCCAGGTGTGTATGGGGATTCACAGCTTATCAGGATCCTGCCAGGTGTGTATGGGGGTTTCATCGTTTATCAGGATTCTGCCAGGTGTGTTTGGGGTTTTCACAGCTTATCAGGATTCTGTCGGTTGTGTATGGGGTTTTCACAGTGTATCAGTATACTGCCAGATGTGTTTGGGGGTTTCACAGTGTGTCAGGATACTGCCAGGTGTGTATCTGGGTTTCGCAGTGTATCAGTATCCTGCCAGGTGTCCATGGGGTCTTCACAGTGGATCAGGATCCTGCCAGGTGTGCATGGGTGTTCCACAGTTGATCGGGATCCTGCCAGGTGTGTATGGGGTTTTCACAGTGTATCAGGATCCTGCCAGGTGTGTATGGGGGTTTCACAGTGAATCAATGTCCTGCCTGGTGCTTCTGGGTTTTTCACAGTGGATCAGGATATGCCATGTGTGTATGGGGTTTTCACAGTGTATCAGGATCCTGCCAGGTGTGCATACGGGTTTCATAGTTTATCAGGATCCTGCCAGGTGTGTATGGGGTTTTTACAGTGTATCAAGATCCTGCCAGGTGTGCATGGGGGTTTCACAGTGTATCAGGATCCTGCCAGTTGTGTATGGGTGTTTCACAGTATATCAGGAAGCTGCCCGGTGTGTATGGGGGTTTCATAGTTTATCAGGATCCTGCCAGGTGTGTCTGGGGTTTTCACAGTGTATCAGGATCCTGCCAGGTGTGTATGGGGGTTTCACAGTGTATCAGGATCCTGCCAGGTGTGTATGGGGGTTTCACAGCGGATCAGTATCCTGCCAGGTGTGTATGGGGTTTTCACAGTGGATCAGGTTCCTGCCCGGTGTGTATAGGGTTTTCACAGTGTATCAGGTTCCTGCCAGCTGTGTATGGGGTTTTCACAGTATATCAGGATCTGCCAGGTGTGTATGGGGGTTTTCACATTGTGTCAGTATCCTGCCAGGTGTGTATGGGTGTTTCCCAGTGTATCAGGTTCCTGCCAGGTGTGTATCTGGGTTTCGCAGTGTATCAGTATCCTGCCAGGTGTCCATGGGGTCTTCACAGTGGATCAGGATCCTGCCAGGTGTGCATGGGGGTTCCACAGTTGATCGGGATCCTGCCAGGTGTGTATGGGGTTTTCACAGTGTATCAGGATCCTGCCAGGTGTGTATGGGGGTTTCACAGTGAATCAATGTCCTGCCTGGTGCTTCTGGGTTTTTCACAGTGGATCAGGATATGCCATGTGTGTATGGGGTTTTCACAGTGTATCAGGATCCTGCCAGGTGTGCATACGGGTTTCATAGTTTATCAGGATCCGGCCTGGTGTGTATGGGGGTTTCATAGTTTATCAGGATCCTGCCAGGTGTGTCTGGGGTTTTCACAGTGTATCAGGATCCTGCCAGGTGTGTATGGGGGTTTCACAGTGTATCAGGATCCTGCCAGGTGTGTATGGGGGTTTCACAGCAGATCAGTATCCTGCCAGGTGTGTATGGGGTTTTCACAGTGGATCAGGTTCCTGCCCGGTGTGTATAGGGTTTTCACAGTGTATCAGGTTCCTGCCAGGTGTGTATGGGGTTTTCACAGTATATCAGGATCTGCCAGGTGTGTATGGGGGTTTTCACAGAGTATCAGGATCCTGCCAGGTGTGCATGGGGATTTCACAGATTTTCAGGATCCTGCCACGTGTGTATGGGGTTTTCACAGTGGATTAGGATGCTGCCAGGTGTGCATGGGGTTTTCACAGTGTATCAAGATCCTGCCAGGTGTGTATGTGGGTTTCACAGTGTATCAGGATCCTGCCAGGTGTGCATGGGGGTTCCACAGTTGATCGGGATCCTGCCAGGTGTGTATGGGGTTTTCACAGTGTATCAGGATCCTGCCAGGTGTGTATGGGGGTTTCACAGTGAATCAATGTCCTGCCTGGTGCTTCTGGGTTTTTCACAGTGGATCAGGATATGCCATGTGTGTATGGGGTTTTCACAGTGTATCAGGATCCTGCCAGGTGTGCATACGGGTTTCATAGTTTATCAGGATCCTGCCAGGTGTGTATGGGGTTTTTACAGTGTATCAAGATCCTGCCAGGTGTGCATGGGGGTTTCACAGTGTATCAGGATCCTGCCAGTTGTGTATGGGTGTTTCACAGTATATCAGGAAGCTGCCCGGTGTGTATGGGGGTTTCATAGTTTATCAGGATCCTGCCAGGTGTGTCTGGGGTTTTCACAGTGTATCAGGATCCTGCCAGGTGTGTATGGGGGTTTCACAGTGTATCAGGATCCTGCCAGGTGTGTATGGGGGTTTCACAGCGGATCAGTATCCTGCCAGGTGTGTATGGGGTTTTCACAGTGGATCAGGTTCCTGCCCGGTGTGTATAGGGTTTTCACAGTGTATCAGGTTCCTGCCAGCTGTGTATGGGGTTTTCACAGTATATCAGGATCTGCCAGGTGTGTATGGGGGTTTTCACATTGTGTCAGTATCCTGCCAGGTGTGTATGGGTGTTTCCCAGTGTATCAGGGTCCTGCCAGGTGTGTATCTGGGTTTCGCAGTGTATCAGTATCCTGCCAGGTGTCCATGGGGTCTTCACAGTGGATCAGGATCCTGCCAGGTGTGCATGGGGGTTCCACAGTTGATCGGGATCCTGCCAGGTGTGTATGGGGTTTTCACAGTGTATCAGGATCCTGCCAGGTGTGTATGGGGGTTTCACAGTGAATCAATGTCCTGCCTGGTGCTTCTGGGTTTTTCACAGTGGATCAGGATATGCCATGTGTGTATGGGGTTTTCACAGTGTATCAGGATCCTGCCAGGTGTGCATACGGGTTTCATAGTTTATCAGGATCCGGCCTGGTGTGTATGGGGGTTTCATAGTTTATCAGGATCCTGCCAGGTGTGTCTGGGGTTTTCACAGTGTATCAGGATCCTGCCAGGTGTGTATGGGGGTTTCACAGTGTATCAGGATCCTGCCAGGTGTGTATGGGGGTTTCACAGCAGATCAGTATCCTGCCAGGTGTGTATGGGGTTTTCACAGTGGATCAGGTTCCTGCCCGGTGTGTATAGGGTTTTCACAGTGTATCAGGTTCCTGCCAGGTGTGTATGGGGTTTTCACAGTATATCAGGATCTGCCAGGTGTGTATGGGGGTTTTCACAGAGTATCAGGATCCTGCCAGATGTGCATGGGGATTTCACAGATTTTCAGGATCCTGCCACGTGTGTATGGGGTTTTCACAGTGGATTAGGATGCTGCCAGGTGTGCATGGGGTTTTCACAGTGTATCAAGATCCTGCCAGGTGTGTATGTGGGTTTCACAGTTTAGCAGGATCCTGCCAGGTGTGCATGGGGTTTCACAGTTTATCAGGATCCTGCCAGGTGTGTCTGGGGGTTTCACAGTTTATCAGGATCCTGCCAGGTGTGTATGGGGGTTTCACAGTTTCTCAGGATCCTGCCAGGTGTGTCTGGGGTTTTCACAGTGTATCAAGATCCTGCAAGGTGTGCATGGGGTTTTCACAGATTATCAGGACCCTGCCAGGTGTATATGGGGGTTTCACAGTTTATCAGGATACTGCCAGGTGTGTATGGGGTTTTCACAGTTTATCAGGATCCTGCCAGTTGTGTCTGGGGGTTTCACAGTTTATCAGGATCCTGCCAGCTGTGTATGGGGTTTTCACAGTGTATCAGGATCCTGCCAGGTGTGTATGTGGTTTTCACAGTGGATCAGTATCCTGCCAGGTGTGTTTGTGTTTTTCACTGTTTATCAGGATACTACCAGGTGTGTATGGGGGTTTTATAGTTTATCAGAATCCTGCCAGCTGTGTAAGGGGGTTTCATAGTTTATCAGGATCCTGCCAGGTGTGTATGGGGTTTTCACAGTGTATCAAGATACTGCCAGGTGTGTATGGGGTTTTCACAGTTTATCAGGATCCTGCCAGGTGTGTATGGGGTTTTTACAGTGTATCAGGATCCTGCCAGGTGTTAATGGGGTTTTCACAGTTTATCAGGATCCTGCCAGGTGTGTATGGGGTCTTCACTGTGTATCAGTATCCTGCCAGGTGTGTATGCGGTTTTCACAGTTTATCAGGATCCTGCCAGGTGTGTATGGGGTTTTCACAGTTTATCAGGATCCTGCCAGGTGTGTATGGGGGTTTCACAGTGTATCAGGATCCTGCCAGGTGTGTATGGGGTTTTCACAGTGGATCAGGATCCTGCCAGGTGTGTATGGGGTTTTCACAGTTTATCAGGATCTTGCGAGGTGTGTATGGGGTTTCATAGTTTATCAGGATCCTGCCAGGTGTGTATGAAGATTTCACAGTCTTTCAGGATCCTGCCAGGTGTGTATGGGATTTTCACAGTGTATCAGGATCCTGCCAGGTGTGTATGGGGTTTCAACATTGGATCAGGAACCTGCCAGGAGTGTATGGGGGATTCATATTTTATCATGATCCTGCCAGGTGTGTCTGGGGTTTTCACAGTTTATCAGGATCCTGCCCGGTCTGTATGGGGGTTTTCACAGTGTATCAGGATCCTGCCAGGTGTGTATGGGGTTTTCAAAGTGTATCAGGATCCTGCCAGGTGTGTATGGGGATTTCACAGTGTATCAGGATCCTGCCAGTTGTGTATACGGGTTTCATAGTTTATCAGGATCCTGCCAGGTGTGTATGGGGTTTTCACAGTGTATCAAGATCCTGCCAGGTGTGCATGGGGGTTTCACAGTGTATCAGGATCCTGCCAGGTGTGTAAGGGGGTTTCACAGTATATCAGGATCCTGCCAGGTGTGTATGGGGTTTCACTGTTTATCAGGATGCTGCCAGGTGTGTATGGGTGTTTCACAGTTTATCAGGATCCTGCCAGGTGTGTTTGGGTGTTTCACATTTTATCAGGATCCTGCCAGGTGTGTATGGGGTTTTCACAGTGTATCAAGTTCCTGCCAGGTGTGTATGGGGATTTCACATTTTATCAGGATCCTGCCAGGTGTGTATGGGGGTTTCACAGCTAATCAGGATCCTGCCAGGTGTGTATGGGGTTTTCACTGTGTATCAGGATCCTGCCAGGTGTGTATGGGGGTTTAACTGTGTATCAGGATCCTGCCAGGTGTGTATGGGGGTTTCATAGTTTATCAGGATCCTGCCAGGTGTGTATGGGGTTTTCACAGTGTATCAGGATCCTGCCAGGTGTGTATGGGGTTTTCACAGTGTATCAGGATCCTGCCAGGTGTTTATGGGGTTTTCACAGTGGATCAGGATCCTGCCAGGTGTGTATGGGGTTATCACAGTTTAGCAGGATCCTGCCAGGTGTGCATGGGCGTTTCACAGTTTATCAGGATCCTGCCAGGTGTGTATGGGGTTTTCACAGTTTATCAGGATCCTGCCAGGTGTGTATGGGGATTTCACAGTTTTTCAGGATTTTGCCAGATATGTATGGGATTTCACAGTTTATCAGGATCCTGCCAGGTGTGCATGGGGGTTTCACAGTTTATCAGGATCCTGCCAGGTGTGTATGGGGTTTTCACAGTGTATCAAGATCCTGCCAGGTGTGTATGGGGTTTTCACAGTTTATCAGGATCCTGCCAGGTGTGTATGGGTTTTTCACAGTGGATCAGGATCCTGCCAGGTGTGTATGGGGTTTTCAAGTTTGTCAGATTTTTGCCAGATGTGTATGGGGTTTCACAGTGTATCAGGATCCTGCCAGGTGTGTATGGGGTTTTCGCAGTGGATCAGGATCCTGCCAGGTGTGTCTGGGGTTTTCACAGTGTATCAGGATCCTGCCAGGTGTGTATGGGGGTCTCACAGTTTTTCAGGAACATGCCAGGTGTGTATGGGGTTTCACAGTGTATCAGGATCCTGCCAGGTGTGTATGGGGTTTTCACAGTGGATCAGGATACTGCCAGGTGTGTCTGGGGTTTTCAAGGTTTATCAGGATCCTGCCAGGTGTGTATGGGGGTTTCACAGTTTATCAGGATCCTGCCAGGCGTGTATGGGGGTTTCATCGTTTATCAGGATTCTGCCAGGTGTGTTTGGGGTTTTCACAGCTTATCTGGATCCTGCCAGGTGTGTATGTGGTTTTCACAGTATATCAGGATACTGCCAGGTGTGTATGGGGGTGTCACAGTGTATCAGGATCCTGCCAGGTGTCTATGGGGTTTTCACAGTGTATCAGGATCCTGCCAGGTGTGTATCTGGGCTTCGCAGTGTATCAGTATCCTGCCAGGTGTCGATGAGGTTTTCACAGTGGATCAGGATCCTGCCAGGTGTGCATGGGGGTTCCACAGTTGATCAGGATCCTGCCAGGTGTGTATGGGTTTTTCACATTGTATCAGGATCCTGCCAGGTGTGTATGGGGGTTTCACAGAGGATCAATGTCCTGCCAGGTGCTTATGGGGTATTCACAGTGGATCAGGATATGCCAGATGTGTATGGGGTTTTCACAGTGTATCAGGATAGGGCCAGGTGTGTATACGGGTTTCATAGTTTATCAGGATACTGCCAGGTGTGTATGGGGTTTTCACAGTGTACCAGGATCCTGCCAGGTGTGTATAGGGGATTCATAGTTTATCAGGATCCTGCCAGGTGTGTATGGGGTTTTCACAGTGTATCTGGATCCTGCCAGGTGTGTATGGGGTTTTCACAGTGTATCAGGGACCTGCCTGGTGAGTATGGGGTTTTCACAATTTATCAGGATCCTGCCAGGTGTGTATGGGGGTTTCACAGTTTATAAGGATCCTGCCAGTTGTGTATGGGGTTTTCACAGTTTATCAGGATCCTGCCAGGTGTGTATGGGGATTTCACAGTTTTTCAGGATCCTGCCAGGTGTGTATGGGTATTCATAGTTTATCAGGATCCTGCCAGGTGTGCATGGGGGTTTCACAGTGTATCAGGATCCTGCCAGGTGTGTATGGGGTTTTCACAGAGTTTCAGGATCCTGCCAGGTGTGTATGGGGTTTTCACAGTGGATCAGGATCCTGCCAGGTGTGTATGGGGTTTTCACAGTTTAGCAGGATCCTGCCAGGTGTGCATGGGCGTTTGACAGTTTATCAGGATCCTGCCAGGTGTGTCTGGGGTTTTCACAGTGTATCAGGGTCCTGCCAGGTGTGTATGGGGGTTTCACAGTGTATCAGGGTCCTGCCAGGTGAGTATGGGGTTTTCACGGTGTTTCAGGGTCCTGCCTGGTGAGTGTGGGGTTTTCACAGTTTATCAGGATCCTGCCAGGTGTGTATGGGGGTTTCACAGTTTATCAGGATCCTGCCAGGTGTGCACGGGGGTTTCACAGTTTATCAGGATCCTGCCAGGTGTGTAAGGGGTTTTCACAGTGTATCAAGTTCCTGCCAGGTGTGTATGGGGTTTTCACAGTTTATCAGGATCCTGCCAGTTGTGCATGGGGTTTTCTCAGTGGATCAGGATCCTGCCAGGTGTGTATGGGGTTTTCAAGTTTGTCAGGATCCTGCCAGATGTGTATGGGGTTTCACAGTGTATCAGGATCCTGCCAGGTGTGTATGGGGATTTCACAGTGGATCAGGATCCTGCCAGGTGTGTATGGGGTTTTCACAGTGTATCAGGATCCTGCCAGGTGTGTATGGGGGTCTCACAGTGTGTCAGGAACATGCCAGGTGTGTATGGGGTTTCACAGTGTATCAGGATCCTGCCAGGTGTGTATGGGGTTTTCACTTTGGATCAGGATACTGCCAGGTGTGTCTGGGGTTTTCACAGTTAATCAGGATCCTGCCAGGTGTGTATGGGGGTTTCACAGTTTATCAGGATCCTGCCAGGTGTGTTTGGGGGTTTCATCGCTTATCAGGATTCTGCTAGGTGTGTTTGGGGTTTTCACAGCTTATCTGGATCCTGCCAGGTGTGTATGGGGTTTTCACAGTGTATCAGGATACTGCCAGGTGTGTATGGGGGTCTCACAGTGTATCAGGATCCTGCCAGGTGTCTATGGGGTTTTCACAGTGTATCAGAATCCTGCCAGGTGTGTATCTGGGTTTCGCAGTGTATCAGTATCCTGCCAGGTGTCGATGGGGTTTTCACAGTGGATCAGGATCCTGCCAGGTGTGCATGGGGGTTCAACAGTTGATCAGGATCCTGCCAGGTGTGTATGGGGTTTTCACATTGTATCAGGATCCTGCCAGGTGTGTATGGGGGTTTCACAGTGGATCAATGTCCTGCCAGGTGCTTATGGGGTTTTCACAGTGGATCAGTATATGCCAGGTGTTTATGGGGTTTTCACAGTGTATCAGGATCCGGCCAGGTGTGTATACGGGTTTCATAGTTTATCAGGATCCTGCCAGGTGTGTATAGGGGATTCATACTTTATCAGGATCCTGCCAGGTGTGCATGGGGTTTTCACAGTGTATCAGGATCCTGCCAGGTGTGTATGGGGTTTTCACAGTGTATCAGGATCCTGCCAGGTGTGTATAGGGTTTTCACAGTGGATCAGGATCCTGCCAGGTGTGTATGGGGTTTTCACAGTTTAGTAGGATCCTGCCAGGTGTGCATGGGCGTTTCACAGTTTATCAGGATCCTGCCAGGTGTGTATGGGGTTTTCACAGTGTATCAGGTTCCTGCCAGGTGTGTATGGGGGTTTCACAGTGTATCAGGGTCCTGCCAGGTGAGTATGGGACTTTCACAGTGTATCAGGGTCCTGCCTGGTGAGTATGGGGTTTTCACAGTTTATCAGGATCCTGCCAGGTGTGTATGGGGGTTTCTAAGTTTATCAGGATCCTGCCAGGTGTGATTGGGGTTTTCACAGTTTATCAGGATCCTGCCAGGTGTGTATGGGGATTTCACAGTTTTTTCAGTATCCTGCCAGGTGTGTATGGGTTTTCACAGTTTATCAGGATCCTGCCAGGTGTGCATGGGTGTTTCACAGTTTATCAGGATCCTGCCAGGTGTGTCTGGGGATTTCACAGTTTATCAGGATCCTGCCAGGTGTGTATGGGGGTTTCATAGTTTATCAGGATCCTGCCAGGTGTGTATGGGGTTTTCACATTGTATCAGGATCCTGCCAGGTGTGTATGGGGGTTTCACAGTGGATCAGGATATGCCAGGTGTGTATGGGGTTTTCACAGTGTATCAGGATCCGGCCAGGTGTGTATACGGGTTTCATAGTTTATCAGGATCCTGCCAGGTGTGTATAGGGGATTCATAGTTTATCAGGATCCTGCCAGGTGTGTATGGGGTTTTCACAGTGTATCAGGATCCTGCCAGGTGTGTATGGGGTTTTCACAGTGTATCAGGATCCTGCCAGGTGTGTATGGGGTTTTCACAGTGGATCAGGATCCTGCCAGGTGTGTATGGGGTTTTCACAGTTTAGCAGGTTCCTGCCAGGTGTGCATGGGCGTTTCACAGTTTATCAGGATCCTGCCAGGTGTGTATGGGGTTTTTACAGTGTATCAGGTTCCTGCCAGGTGTGTATGGGGGTTTCACAGTGTATCAGGGTCCTGCCAGGTGTGTATGGGGTTTTCATAGTTTATCAGGATCCTGCCAGGTGTGTATGGGGGGTTCACAGTTTATCAGGATCCTGCCAGGTGTGTATGGGGTTTTCACAGTTTATCAGGATCCTGCCAGGTGTGTTTAGGGATTTCACAGTTTTTCAGGATCCTGCCAGGTGTGTATGTTTTTTCACAGTTTATCAGCATCCTGCCAGGTGTGCATGGGGGTTTCACAGTTTATCAGGATCCTGCCAGGTGTGTATGGGGTTTTCACAGTGTATCAAGATCATGCCAGGTGTGTATGGGGTTTTCACAGTTTATCAGGATCCTGCCAGGTGTGTCTGGGGATTTCACAGTTAATCAGGATCCTGCCAGGTGTGTATGGGGGTTTCATAGTTTATCAGGATCCTGCCAGTTGTGTATGGGGATTTCACAGTGTATAAGTGTCCTGCCAGGTGTGTATGGGGTTTTCACATTGGATCAGGATCCTGCCAGGTGTGTATGGGGTTTTCACAGTTTATCAGGATCCTGCCAGGTGTGTATGGGGGTTTCATAGTTTATCATGAAACTGCCAGGTGCGTATGAAGGTTTCATAGTTTATCAGGATCCTGCTAGGTGTGTATGGGATTTTCACAGTGTATCAGGATCCTGCCAGGAGTGTATGGGGTTTTCACAGTGGATCAGGAACCTGCCAGGTGTGTATGGGGTTTTCATAGTTTATCAGGATCCTGCCAGGTGTGTCTGGGGTTTTCACAGTTTATCAGGATCCTGCCAGGTGTGTATTGGAGTTTTGACAATGCATCAGTATCCTGCCAGGTGTGTATGGGCTTTTCACATTGTATCAGGATCCTGCCAGGTGTGTATGGGCGTTTCACAGCGGATCAACATCCTGCCAGGTGTGTATGGGGTTTTCACAGTGGATCAGGATCCTGCCCGGTGCGTATAGGTTTTTCACAGTGTATCAGCATCCTGCCAGGTGTGTATGGGGTTTTCACAGTATATCAGGTTCTGCCAGGTGTGTTTGGGGGGTTTCACATTGGATCAGGATCCTGCCAGGTGTGTATGGGTTTTTCACAGTTTATCAGGATCCTGGCAGGTGTGTATGGGGTTTTCACAGTTTATCAGGATCCTGCCAGGTGTGTATGGGGGTTTCACAGTTCATCAGGATCCTGCCAGGTGTGTATGGGGTTTTCAAAGTGTATCAGTGTCCTGCCAGGTGTGTATGGGGGTTTCACAGTGTATCAGGATCCTGCCAGGTGAGTATGGGGTTTTCACAATGTATCAGGATCCTGCCAGGTTTGTATGGGGTTTTCACAGTTTATCAGGATTCTGCCAGGTTTTTATGGGGGTTTCGCAGTTTATCAGGATCCTGCCAGGTGTGTCTGAGGGTTTCACAGTTTATCAGGATCCTGCCAGGTGTGTATGGGGTTTTCACAGTTTATCAGGATCCTGCCAGGTGTTTATGGGGATTTCGCAGTTTATCAGGATTCTGCCAGTTGTGTATGGGTTTTCACAGTTTATCAGGATACTGCCATGTGTGTATTGGGTTTTCACATTGTATCAACATCCTGCCAGGTGTGTATGGGGTTTTCACAGTTGATCAGGATCCTGCCAGGTGTGTATGGGGGTTTCATAGTTTATCAGTATCCTGCCAGGTGTGTATGGGGTTGTCACAGCGTATCAGGATCCTCCCAGGTGTGCATGGGGTTTTCACAGTGGATCAGGATACTGCCAGGTGTGTCTGGGGTTTTCACAGTTTATCAGGATCATGCCAGGTGTGTATGGGGGTTTCATAGTTTATCAGGATCCTGCCAGGTGTGCATGAAGTTTTCATAGTTCATCAGGATCCTGCCAGGTGTGTATGGGATTTTCACAGTGCATCAGGATCCTGCCAGGTGTGTATAGGGGATTCATAGTTTATCAGGATCCTGCCAGGTGTGTATGGGGTTTTCACAGTGTGTCAAGATCCTGCCAGGTGTGTATGGGTTTTTCACAGTGTATCAGGATCCTGCCAGGTGTGTATGGGGTTTTCACAGTGGATCAGGATCCTGCCAGGTGTGTATGGGGTTTTCAAGTTTGTCAGGATCCTGCCAGATGTGTATGGGGTTTCACAGTGTATCAGGATCCTGCCAGGTGTGTATGGGGTTTTCACAGTGTATCAGGATCCTGCCAGGTGTGTATGGGGTTTTCACAGTGGATCAGGATACTGCCAGGTGTGTCTGGGGTTTTCACAGTTTATCAGGATCCTGCCAGGTGTGTATGGTGGTTTCACAGTTTATCAGGATCCTGCCAGGCGTGTATGGGGTTTTCACAGTGGATCAGGATCCTGCCAGGTGTGCATGGGGGTTCCACAGTTGATCAGGATCCTGCCAGGTGTGTATGGGGTTTTCACATTGTATCAGGATCCTGCCAGGTGTGTATGGGGGTTTCACAGTGGATCAATGTCCTGCCAGGTGCTTATGGGGTTTTCACAGTGGATCAGGATATGCCAGGTGTATATGGGGTTTTCACAGTGTATCAGGATCCGGCCAGGTGTGTATACGGGTTTCATAGTTTATCAGGATCCTGCTAGCTGTGTATGGGATTTTCACAGTGTATCAGGATCCTGCCAGTGGTGTATGGGGTTTTCACAGTGGATCAGGAACCTGCCAGGTGTGTATGGGGTTTTCATAGTTTATCAGGATCCTGCCAGGTGTGTCTGGGGTTTTCACAGTTTATCAGGAATCTGCCAGGTGTGTATTGGACTTTTGACAGTGCATCAGGATCCTGCCAGGTGTGTATGGGCTTTTCACATTGTATCAGGATCCTGCCAGGTGTGTATGGGATTTTCACAGTGGATCAGGATCCTGCCCGGTGCGTATAGGGTTTTCACAGTGTATCAGCATCCTGCCAGGTGTGTATGGGGTTTTCACAGTATATCAGGTTCTGCCAGGTGTGTTTGGGGGGTTTCACATTGGATCAGGATCCTGCCAGGTGTGTATTGGTTTTTCACAGTTTATCAGGATCCTGGCAGGTGTGTATGGGGTTTTCACAGTATATCAGTGCCCTGCCAGGTGTGTATGGGGGTTTCACAGTGTATCAGGATTCTGCCAGGTGAGTATGGGGTTTTCACAATGTATCAGGATCCTGCCAGGTTTGTATGGGGTTTTCACAGTTTATCAGGATTCTGCCAGGTGTTTATGGGGGTTTCGCAGTTTATCAGGATCCTGCCAGGTGTGTCTGAGGGTTTCACAGTTTATCAGGATCCTGCCAGGTGTGTATGGGGTTTTCACAGTTTATCAGGATCCTGCCAGGTGTTTATGGGGATTTCGCAGTTTATCAGGATTCTGCCAGTTGTGTATGGGTTTTCACAGTTTATCAGGATCCTGCCAGGTGTGTATGGGGGTTTCACAATTTATCAGGATCCTGCCATGTGTGTATTGCGTTTTCACATTGTATCAACATCCTGCCAGGTGTGTATGGGGTTTTCACAGTTGATCAGGATCCTGCCAGGTGTGTATGGGGGTTTCATAGTTTATCTGTATCCTGCCAGGTGTGTATGGGGTTGTCACAGCGTATCAGGATCCACCCAGGTGGGCATGGGGTTTTCACAGTGGATCAGGATACTGCCAGGTGTGTCTGGGGTTTTCACAGTTTATCAGGATCCTGCCAGGTGTGCATGGGGGTTTCATAGTTTATCAGGATCCTGCCAGGTGTGCATGAAGTTTTCCTAGTTCATCAGGATCCTGCCAGGTGTGTATGGGATTTTCACAGTGCATCAGGATCCTGCCAGGTGTGTATAGGGGATTCATAGTTTATCAGGATCCTGCCAGGTGTGTATGGGGTTTTCACAGTGTATCAGGATCCTGCCAGGTGTGTATGGGGTTTTCACAGTGGATCAGGATCCTGCCAGGTGTGTATGGGGTTTTCACAGTTTAGTAGGATCCTGCCAGGTGTGCATGGGCGTTTCACAGTTTATCAGGATCCTGCCAGGTGTGTATGGGTTTTCACAGTGTATCAGGGTCCTGCCAGGTGTGTATGGGGGTTTCACAGTGTATCAGGGTCCTGCCAGGTGAGTATGGGGTTTTCATAGTTTATCAGGATCCTGCCAGGTGTGTATGGGGGTTTCACAGTTTATCAGGATCCTGCCAGGTGTGTATGGGGTTTTCACAGTTTATCAGGATCCTGCCAGGTGTGTTTCGGGATTTCACAGTTTTTCAGGATCCTTCCAGGTGTGTATGTTTTTTCACAGTTATTAGGATCCTGCCAGGTGTGCATGGGGGTTTCACAGTTTATCAGGAAACTGCCAGGTGTGTATGGGGTTTTCACAGTGTATCAAGATCCTGCCAGGTGTGTATGGGGTTTTCACAGTTTATCAGGTTCCTGCCAGTTGTGTATGGGGATTTCACAGTGTATAAGTGTCCTGCCAGGTGTGTATGGGGTTTTCACATTGGATCAGGATCCTGCCAGGTGTGTATGGGGTTTTCACAGTTTATCAGGATCCTGCCAGGTGTGTATGGGGGTTTCATAGTTTATCATGAAACTGCCAGGTGTGTATGAAGGTTTCATAGTTTAACAGGATCCTGCTAGGTGTGTATGGGATTTTCACAGTGTATCAGGATCCTGCCAGGTGTGTATGGGGTTTTCACAGTGGATCAGGAACCTGCCAGGTGTGCATGAAGTTTTCATAGTTCATCAGGATCCTGCCAGGTGTGTATGGGATTTTCAGAGTGCATCAGGATCCTGCCAGGTGTGTATAGGGGATTCATAGTTTATCAGGATCCTGCCAGGTGTGTATGGGGTTTTCACAGTGTATCAGGATCCTGCCAGGTGTGTATGGGGTTTTCACAGTGTATCAGGATCCTGCCAGGTGTGTATGGGGTTTTCACAGTGGATCAGGATCCTGCCAGGTGTGTATGGGGTTTTCACAGTTTAGCAGGATCCTGCCAGGTGTGCATGGGCGTTTCACAGTTGATCAGGATCCTGCCAGGTGTGTATGGGTTTTCACAGTGTATCAGGGTCCTGCCAGGTGTGTATGGGGGTTTCACAGTGTATCAGGGTCCTGCCAGGTGAGTATGGGGTTTTCATAGTTTATCAGGATCCTGCCAGGTGTGTATGGGGGTTTCACAGTTTATCAGGATCCTGCCAGGTGTGTATGGGGTTTTCACAGTTTATCAGGATCCTGCCAGGTGTGTTTCGGGATTTCACAGTTTTTCAGGATCCTTCCAGGTGTGTATGTTTTTTCACAGTTTATTAGGATCCTGCCAGGTGTGCATGGGGGTTTCACAGTTTATCAGGATCCTGCCAGGTGTGTATGGGGTTTTCACAGAGTATCAAGATCCTGCCAGGTGTGTATGGGGTTTTCACAGTTTATCAGGTTCCTGCCAGTTGTGTATGGGGATTTCACAGTGTATAAGTGTCCTGCCAGGTGTGTATGGGGTTTTCACATTGGATCAGGATCCTGCCAGGTGTGTATGGGGTTTTCACAGTTTATCAGGTTCCTGCCAGGTGTGTATGCGGGTTTCATAGTTTATCATGAAACTGCCAGGTGTGTATGAAGGTTTCATAGTTTATCAGGATCCTGCTAGGTGTGTATGGGATTTACACAGTGTATCAGGATCCTGCCAGGTGTGTATGGGGTTTTCACAGTGGATCAGGAACCTGCCAGGTGTGTATGGGGTTTTCACAGTGGATCAGGAACGTGCCAGGTGTGTATGGGGTTTTCATAGTTTATCAGGATCCTGCCAGGTGTGTCTGGGGTTTTCACAGTTTATCAGGATCCTGCCAGGTGTGTATTGGAGTTTTGGCAGTGCATCAGGATCCTGCCAGGTGTGTATAGGGTTTTCACAGTGTATCAGGTTCCTGCCAGGTGTGCATGGGGTTTTCACAGTATATCAGGATCTGCCAGGTGTGTATGGGGGTTTTCACAGAGTATCAGGATCCTGCCAGGTGTGCATGGGGATTTCACATTGTATCAGCATCCTGCCAGGTGTGTATGGGGGTTTCACAGCGGATCAACATCCTGCCAGGTGTGTATGGGGTTTTCACAGTGGATCAGGATCCTGCCCGGTGCGTATAGGGTTTTCACAGTGTATTAGCATCCTGCCAGGTGTGTATGGGCTTTTCACATTGTATCAGCATCCTGCCAGGTGTGTATGGGGGTTTCACAGCGGATCAACATCCTGCCAGGTGTGTATGGGGTTTTCACAGTGGATCAGGATCCTGCCCGGTGCGTATAGGGTTTTCACAGTGTATTAGCATCCTGCCAGGTGTGTATGGGGTTTTCACAGTATATCAGGTTCTGCCAGGTGTGTTTGGGGGGTTTCACAGAGTATCCGTATCCTGCCAGGTGTGTATGGGGTTTCACAGTTTAGCAGGATGCTGCCAGGTGTGTTTGGGGCTTTCACAGTTTATCAGGATCCTGCCAGGTGTGTCTGGGTGTTTCACAGTTTATCAGGATCCTGCCAGGTGTGTATGGGGTTTTCACAGTGTATCAAGATCCTGCCAGGTGTGTATGGGGTTTTCACAGTGGATCAGGAACCTGCCAGGTGTGTATGGGGGTTTCATAGTTTATCAGGATCCTGCCAGGTGTGTCTGGTGTTTTCTCAGTTTATCAGGATCCTGTCAGGTGTGTAAGCGGGTTTTCACAGCGGATCAGTTCCCTTCCAGGTGTGTATGGGGTTTTCACAGTGGATCAGGATCCTGCCCGGTGTGTATAGGGTTTTCACAGTGTATCAGGTTCCTGCCAGGTGTGCATGGGGTTTTCACAGTATATCAGGATCTGCCAGGTGTGTATGGGGGTTTTCACAGAGTATCAGGATCCTGCCAGGTGTGCATGGGGATTTCACAGATTTTCAGGATCCTGCCACGTGTGCATGGGGTTTTCACAGTGGATCAGGATGCTGCCAGGTGTGTATGGGGTTTTCACAGTGTATCAAGATCCTGCCAGGTGTGTATGGGAGTTTCACAGTGTATCAGGATCCTGCCAGGTGTGTATGGGGTTTCGCAGTTTATCAGGATGCTGCCAGGTGTGTATGGGGGTTTCACAGTTTATCAGGATCCTGCCAAGTGTGTATGGGGGTTTCACAGTTTATCAGGATCCTGCCAGGTGTGTATGGGGTTTTCAGAGTGTATCAAGCTCCTGCCAGGTGAGTATGGGGATTTTACATTTTATCAGCATCCTGCCAGGTTTGGATGGGTGCTTCACAGTTTATCAGGATCCTGCCAGGTGTATATGGGGTTTCACAGTTTATCAGGCTCTTGCCAAATGTGTATGGGGGTTTCACAGTTTGTCAGAATGCTGCCAGGTGTGTCTGGGGTTTTCACAGTGTATCAAGATCCTGCCAGGTGTGCATGGGGTTTTCACAGTTTATCAGGATCCTGCCAGGTGTGTTTGGGGGTTTCACAGTTTATCAGGAATCTGCCAGGTGTGTATGGGTTTTTCACATTTTATCAGGATCCTGCCAGGTGTGTATGGGGGTTTCACTGTTTATCAGGATCCTGCCAAGGGTGTATGGGGTTTTCACAGTGCATCAGGATCCTGCCAGTTTTTTATGGGGTTTTCACAGTGGATCACGATCCTGCTAGGTGTGTTAGGGTTTTTCACATTTTATCAGGATCCTGCCAGGTGTGTTTGGGGGTTTCATAGTTTATCAGAATCCTGCCAGCTGTGTATGGGGGTTTCATAGTTTATCAGGATCCTGCCGGGTGTGCATGGGGTTTTCACAGTGTATCAAGATCCTGCCAGGTGAGTATGGGGTTTTCGCAGTTTATCAGGATCCTGCCAGGTGTGTATGGGGGTTTCGCAGTTTATCAGGATCCTGCTAGGTGTGTATGGGGGTTTCACATTTTATCAGGATCCTGCCAGGTGTGTATGGGGGTTTCACAGTTTATCAGGATCCTGCCAGGTGAGTATGGGGTTTTCACAGTGTATCAGGATTCTGCCAGGTGTGTATGGGGTTTTCACAGTTTATCAGGATTCTGCCAGGTGTGGATGGGGTTTTCACAGTGTACCAAGATCCTGCCAGGTGTGTATGGGGTTTTCACAGTTTATCAGGATCCTGCCAGGTGTGTATGGGGTTTTCATAGTTTATCAGGATCCTGCCAACACTGTTTGGGGGTTTCATAGTTTATCAGGATCCTGCCAGGTGTGTATGGGGTTTTCACAGTGTATCAGGATCCTGCCAGGTTTGTTTGGGGTTTTCACAGTTTATCAGGATCCTGCCAGGTGTGTATGGGGGTTTCATAGTTTATCAGGATCCTGCCAGGTGTGTATGAAGTTTTCATAGTCTATCAGGATCCTGCCAGGTGTGTATGGGATTTTCAGAGTGTATCAGGATCCTGCCAGGTGTGTATGGGGTTTTCACATTGGATCAGGAACCAGCCAGGAGTGTATGGGGGATTCATATTTTATCAGGATCCTGCCAGGTGTGTCTGGGGTTTTCACAGTTTATCATGATCCTGCCAGGTCTGTCTGAGGGTTTTCACAGTGTATCAGGATCCAGCCAGGTGTGTATGGGGTTTTCACAGTGTATCAGGATCCTGCCAGGTGTGTATGGGGGTTTCACAGCGGATCAACATCCTGCCAGGTGTGTATGGGATTTTCACAGTGGATCAGTATCCTGCCAGGTGTGTATAGGGTTTTCACAGTGTATCAGGATCCTGCCAGGTGTGTATGGGGTTTTTACAGAGTATCAGGATCCTGCCAGGTGTGCATGGGGTTTTCACAGTTTTCCAGGATCCTGCCAGGTGTGTATGGGGATTTCACAGTGTATCAAGATCCTGCCAGGTGAGTATGGGGTTTTCGCAGTTTATCAGGATCCTGCCAGGTGTGTATGGGGGTTTCACAGTTTATCAGGATCCTGCTAGGTGTGTATGGGGGTTTCACATTTTATCAGGATCCTGCCAGGTGTGTATGGGGGTTTCACAGTTTATCAGGATCCTGCCAGGTGAGTATGGGGTTTTCACAGTGTATCAGGATTCTGCCAGGTGTGTATGGGGTTTTCACAGTTTATCAGGATTCTGCCAGGTGTGTATGGGGTTTTCACAGTGTACCAAGATCCTGCCAGGTGTGTATGGGGTTTTCACAGTTTATCAGGATCCTGCCAGGTGTGTATGGGGTTTTCATAGTTTATCAGGATCCTGCCAGGACTGTTTGGGGGTTTCATAGTTTATCAGGATCCTGCCAGGTGTGTATGGGGTTTTCACAGTGTATCAGGATCCTGCCAGGTGTGTTTGGGGTTTTCACAGTTTATCAGGATCCTGCCAAGTGTGTATGGGGATTCATAGTTTATCAGGATCCTGCCAGGTGTGTATGAAGTTTTCATAGTCTATCAGGATCCTGCCAGGTGTGTATGGGATTTTCAGAGTGTATCAGGATCCTGCCAGGTGTGTATGGGGTTTTCACATTGGATCAGGAACCTGCCAGGAGTGTATGGGGGATTCATATTTTATCAGGATCCTGCCAGGTGTGTCTGGGGTTTTCACAGTTTATCATGATCCTGCCAGGTCTGTCTGGGGGTTTTCACAGTGTATCAGGATCCTGCCTGGTGTGTATGGGGTTTTCACAGTGTATCAGGATCCTGCCAGGTGTGTATGGGGGTTTCACAGCGGATCAACATCCTGCCAGGTGTGTATGGGATTTTCACAGTGGATCAGTATCCTGCCAGGTGTGTATAGGGTTTTCACAGTGTATCAGGATCCTGCCAGGTGTGTATGGGCTTTTTACAGAGTATCAGGATCCTGCCAGGTGTGCATGGGGTTTTCACAGTTTTCCAGGATCCTGCCAGGTGTGTATGGGGATTTCACAGTTTTCCAGGATCCTGCCAGGTGTGTATGGGGATTTCACAGTTTTTCAGGATCCTGCCAGGTGTGTATGGGTTTTCACAGTTTATCAGGATCCTGCCAGGTGTGCATGGGGGTTTCACAGTTTATCAGGATCCTGCCAGGTGTGTATGGGGTTTTCACAGTTTATCAGGATCCTGCCAGGTGTGTCTGGGGATTTCACAGTTTATCAGGATCCTGCCAGGTGTGTATGGGGGTTTCACATTGTATCAGGATCCTGCCAGGTGTGTATGGGGGTTTCACAGTGGATCAATATCCTGCCAGGTGCTTTTGCGGTTTTCACAGTGGATCAGGATATGCCAGGTGTGTATGGGGTTTTCACAGTGTATCAGGATCCGGCCAGGTGTGTATACTGGTTTCATAGTTTATCAGGATCCTGCCAGGTGTGTATAGGGGATTCATAGTTTATCAGGATGCTGCCAGGTGTGTATGGGTTTTTCACAGTGTATCAGGATCCTGCAAGGTGTGTATGGGGTTTTCACAGTGGATCAGGATCCTGCCAGGTGTGTATGGGGTTTTCACAGTTTAGCAGGATCCTGCCAGGTGTGCATGGGCGTTTCACAGTTTATCAGGATCCTGCCAGGTGTGTATGGGGTTTTCACAGTGTATCAGGGTCCTGCCAGGTGTGTATGGGGGTTTCACAGTGTATCAGGGTCCTGCCAGGTGATTATGGGGTTTTCACAGTGTATCAGGATCCTGCCTGGTGAGTATGGGGTTTTCATAGTTTATCAGGATCCTGCCAGGAGTATATGGGGGTTTCACAGTTTATTAGGATCCTGCCAGGTGTGTATGGGGTTTTCACAGTTTATCAGGATCCTGCCAGGTGTGTATGGGGATTTCACAGTTTTTAAGGATCCTGCAAGGTGTGTATGTTTTTTCACAGTTTATCAGGATCCTGCCAGGTGTGCATGGGGGTTTCACAGTTTATCAGGATCCTGCCAGGTGTGTATGGGGTTTTCACAGTGTATCAAGATCCTGCCAGGTGTGTATGGGGTTTTCACAGTTTATCAGGATCCTGCCAGATGTGTCTGGGGATTTCACAGTTTATCAGGATCCTGCCAGGTGTGTATGGGGGTTTCATAGTTTATCAGGATCCTGCCAGTTGTGTATGGGGATTTCACAGTGTATAAGTGTCCTGCCAGGTGTGTATGGGGTTTTCACATTGGATCAGGATCCTGCCAGGTGTGTATGGGGTTTTCACAGTGGATCAGGAACCTGCCAGGTGTGTATGGGGTTTTCATAGTTTATCAGGATCCTGCCAGGTGTGTCTGGGGTTTTCACAGTTTATCAGGATCCTGCCAGGTGTGTATTGGGGTTTTGACAGTGCATCAGGATCCTGCCAGGTGTTTATGGGCTTTTCACATTGTATCAGGATCCTGCCAGGTGTGTATGGGGGTTTCACAGCGGATCAACATCCTGCCAGGTGTGTATGGGGTTTTCACAGTATATCAGGTTCTGCCAGGTGTGTTTGGGGGGTTTCACAGAGTATCCGTATCCTGCCAGGTGTGTATGGGGTTTCACATTTTATCAGGATGCTGCCAGGTGTGTTTGGGGCTTTCACAGTTTATCAGGATCCTGCCAGGTGTGTATGGGGTTTTCACAGTGTATCAAGATCCTGCCAGGTGTGTATGGGGATTTCACATTTTATCAGGATCCTGCCAGGTGTGCATGGGTGTTTCACAGTTGATCAGGATCCTGCCAGGTCTGTATGTTGTTTCACTGTTTATCAGGATCCTGCCAGGTGTGTATGGGGTTTTCACAGTGTCTCAGGATCCTGCCAGGTGTGTATGGGGTTTTCGCATTGGATCAGTATCCTGCCAGGTGTGTATGGGGTTTTCACAGTTTATCAGGATCCTGCCAGGTGTGTATGGGGTTTTCACAGTGTATCAAGATCCTGCCAGGTGTGTATGGGGTTTTCACAGTTTATCAGGATCCTGCCAGGTGTGCCTGGGGATTTCACAGTTTATCAGGATCCTGCCAGGTGTGTATGGGGGTTTCATAGTTTATCAGGATCCTGCCAGGTGTGTATGGGGTTTTCACATTGTATCAGGATCCTGCCAGGTGTGTATGGGGGTTTCACAGTGGATCAATGTCCTGCCAGGTGCTTATGGGGTTTTCACAGTGGATCAGGATATGCCAGGTGTGTATGGGGTTTTCACAGTGTATCAGGATCCGGCCAGGTGTGTATACGGGTTTCATAGTTTATTAGGATCCTGCCAGGTGTGTATAGGGGATTCATAGTTTATCAGGATCCTGCCAGGTGTGTATGGGGTTTTCACAGTGTATCAGGATCCTGCCAGGTGTGTATGGGGTTTTCACAGTGTATGAGGATCCTGCCAGATGTGTATGGGGTTCTCCCTTTGGATCAGGATCCTGCCAGGTGTGTATGGGGTTTTCACAGTGGATCAGGATCCTGCCAGGTGTGTATGGGGTTTTCACAGTTTAGCAGGATCCTGCCAGGTGTGCATGGGCGTTTCACAGTTTATCAGGATCCTGCCAGGTGTGTATGGGGTTTTCACAGTGTATCAGGCTCCTGCCAGGTGTGTATGGGGGTTTCACAGTTTATCAGGGTCCTGCCAGGTGAGTATGGGGTTTTCACAGTGTATCAGGGTCCTGCCAGGTGAGTATGGGGTTTTCATAGTTTATCAGGATCCTGCCAGGTGTGTATGGGGGTTTCACAGTTTATCAGGATCCTGCCAGGTGTGTATGGGGTTTTCACAGTTTATCAGGATCCTGCCAGGTGTGTATGGGGATTTCACAGTTTTTCAGGATCCTGCCAGGTGTGTATGTTTTTTCACAGTTTATCAGGATCCTGCCAGGTGTGCATGGGGGTTTCACAGTTTATCAGGATCCTGCCAGGTGTGTATGGGGTTTTCACAGTTTATCAGGATCCTGCCAGGTGTGTCTGGGGATTTCACAGATTATCAGGATCCTGCCAGGTGTGTATGGGGGTTTCATAGTTTATCAGGATCCTGCCAGTTGTGTATGGGGATTTCACAGTGTGTAAGTGTCCTGCCATGTGTGTATGGGGTTTTCACATTGGATCAGGATCCTGCCAGGTGTGTATGGGGTTTTCACAGTTTATCAGGATCCTGCCAGGTGTGTATGGGGGTTTCATAGTTTATCATGAAACTGCCAGGTGTGTATGAAGGTTTCATAGTTTATCAGGATCCTGCTAGGTGTGTATGGGATTTACACAGTGTATCAGGATCCTGCCAGGTGTGTATGGGGTTTTCACAGTGGATCAGGAACCTGCCAGGTGTGTATGGGGTTTTCATAGTTTATCAGGATGCTGCCAGGTGTGTCTGGGGTTTTCACAGTTTATCAGGATCCTGCCAGGTGTGTATTGGGGTTTTGACAGTGCATCAGGATCCTGCCAGGTGTGTATGTTTTTTCACAGTTTATCAGGATCCTGCCAGGTGTGTATGGGGGTTTCACAGTTTATCAGGATCCTGCCAGGTGTGTATGGGGTTTTCACAGTGTATCAAGATCCTGCCAGGTGTGTATGGGGTTTTCACAGTTTATCAGTATCCTGCCAGGTGTGTCTGGGGATTTCACAGTTTATCAGGATCCTGCCAGGTGTGTATGGGGGTTTCATAGTTTATCAGGATCCTGCCAGTTGTGTATGGGGATTTCACAGTGTTAAAGTGTCCTGCCAGGTGTGTATGGGGTTTTCACATTGGATCAGGATCCTGCCAGGTGTGTATGGGGTTTTCACAGTTTATCAGGATCCTGCCAGATGTGTCTGGTGTTTTCACAGTGGATCAGGATCCTGCCAGGTGTGTTTGGGGTTTTCACAGTTTATCAGGATCCTGCCAGGTGTGTATGGGGTTTCATAGTTTATCAGGATCCTGCCAGGTGTGTATGATGATTTCATAGTCTATCAGGATCCTGCCAGGTGTGTATGGGGGTTTTCACATTGGATCAGGAACCTGCCAGGAGTGTATGGGGATTCATATTTTATCAGGATCCTGCCAGGTGTGTCTGGGGTTTTCACATTGGATCAGGAACCTGCCAGGAGTGTATGGGGATTCATATTTTATCAGGATCCTGCCATGTGTGTCTGGGGTTTTCACAGTTTATCAGGATCCTGCCAGGTCTGTATGGGGGTTTTCACAGTGTATCAGGATCGTGCCAGGTGTGTATGGGGTTTTCACAGTGTATCAGGATCCTGCCAGGTGTGTATGGGGGTATCACAGCGGATCAACATCCTGCCAGGTGTGTATGGGATTTTCACAGTGGATTAGTATCCTGCCAGGTGTGTATAGGGTTTTCACAGTGTATCAGGATCCGGCCAGGTGTGTATGGGGTTTTTACAGAGTATCAGGATCCTGCCAGGTGTGCATGGGGTTTTCACAGTTTTCCAGGATCCTGCCAGGTGTGTATGGGGATTTCACAGTTTTTCAGTATCCTGCCAGGTGTGTATGGGTTTTCACAGTTTATCAGGATCCTGCCAGGTGTGCATGGGGGTTTCACAGTTTATCAGGATCCTGCCAGGTGTGTATGGGGTTTTCACAGTTTATCAGGATCCTGCCAGGAGTGTCTGGGGATTTCACAGTTTATCAGTATCCTGCCAGGTGTGTATGGGGGTTTCATAGTTTATCAGGATCCTGCCAGGTGTGTATGGGGTTTTCACATTGTATCAGGATCCTGCCAGGTGTGTATGGGGGTTTCACAGTGGATCAATGTCCTGCCAGGTGCTTTTGTGGTTTTCACAGTGGATCAGGATATGCCAGGTGTGTATGGGGTTTTCACAGTGTATCAGGATCCGGCCAGGTGTGTATTCTGGTTTCATAGTTTGTCAGGATCCTGCCAGGTGTGTATAGCGGATTCATAGTTTATCAGGATCCTGCCAGGTGTGTATGGGGTTTTCACAGTGTATCAGGATCCTGCCAGGTGTGTATGGGGTTTTCACAGTCTATCAGGATCCTGCCAGGTGTGTATGGGGTTTTCACAGTGGATCAGGATCCTGCCAGGTGTGTATGGGGTTTTCACAGTTTAGCAGGATCCTGCCAGGTGTGCATGGGCGTTTCACAGTTTATCAGGATCCTGCCAGGTGTGTATGGGGTTTTCACAGTGTATCAGAGTCCTGCCAGGTGAGTATGGGGTTTTCACAGTGTATCAGGGTCCTGCCTGGTGAGTATGGGGTTTTCATAGTTTATCAGGATCCTGCCAGGTGTGTATGGGGGTTTCACAGTTTATCAGGATCCTGCCAGGTGTGTATGGGGTTTTCACAGTTTATCAGGATCCTCCCAGGTGTGTTTGGGGATTTCACAGTTTTTCAGGATGCTGCCAGGTGCGTATGTTTTTTCACAGTTTATCAGGATCCTGCCAGGTGTGCATGGGGGTTTCACAGTTTATCAGGATCCTGCCAGGTGTGTATGGGGTTTTCACAGTGTATCAAGATCCTGCCAGGTGTGTATGGGGTTTTCACAGTTTATCAGGATCCTGCCAGGTGTGTCTGGGGATTTCACAGTTTATCAGGATCCTGCCAGGTGTGTATGGGGGTTTCATAGTTTATCAGGATCCTGCCAGTTGTGTATGGGGATTTCACAGTGTATAAGTGTCCTGCCAGGTGTGTATGGGGTTTTCACATTGGATCAGGATCCTGCCAGGTGTGTATGGGGTTTTCACAGTGGATCAGGATCCTGCCAGGTGTGTATTGGGGTTTTGACAGTGCATCAGGATCCTGCCAGGTGTGTATGGGGATTTCACAGTGTATAAGTGTCCTGCCAGGTGTGTATGGGGTTTTCACATTGGATCAGGATCCTGCCAGGTGTGTATGGGGTTTTCACAGTGGATCAGGATCCTGCCAGGTGTGTATGGGGTTTTCATAGTTTATCAGGATCCTGCCAGGTGTGTCTGGGGTTTTCACAGTTTATCAGGATCCTGCCAGGTGTGTATTGGGGTTTTGACAGTGCATCAGGATCCTGCCAGGTGTGTATGGGCTTTTCACATTGTATCAGGATCCTGCCAGGTGTGCATGGGGGTTTCACAGCGGATCAACATCCTGCCAGGTGTGTATGGGGTTTTCACAGTGGATCAGGATCCTGACCGGTGCGTATCGGGTTTTCACAGTGTATCAGCATCCTGCCAGGTGTGTATGGGGTTTTCACAGTATATCAGGTTCTGCCAGGTGTGTTTGGGGGGTTTCACAGAGTATCCGTATCCTGCCAGGTGTGTATGGGGTTTCACAGTTTATCAGGATGCTGCCAGGTGTGTTTGGGACTTTCACAGTTTATCAGTATCCTGCCAGGTGTGTCTGGGTGTTTCACAGTTTATCAGGATCCTGCCAGGTGTGTATGGGGTTTTCACAGTGTATCAAGATCCTGCCAGGTGTGTATGGGAATTTCACATTTATCAGGATCCTGCCAGGTGTGCATGGGTGTTTCACAGTTGATCAGGATCCTGCCAGGTCTGTATGTTGTTTCACTGTTTACCAGGATCCTGCCAGGTGTGTATGGGGTTTTCACAGTGTCTCAGGATCCTGCCAGGTGTGTATGGGGTTTTCGCATTGGATCAGGATCCTGCCAGGTGTGTATGGGGATTTCACAGTTTATCAGGATCCTGCCAGGTGTGTATGGGGTTTTCACAGTTTATCAGGATCCTGCCAGGTGTGTCTGGGGTTTTCACATTGTATCAGGATCCTGCCAGGTGTGTATGGGGGTTTCACAGTGGATCAATGTCCTGCCAGGTGCTTATGGGGTTTTCACAGTGGATCAGGATATGCCAGGTGTGTATGGGGTTTTCACAGTGTATCAGGATCCGGCCAGGTGTGTATACGGGTTTCATAGTTTATCAGGATCCTGCCAGGTGTGCTTAGGGGATTCATAGATTACAAGGATCCTGCCAGGTGTGTATGGGGTTTTCACAGTGTATCAGGATCCTGCCAGGTGTGTATGGGGTTTTCACAGTGTATCAGGATTCTGCCAGGTGTGTATGGGGTTTTCACAGTGGATCAGGATCCTGCCAGGTCTGTATGGGGTTTTCACAGTTTAGCAGGATCCTGCCAGGTGTGCATGGGGGTTTCACAGTTTATCAGGATCCTGCCAAGTGTGTATGGGGTTTTCACAGTGTATCAAGATCCTGCCAGGTGTGTATGGGGTTTTCACAGTTTATCAGGATCCTGCCAGGTGTGTCTGGGGATTTCACAGTTTATCAGGATCCTGCCAGGTGTGTATGGGGGTTTCATAGTATATCAGGATCCTGCTAGGTGTGTATGGGATTTTCACAGTGTATCAGGATCCTGCCAGGTGTGTATGGGGATTTCACAGTGGATCAGGTACCTGCCAGGTGTGTATGAGGGTTTTCATAGTTTATCAGGATCCTGCCAGGTGTATCTGCGGTTTTCACAGTTTATCAGGATCCTGCCAGGTGTGTATTGGGGTTTTGACAGTGCATCAGGATCCTGTCAGTTGTGTATGTTTTTTCACAGTTTATCAGTCTCCTGCCAGGTGTGCATGGGGGTTTCACAGTTTATCAGGATCCTGCCAGGTGTGTATGGGGTTTTCACAGTGTATCAAGATCCTGCCAGGTGTGTATGGGGTTTTCACAGTTTATCAGGATCCTGCCAGGTGTGTCTGGGGATTTCACAGTTTATCAGGATCCTGCCAGGTGTGTATGGGGGTTTCATAGTTTATCAGGATCCTGCCAGTTGTGTATGGGGATTTCACAGTGTTAATGTGTCCTGCCAGGTATGTATGGGGTTTTCACATTGGATCAGGATCCTGCCAGGTGTGTATGGGGTTTTCACAGTTTATCAGGATCCTGCCAGGTGTGTATGGCGGATTCATAGTTTATCATGAAACTGCCAGGTGTGTATGAAGGTTTCATAGCTTATCAGGTTCCTGCTAGGTGTGTATGGGATTTTTACAGTGTATCAGGATCCTGCCAGGTGTCTCTGGGTTTTCACAGTTAATCAGGATCCTGCCAGGTGTGTATTGGGGTTTTGACAGTGCATCAGGATCCTGCCAGGTGTGTATGGGCTTTTCACATTGTATCAGGATCCTGCCAGGTGTGTATGGGGGTTTCACAGCGGATCAACATCCTGCCAGGTGTGTATGGGGTTTTCACAGTGGATCAGGATCCTGCCCGGTGCGTATAGGGTTTTCACAGTGTATCAGCATCCTGCCAGGTGTCTATGGGGTTTTCACAGTATATCAGGTTCTGCCAGGTGTGTTTGGGGGGTTTCACAGAGTATCCGTATCCTGCCAGGTGTGTATGGGGTTTCACAGTTTATCAGGATGCTGCCAGGTGTGTTTGGGGCTTTCACAGTTTATCAGGATCCTGCCAGGTGTGTCTGGGTGTTTCACCGTTTATCAGGATCCTGCCAGGTGTGTATGGGGTTTTCACAGTGTATCAAGATCCTGCCAGGTGTGGATGGGGATTTCACATTTTATCAGGATCCTGCCAGGTGTGCATGGGTGTTTCACAGTTGATCAGGATCCTGCCAGGTCTGTATGTTGTTTCACAGTTTATCAGGATCCTGCCAGGTGTGTATGGGGTTTTCACAGTGTCTCAGGATCCTGCCAGGTGTGTATGGGGTTTTCACATTGGATCAGGATCCTGCCAGGTGTGTATGGGGTTTTCACAGTTTATCAGGATCCTGGCAGGTGTGTATGGGGTTTTCACAGTTTATCAGGATCCTGCCAGGTGTGTATGGGGGTTTTACAGTTCATCAGGATCCTGCCAGGTGTGTATGGGGTTTTCAAAGTGTATCAGTGTCCTGCCAGGTGTGTATGGGGGTTTCACAGTGTATCAGGATCCTGCCAGGTGAGTATGGGGTTTTCACAATGTATCAGGATCCTGCCAGGTTAGTATGGGGTTTTCACTGTTTATCAGGATTCTGCCAGGTGTTTATGGGGGTTTCGCAGTTTATCAGGATCCTGCCAGGTGTGTCTGAGGGTTTCACAGTTTATCAGGATCCTGCCAGGTGTGTATGGGGTTTTCACAGTTTATCAGGATCCTGCCAGGTGTTTATGGGGATTTCGCAGTTTATCAGGATTCCGCCAGTTGTGTATGGCTTTTCACAGTTTATCAGGATCCTGCCAGGTGTGTATGGGGGTTTCACAATTTATCAGGATCCTGCCATGTGTGTATTGGGTTTTCACATTGTATCAACATCCTGCCAGGTGTGTACGGGGTTTTCACAATTTATGAGGATCCTGCCAGGTGTGTATGGGGGTTTCATAATTTATCAGTATCCTGCCAGGTGTGTATGGGGTTGTCACAGCGTATCAGGATCCTTCCAGGTGTGCATGGGGTTTTCACAGTGGATCAGAATACTGCCAGGTGTGTCTGGGGTTTTCACAGTTTATCAGGATCCTTCCAGGTGTGCATGGGGGTTTCATAGTTTGTCAGGATCCTGCCAGTGTGCATGAAGTTTTCATAGTCAATCAGGATCCTGCCAGGTGTGTATGGGATTTTCACAGTGCATCAGGATCCTGCCAGGTGTGTATGGGGTTTTCACAGTGGATCAGGAACCTGCCAGGTGTGTATGGGGGTTTCATAGTTTATCAGGATCCTGCCAGGTGTGTCTGGCGTTTTCACAGTTTATCAGGATCCTGCCAGGTGTGCATGGGTGTTTCACAGTTGATCAGGATCCTGCCAGGTCTGTATGTTGTTTCACAGTTTATCAGGATCCTGCCAGGTGTGTATGGGGTTTTCACAGTGTCTCAGGATCCTGCCAGGTGTGTATGGGGTTTTCACATTGGATCAGTATCCTGCCAGGTGTGTATGGGTTTTCACAGTTTATCAGGATCCTGCCATGTGTGTCTGGGGTTTTCACAGTTTATCAGGATCCTGCCAGGTCTGTATGGGGGTTTTCACAGTGTGTCAGGATCGTGCCAGGTGTGTATGGGGTTTTCACAGTGTATCAGGATCCTGCCAGGTGTGTATGGGGGTATCACAGCGGATCAACATCCTGCCAGGTGTGTATGGGATTTTCACAGTGGATTAGTATCCTGCCAGGTGTGTATAGGGTTTTCACAGTGTATCAGGATCCTGCCAGGTGTGTATGGGGTTTTTACAGAGTATCAGGATCCTGCCAGGTGTGCATGGGGTTTTCACAGTTTTCCAGGATCCTGCCAGGTGTGTATGGGGATTTCACAGTTTTTCAGTATCCTGCCAGGTGTGTATGGGTTTTCACAGTTTATCAGGATCCTGCCAGGTGTGCATGGGGGTTTCACAGTTTATCAGGATCCTGCCAGGTGTGTATGGGGTTTTCACAGTTTATCAGGATCCTGCCAGGTGTGTCTGGGGATTTCACAGTTTATCAGTATCCTGCCAGGTGTGTATGGGGGTTTCATAGTTTATCAGGATCCTGCCAGGTGTGTATGGGGTTTTCACATTGTATCAGGATCCTGCCAGGTGTGTATGGGGGTTTCACAGTGGATCAATGTCCTGCCAGGTGCTTTTGTGGTTTTCACAGTGGATCAGGATATGCCAGGTGTGTATGGGGTTTTCACAGTGTATCAGGATCCGGCCAGGTGTGTATTCTGGTTTCATAGTTTGTCAGGATCCTGCCAGGTGTGTATAGCGGATTCATAGTTTATCAGGATCCTGCCAGGTGTGTATGGGGTTTTCACAGTGTATCAGGATCCTGCCAGGTGTGTATGGGGTTTTCACAGTCTATCAGGATCCTGCCAGGTGTGTATGGGGTTTTCACAGTGGATCAGGATCCTGCCAGGTGTGTATGGG
The DNA here is from genome assembly GCF_036365525.1 of Heterodontus francisci. Lineage (NCBI taxonomy): Eukaryota > Metazoa > Chordata > Chondrichthyes > Heterodontiformes > Heterodontidae > Heterodontus > Heterodontus francisci. Next base: position 168,769 of record NW_027140601.1, on the reverse strand, counting down.
GTTTTCACAGTTTAGCAGGATCCTGCCAGGTGTGCATGGGCGTTTCACAGTTTATCAGGATCCTGCCAGGTGTGTATGGGGTTTTCACAGTGTATCAGGGTCCTGCCAGGTGAGTATGGGGTTTTCACAGTGTATCAGGGTCCTGCCTGGTGAGTATGGGGTTTTCATAGTTTATCAGGATCCTGCCAGGTGTGTATGGGGGTTTCACAGTTTATCAGGATCCTGCCAGGTGTGTATGGGGTTTTCACAGTTTATCAGGATCCTCCCAGGTGTGTATGGGGATTTCACAGTTTTTCAGGATGCTGCCAGGTGCGTATGTTTTTTCACAGTTTATCAGGATCCTGCCAGGTGTGCATGGGGGTTTCACAGTTTATCAGGATCCTGCCAGGTGTGTATGGGGTTTTCACAGTGTATCAAGATCCTGCCAGGTGTGTATGGGGTTTTCACAGTTTATCAGGATCCTGCCAGGTGTGTCTGGGGATTTCACAGTTTATCAGGATCCTGCCAGGTGTGTATGGGGGTTTCATAGTTTATCAGGATCCTGCCAGTTGTGTATGGGGATTTCACAGTGTATAAGTGTCCTGCCAGGTGTGTATGGGGTTTTCACATTGGATCAGGATCCTGCCAGGTGTGTATGGGGTTTTCACAGTGGATCAGGAACCTGCCAGGTGTGTATGGGGTTTTCATAGTTTATCAGGATCCTGCCAGGTGTGTCTGGGGTTTTCACAGTTTATCAGGATCCTGCCAGGTGTGTATTGGGGTTTTGACAGTGCATCAGGATCCTGCCAGGTGTGTATGGGCTTTTCACATTGTATCAGGATCCTGCCAGGTGTGCATGGGGGTTTCACAGCGGATCAACATCCTGCCAGGTGTGTATGGGGTTTTCACAGTGGATCAGGATCCTGACCGGTGCGTATCGGGTTTTCACAGTGTATCAGCATCCTGCCAGGTGTGTATGGGGTTTTCACAGTATATCAGGTTCTGCCAGGTGTGTTTGGGGGGTTTCACAGAGTATCCGTATCCTGCCAGGTGTGTATGGGGTTTCACAGTTTATCAGGATGCTGCCAGGTGTGTTTGGGGCTTTCACAGTTTATCAGTATCCTGCCAGGTGTGTCTGGGTGTTTCACAGTTTATCAGGATCCTGCCAGGTGTGTATGGGGTTTTCACAGTGTATCAAGATCCTGCCAGGTGTGTATGGGAATTTCACATTTATCAGGATCCTGCCAGGTGTGCTTGGGTGTTTCACAGTTGATCAGTATCCTGCCAGGTCTGTATGTTGTTTCACTGTTTACCAGGATCCTGCCAGGTGTGTATGGGGTTTTCACAGTGTCTCAGGATCCTGCCAGGTGTGTATGGGGTTTTCGCATTGGATCAGGATCCTGCCAGGTGTGTATGTGGATTTCACAGTTTATCAGGATCCTGCCAGGTGTGTATGGGGTTTTCACAGTTTATCAGGATCCTGCCAGGTGTGTCTGGGGTTTTCACATTGTATCAGGATCCTGCCAGGTGTGTATGGGGGTTTCACAGTGGATCAATGTCCTGCCAGGTGCTTATGGGGTTTTCACAGTGTATCAGGATCCGGCCAGGTGTGTATACGGGTTTCATAGTTTATCAGGATCCTGCCAGGTGTGCTTAGGGGATTCATAGATTACAAGGATCCTGCCAGGTGTGTATGGGGTTTTCACAGTGTATCAGGATCCTGCCAGGTGTGTATGGGGGTTTCACAGTGTATCAGGATTCTGCCAGGTGTGTATGGGGTTTTCACAGTGGATCAGGATCCTGCCAGGTCTGTATGGGGTTTTCACAGTTTAGCAGTATCCTGCCAGGTGTGCATGGGCGTTTCACAGTTTATCAGGATCCTGCCAGATGTGTATGGGGTTTTCACAGTGTATCAGGGTCCTGCCAGGTGTGTATGGGGTTTTCACAGTGTATCAGGGTCCTGCCAGGTGAGTATGGGGTTTTCACAGTGTATCAGGGTCCTGCCTGGTGAGTATGGGGTTTTCACAGTTTTTCAGGATCCTGCCAGGTGTGCATGGGGGTTTCACAGTTTATCAGGATCCTGCCAAGTGTGTATGGGGTTTTCACAGTGTATCAAGATCCTGCCAGGTGTGTATGGGGTTTTCACAGTTTATCAGGATCCTGCCAGGTGTGTCTGGGGATTTCACAGTTTATCAGGATCCTGCCAGGTGTGTATGGGGGTTTCATAGTTTATCAGGATCCTGCTAGGTGTGTATGGGATTTTCACAGTGTATCAGGATCCTGCCAGGTGTGTATGGGGATTTCACAGTGGATCAGGTACCTGCCAGGTGTGTATGAGGGTTTTCATAGTTTATCAGGATCCTGCCAGGTGTATCTGGGGTTTTCACAGTTTATCAGGATCCTGCCAGGTGTGTATTGGGGTTTTGACAGTGCATCAGGATCCTGTCAGTTGTGTATGTTTTTTCACAGTTTATCAGTCTCCTGCCAGGTGTGCATGGGGGTTTCACAGTTTATCAGGATCCTGCCAGGTGTGTATGGGGTTTTCACAGTGTATCAAGATCCTGCCAGGTGTGTATGGGGTTTTCACAGTTTATCAGGATCCTGCCAGGTGTGTCTGGGGATTTCACAGTTTATCAGGATCCTGCCAGGTGTGTATGGGGGTTTCATAGTTTATCAGGATCCTGCCAGTTGTGTATGGGGATTTCACAGTGTTAATGTGTCCTGCCAGGTATGTATGGGGTTTTCACATTGGATCAGGATCCTGCCAGGTGTGTATGGGGTTTTCACAGTTTATCAGGATCCTGCCAGGTGTGTATGGGGGATTCATAGTTTATCATGAAACTGCCAGGTGTGTATGAAGGTTTCATAGCTTATCAGGTTCCTGCTAGGTGTGTATGGGATTTTTACAGTGTATCAGGATCCTGCCAGGTGTCTCTGGGTTTTCACAGTTAATCAGGATCCTGCCAGGTGTGTATTGGGGTTTTGACAGTGCATCAGGATCCTGCCAGGTGTGTATGGGCTTTTCACATTGTATCAGGATCCTGCCAGGTGTGTATGGGGGTTTCACAGCGGATCAACATCCTGCCAGGTGTGTATGGGGTTTTCACAGTGGATCAGGATCCTGCCCGGTGCGTATAGGGTTTTCACAGTGTATCAGCATCCTGCCAGGTGTCTATGGGGTTTTCACAGTATATCAGGTTCTGCCAGGTGTGTTTGGGGGGTTTCACAGAGTATCCGTATCCTGCCAGGTGTGTATGGGGTTTCACAGTTTATCAGGATGCTGCCAGGTGTGTTTGGGGCTTTCACAGTTTATCAGGATCCTGCCAGCTGTGTCTGGGTGTTTCACCGTTTATCAGGATCCTGCCAGGTGTGTATGGGGTTTTCACAGTGTATCAAGATCCTGCCAGGTGTGGATGGGGATTTCACATTTTATCAGGATCCTGCCAGGTGTGCATGGGTGTTTCACAGTTGATCAGGATCCTGCCAGGTCTGTATGTTGTTTCACAGTTTATCAGGATCCTGCCAGGTGTGTATGGGGTTTTCACAGTGTCTCAGGATCCTGCCAGGTGTGTATGGGGTTTTCACATTGGATCAGGATCCTGCCAGGTGTGTATGGGGTTTTCACAGTTTATCAGGATCCTGGCAGGTGTGTATGGGGTTTTCACAGTTTATCAGGATCCTGCCAGGTGTGTATGGGGGTTTCACAGTTCATCAGGATCCTGCCAGGTGTGTATGGGGTTTTCAAAGTGTATCAGTGTCCTGCCAGGTGTGTATGGGGGTTTCACAGTGTATCAGGATCCTGCCAGGTGAGTATGGGGTTTTCACAATGTATCAGGATCCTGCCAGGTTAGTATGGGGTTTTCACTGTTTATCAGGATTCTGCCAGGTGTTTATGGGGGTTTCGCAGTTTATCAGGATCCTGCCAGGTGTGTCTGAGGGTTTCACAGTTTATCAGGATCCTGCCAGGTGTGTATGGGGTTTTCACAGTTTATCAGGATCCTGCCAGGTGTTTATGGGGATTTCGCAGTTTATCAGGATTCCGCCAGTTGTGTATGGCTTTTCACAGTTTATCAGGATCCTGCCAGGTGTGTATGGGGGTTTCACAATTTATCAGGATCCTGCCATGTGTGTATTGGGTTTTCACATTGTATCAACATCCTGCCAGGTGTGTACGGGGTTTTCACAATTTATGAGGATCCTGCCAGGTGTGTATGGGGGTTTCATAATTTATCAGTATCCTGCCAGGTGTGTATGGGGTTGTCACAGCGTATCAGGATCCTTCCAGGTGTGCATGGGGTTTTCACAGTGGATCAGAATACTGCCAGGTGTGTCTGGGGTTTTCACAGTTTATCAGGATCCTTCCAGGTGTGCATGGGGGTTTCATAGTTTGTCAGGATCCTGCCAGTGTGCATGAAGTTTTCATAGTCAATCAGGATCCTGCCAGGTGTGTATGGGATTTTCACAGTGCATCAGGATCCTGCCAGGTGTGTATGGGGTTTTCACAGTGGATCAGGAACCTGCCAGGTGTGTATGGGGGTTTCATAGTTTATCAGGATCCTGCCAGGTGTGTCTGGCGTTTTCACAGTTTATCAGGATCCTGCCAGGTGTGCATGGGTGTTTCACAGTTGATCAGGATCCTGCCAGGTCTGTATGTTGTTTCACAGTTTATCAGGATCCTGCCAGGTGTGTATGGGGTTTTCACAGTGTCTCAGGATCCTGCCAGGTGTGTATGGGGTTTTCACATTGGATCAGGATCCTGCCAGGTGTGTATGGGGTTTTCACAGTTTATCAGGATCCTGGCAGGTGTGTATGGGGTTTTCACAGTTTATCAGGATCCTGCCAGGTGTGTATGGGGGTTTCACAGTTCATCAGGATCCTGCCAGGTGTATATGGGGTTTTCAAAGTGTATCAGTGTCCTGCCAGGTGTGTATGGGGGTTTCACAGTGTATCAGGATCCTGCCAGGTGAGTATGGGGTTTTCACAATGTATCAGGATCCTGCCAGGTTAGTATGGGGTTTTCACTGTTTATCAGGATTCTGCCAGGTGTTTATGGGGGTTTCGCAGTTTATCAGGATCCTGCCAGGTGTGTCTGAGGGTTTCACAGTTTATCAGGATCCTGCCAGGTGTGTATGGGGTTTTCACAGTTTATCAGGATCCTGCCAGGTGTTTATGGGGATTTCGCAGTTTATCAGGATTCCGCCAGTTGTGTATGGCTTTTCACAGTTTATCAGGATCCTGCCAGGTGTGTATGGGGGTTTCACAATTTATCAGGATCCTGCCATGTGTGTATTGGGTTTTCACATTGTATCAACATCCTGCCAGGTGTGTACGGGGTTTTCACAATTTATGAGGATCCTTCCAGGTGTGTATGGGGGTTTCATAATTTATCAGTATCCTGCCAGGTGTGTATGGGGTTGTCACAGCGTTTCAGGATCCTTCCAGGTGTGCATGGGGTTTTCACAGTGGATCAGAATACTGCCAGGTGTGTCTGGGGTTTTCACAGTTTATCAGGATCCTTCCAGGTGTGCATGGGGGTTTCATAGTTTGTCAGGATCCTGCCAGGTGTGCATGAAGTTTTCATAGTCAATCAGGATCCTGCCAGGTGTGTATGGGATTTTCACAGTGCATCAGGATCCTGCCAGGTGTGTATGGGGTTTTCACAGTGGATCAGGAACCTGCCAGGTGTGTATGGGGGTTTCATAGTTTATCAGGATCCTGCCAGGTGTGTCTGGCGTTTTCACAGTTTATCAGGATCCTGCCAGGTGTGCATGGGTGTTTCACAGTTGATCAGGATCCTGCCAGGTCTGTATGTTGTTTCACAGTTTATCAGGATCCTGCCAGGTGTGTATGGGGTTTTCACAGTGTCTCAGGATCCTGCCAGGTGTGTATGGGATTTTCACATTGGATCAGGATCCTGCCAGGTGTGTATGGGGTTTTCACAGTTTATCAGGATCCTGCCAGGTCTGTATGTTGTTTCACAGTTTATCAGGATCCTGCCAGGTGTGTATGGGGTTTTCACAGTGTCTCAGGATCCTGCCATGTGTGTATGGGATTTTCACATTGGATCAGGATTCTGCCAGGTGTTTATGGGGGTTTCGCAGTTTATCAGGATCCTGCCAGGTGTGTCTGAGGGTTTCACAGTTTATCAGGATCCTGCCAGGTGTGTATGGGATTTTCACAGTGCATCAGGATCCTGCCAGGTGTGTATGAGGTTTTCACAGTGGATCAGGAACCTGCCAGGTGTGTATGGGGGTTTCATAGTTTATCAGGATCCTGCCAGGTGTGTCTGGCGTTTGCACAGTTTATCAGGATCCTGCCAGGTGTGTATGCGGGTTTTCACAGCGGATCAGTTACCTGCAAGGTGTGTATGGGGTTTTCACAGTGGATCAGGATCCTGCTCGGTGTGTATAGGGTTTTCACAGTGTATCAGGTTCCTGCCAGGTGTGCATGGGGTTTTCACATTATATCAGGATCTGCCAGGTGTGTATGGGGGTTTTCACAGAGTTTCAGGATCCTGCCAGGTGTGCATTTTGATTTCACAGATTTTCAGGATCCTGCCACGTGTGTATCTGGTTTTCACAGTGGATCAGGATGCTGCCAGGTGTGGATGGGGGTTTCACAGTGTATCAGGATCCTGCCAGGTGAGTATGGGGTTTTCACAATGTATCAGGATCCTGCCAGGTTAGTATGGGGTTTTCACTGTTTATCAGGATTCTGCCAGGTGTTTATGGGGGTTTCGCAGTTTATCAGGATCCTGCCAGGTGTGTCTGAGGGTTTCACAGTTTATCAGGATCCTGCCAGGTGTGTATGGGGTTTTCACAGCTTATCAGGATCCTGCCAGGTGTGTCTGGGGATTTCACAGTTTATCAGGATCCTGCCAGGTGTGTATGTGGGTTTCATAGTTTATCAGGATCCTGCCAGTTGTGTATGGGGATTTCACAGTGTTAATGTGTCCTGCCAGGTATGTATGGGGTTTTCACATTGGATCAGGATCCTGCCAGGTGTGTATGGGGTTTTCACAGTTTATCAGGATCCTGCCAGGTGTGTATGGGGGTTTCATAGTTTATCATGAAACTGCCAGGTGTGTATGAAGGTTTCATAGTTTATCAGGTTCCTGCGAGGTGTGTATGGGATTTTTAAAGTGCATCAGGATCCTGCCAGGTGTCTCTGGGGTTTTCACAGTTTATCAGGATCCTGCCATTTGTGTATTGGGGTTTTGACAGTGCATCAGGATCCTGCCAGGTGTGTATGGGCTTTTCACATTGTATCAGGATCCTGCCAGGTGTGTATGGGGGTTTCACAGCGGATCAACATTCTGCCAGGTGTGTATGGGGTTTTCACAGTGGATCAGGATCCTGCCCGTTGCTTATAGGGTTTTCACAGTATATCAGCATCCTGCCAGGTGTGTATGGGGTTTTCACAGTATATCAGGTTCTGCCAGGTGTGTTTGGGGGGTTTCACAGAGTATCCGTATCCTGCCAGGTGTGTATGGGGTTTCACAGTTTATCAGGATGCTGCCAGGTGTGTTTGGGGCTTTCACAGTTTATCAGTATCCTGCCAGGTGTGTCTGGGTGTTTCACAGTTTATCAGGATCCTGCCAGGTGTGTATGGGGTTTTCACAGTGTATCAAGATCCTGCCAGGTGTGGATGGGGATTTCACATTTTATCAGGATCCTGCCAGGTGTGCATGGGTGTTTCACAGTTGATCAGGATCCTGCCAGGTCTGTATGTTGTTTCACAGTTTATCAGGATCCTGCCAGGTGTGTATGGGGTTTTCACAGTGTCTCAGGATCCTGCCAGGTGTGTATGGGATTTTCACATTGGATCAGGATCCTGCCAGGTGTGTATGGGGTTTTCACAGTTTATCAGGATCCTGGCAGGTGTGTATGGGGTTTTCACAGTTTATCAGGATCCTGCCAGGTGTCTATGGGGGTTTCACAGTTCATCAGGATCCTGCCAGGTGTGTATGGGGTTTTCAAAGTGTATCAGTGTCCTGCCAGGTGTGTATGGGGGTTTCACAGTGTATCAGGATCCTGCCAGGTGAGTATGGGGTTTTCACAATGTCTCAGGATCCTGCCAGGTTAGTATGGGGTTTTCACTGTTTATCAGGATTCTGCCAGGTGTTTATGGGGGTTTCGCAGTTTATCAGGATCCTGCCAGGTGTGTCTGAGGGTTTCACAGTTTATCAGGATCCTGCCAGGTGTGTATGGGGTTTTCACAGTTTATCAGGATCCTGCCAGGTGTTTATGGGGATTTCGCAGTTTATCAGGATTCCGCCAGTTGTGTATGGCTTTTCACAGTTTATCAGGATCCTGCCAGGTGTGTATGGGGGTTTCACAATTTATCAGGATCCTGCCATGTGTGTATTGGGTTTTCACATTGTATCAACATCCTGCCAGGTGTGTACGGGGTTTTCACAATTTATGAGGATCCTGCCAGGTGTGTATGGGGGTTTCATAATTTATCAGTATCCTGCCAGGTGTGTATGGGGTTGTCACAGCGTATCAGGATCCTTCCAGGTGTGCATGGGGTTTTCACAGTGGATCAGAATACTGCCAGGTGTGTCTGGGGTTTTCACAGTTTATCAGGATCCTTCCAGGTGTGCATGGGGGTTTCATAGTTTGTCAGGATCCTGCCAGGTGTGCATGAAGTTTTCATAGTCAATCAGGATCCTGCCAGGTGTGTATGGGATTTTCACAGTGCATCAGGATCCTGCCAGGTGTGTATGGGGTTTTCACAGTGGATCAGGAACCTGCCAGGTGTGTATGGGGGTTTCATAGTTTATCAGGATCCTGCCAGGTGTGTCTGGCGTTTTCACAGTTTATCAGGATCCTGCCAGGTGTGTATGCGGGTTTTCACAGCGGATCAGTTACCTGCAAGGTGTGTATGGGGTTTTCACAGTGGATCAGGATCCTGCCCGGTGTGTATAGGGTTTTCACAGTGTATCAGGTTCCTGCCAGGTGTGCATGGGGTTTTCACAGTATATCAGGATCTGCCAGGTGTGTATGGGGGTTTTCACAGAGTATCAGGATCCTGCCAGGTGTGCATGGGGATTTCACAGATTTTCAGGATCCTGCCACGTGTGTATGGGGTTTTCACAGTGGATCAGGATGCTGCCAGGTGTGGATGGGGGTTTCACAGTGTATCAGGATCCTGCCAGGTGAGTATGGGGTTTTCACAATGTATCAGGATCCTGCCAGGTTAGTATGGGGTTTTCACTGTTTATCAGGATTCTGCCAGGTGTTTATGGGGGTTTCGCAATTTATCAGGATCCTGCCAGGTGTGTCTGAGGGTTTCACAGTTTATCAGGATCCTGCCAGGTGTGTATGGGGTTTTCACAGTTTATCAGGATCCTGCCGGGTGTTTACGGGGATTTCGCAGTTTATCAGGATTCCGCCAGTTGTGTATGGCTTTTCACAGATTATCAGGATCCTGCCAGGTGTGTATGGGGGTTTCACAATTTATCAGGATCCTGCCATGTGTGTATTGGGTTTTCACATTGTATCAACATCCTGCCAGGTGTGTATGGGGATTTCACAATTTATGAGTATCCTGCCAGGTGTGTATGGGGGTTTCATAGTTTATCAGTATCCTGCCAGGTGTGTATGGGGTTGTCACAGCGTATCAGGATCCTTCCAGTTGTGCATGGGGTTTTCACAGTGGATCAGGATACTGCCAGGTGTGTCTGGGGTTTTCACAGTTTATCAGGATCCTTCCAGGTGTGCATGGGGGTTTCATCGTTTGTCAGGATCCTGCCAGGTGTGCATGAAGTTTTCATAGTCAATCAGGATCCTGCCAGGTGTGTATGGGATTTTCACAGTGCATCAGGATCCTGCCAGGATTGTATGGGGTTTTCACAGTGGATCAGGAACCTGCCAGGTGTGTATGGGGGTTTCATAGTTTATCAGGATCCTGCCAGGTGTGTCTGGCGTTTTCACAGTTTATCAGGATCCTGCCAGGTGTGTATGCGGGTTTTCACAGCGGATCAGTTACCTGCAAGGTGTGTATGGGGTTTTCACAGTGGATCAGCATCCTGCCCGGTGTGTATAGGGTTTTCACAGTGTATCAGGTTCCTGCCAGGTGTGCATGGGCATTTCACAGATTTTCAGGATCCTGCCACGTGTGTATGGGGTTTTCACAGTGGATCAGGATGCTGCCAGGTGTGTATGGGGTTTTCACAGTGTATCAAGATCCTGCCAGGTGTGTATGGGGGTTTCACAGTGTATCAGGATCCTGCCAGGTGTGTATGGGTTTTCACAGTTTATCAGGATGCTGCCAGGTGTGTATGGGGGTTTCACAGTTCATCAGGATCCTGCCAAGTGTGTATGGGGGTTTCACAGTTTATCAGGATCCTGCCAGGTGTGTATGGGGTTTTCAGAGTGTATCAAGATCCTGCCAGGTGAGTATGGGGATTTTACATTTTATCAGCATCCTGCCAGGTTCGGATGGGTGTTTCACAGTTTATCAGGATCCTGCCAGGTGTATATGGGGTTTCACAGTTTATCAGGCTCCTGCCAAATGTGTATGGGGGTTTCACAGTTTGTCAGGATGCTGCCAGGTGTGTCTGGGGTTTTCACAGTGTATCAAGATCCTGCCAGGTGTGCATGGGGTTTTCACAGTTTATCAGGATCCTGGCAGGTGTGTATGGGGTTTTCACAGTTTATCAGGATCCTGCCAGGTGTCTATGGGGGTTTCACAGTTCATCAGGATCCTGCCAGGTGTGTATGGGGTTTTCAAAGTGTATCAGTGTCCTGCCAGGTGTGTATGGGGTTTTCACAATGTATCAGGATCCTGCCAGGTTAGTATGGGGTTTTCACTGTTTATCAGGATTCTGCCAGGTGTTTATGGGGGTTTCGCAGTTTATCAGGATCCTGCCAGGTGTGTCTGAGGGTTTCACAGTTTGTCAGGATCCTGCCAGGTGTGTATGGGGTTTTCACAGTTTATCAGGATCCTGCCAGGTGTTTATGGGGATTTCGCAGTTTATCAGGATTCCGCCAGTTGTGTCTGGCTTTTCACAGTTTATCAGGATCCTGCCAGGTGTGTATGGGGGTTTCACAATTTATCAGGATCCTGCCATGTGTGTATTGGGTTTTCACATTGTATCAACATCCTGCCAAGTGTGTACGGGGTTTTCACAATTTATGAGGATCCTGCCAGGTGTGTATGGGGGTTTCATAATTTATCAGTATGCTGCCAGGTGTGTATGGGGTTGTCACAGCGTATCAGGATCCTTCCAGCTGTGCATGGGGTTTTCACAGTGGATCAGATTACTGCCAGGTGTGTCTGGGGTTTTCACAGTTTATCAGGATCCTTCCAGGTGTGCATGGGGGTTTCATAGTTTGTCAGGATCCTGCCAGGTGTGCATGAAGTTTTCATAGTCAATCAGGATCCTGCCAGGTGTGTATGGGATTTTCACAGTGCATCAGGATCCTGCCAGGTGTGTATGGGGTTTTCACAGTGGATCAGGAACCTGCCAGGTGTGTATGGGGGTTTCATAGTTTATCAGGATCCTGCCAGGTGTGTCTGGCGTTTTCACAGTTTATCAGGATCCTGCCAGGTGTGTATGCGGGTTTTCACAGCGGATCAGTTACCTGCAAGGTGTGTATGGGGTTTTCACAGTGGATCAGGATCCTGCCCGGTGTGTATAGGGTTTTCACAGTGTATCAGGTTCCTGCCAGGTGTGCATGGGGTTTTCACAGTATATCAGGATCTGCCAGGTGTGTATGGGGGTTTTCACAGAGTATCAGGATCCTGCCAGGTGTGCATGGGGATTTCACAGATTTTCAGGATCCTGCCACGTGTGTATGGGGTTTTCACAGTGGATCAGGATGCTGCCAGGTGTGGATGGGGGTTTCACAGTGTATCAGGATCCTGCCAGGTGAGTATGGGGTTTTCACAATGTATCAGGATCCTGCCAGGTTAGTATGGGGTTTTCACTGTTTATCAGGATTCTGCCAGGTGTTTATGGGGGTTTCGCAGTTTATCAGGATCCTGCCAGGTGTGTCTGAGGGTTTCACAGTTTATCAGGATCCTGCCAGGTGTGTATGGGGTTTTCACAGTTTATCAGGATCCTGCCAGGTGTTTACGGGGATTTCGCAGTTTATCAGGATTCCGCCAGTTGTGTATGGCTTTTCACAGATTATCAGGATCCTGCCAGGTGTGTATGGGGGTTTCACAATTTATCAGGATCCTGCCATGTGTGTATTGGGTTTTCACATTGTATCAACATCCTGCCAGGTGTGTATGGGGATTTCACAATTTATGAGTATCCTGCCAGGTGTGTATGGGGGTTTCATAGTTTATCAGTATCCTGCCAGGTGTGTATGGGGTTGTCACAGCGTATCAGGATCCTTCCAGGTGTGCATGGGGTTTTCACAGTGGATCAGGATACTGCCAGGTCTGTCTTGGGTTTTCACAGTTTATCAGGATCCTTCCAGGTGTGCATGGGGGTTTCATAGTTTGTCAGGATCCTGCCAGGTGTGCATGAAGTTTTCATAGTCAATCAGGATCCTGCCAGGTGTGTATGGGATTTTCACAGTGCATCAGGATCCTGCCAGGATTGTATGGGGTTTTCACAGTGGATCAGGAACCTGCCAGGTGTGTATGGGGGTTTCATAGTTTATCAGGATCCTGCCAGGTGTGTCTGGCGTTTTCACAGTTTATCAGGATCCTGCCAGGTGTGTATGCGGGTTTTCACAGCGGATCAGTTACCTGCAAGGTGTGTATGGGGTTTTCACAGTGGATCAGGATCCTGCCCGGTGTGTATAGGGTTTTCACAGTGTATCAGTTTCCTGCCAGGTGTGCATGGGGTTTTCACAGTATATCAGGATCTGCCAGGTGTGTATGGGGGTTTTCACAGAGTATCAGGATCCTGCCAGGTGTGCATGGGGATTTCACAGATTTTCAGGATCCTGCCACGTGTGTATGGGGTTTTCACAGTGGATCAGGATGCTGCCAGGTGTGTATGGGGTTTTCACAGTGTATCAAGATCCTGCCAGGTGTGTATGGGGGTTTCACAGTGTATCAGGATCCTGCCAGGTGTGTATGGGGTTTCACAGTTTATCAGGATGCTGCCAGGTGTGTACGGGGGTTTCACAGTTCATCAGGATCCTGCCAAGTGTGTATGGGGGTTTCACAGTTTATCAGGATCCTGCCAGGTGTGTATGGGGTTTTCAGAGTGTATCAAGATCCTGCCAGGTGAGCATGGGGATTTTACATTTTATCAGCATCCTGCCAGGTTCGGATGGGTGTTTCACAGTTTATCAGGATCCTGCCAGGTGTATATGGGGTTTCACAGTTTATCAGGCTCCTGCCAAATGTGTATGGGGGTTTCACAGTTTGTCATCATGCTGCCAGGTGTGTCTGGGGTTTTCACAGTGTATCAAGATCCTGCCAGGTGTGCATGGGGTTTTCACAGTTGATCAGCATCCTGCCAGGTGTGTTTGGGGGTTTCACAGTTTATCAGGAATCTGCCAGGTGTGTATGGGTTTTTCACATTTTATCAGGATCCTGCCAGGTGTGTATGGGGGTTTCACAGTTTATCAGGATCCTGCCAGGGGTGTATGGGGTTTTCACAGTGCATCAGGATCCTGCCAGTTGTGTATGGGTTTTTCACAGTGGAGCAGGATCCTGCTAGGTGTGTTAGGGTTTTTCACATTTTATTAGGATCCTGCCAGGAGTGTTTGGGGGTTTCATAGTTTATCAGAATCCTGCCAGCTGTGTATGGGGGTTTCATAGTTTATCAGGATCCTGCCGGGTGTGCATGGGGGTTTCACAGTGCATCAAGATCCTGCCAGGTGTGTATGGGGTTATCGCAGTTTATCAGGATCCTGCCAGGTGTGTATGGGGTTTTCACAGTTTATCAGGATCCTGCCAGGTGTGTATGGGGGTTTCACATTTTATAAGGATCCTGCCAGGTGTGTATGGGGGTTTCACAGTTTATCAGGATCCTGCCAGGTGAGTATGGGGTTTTCACAGTGTATCAGGATTCTGCCAGGTGTGTATGGGGTTTTCACAGTTTATCAGGATTCTGCCAGGTGTGTATGGGGTTTTCACAGTGTATCAAGATCCTGCCAGGTGTGCATGGGGTTTTCACAGTTTATCAGGATCCTGCCAGGTGTGTATGGGGTTTTCATAGTTTATCAGGATCCTGCCAGGTGTGTATGGGGTTTTCACAGTGTATCAGGATCCTGCCAGATGTGTCTGGTGTTTTCACAGTGGATCAGGATCCTGCCAAATGTGTATGGGGGTTTCACAGTTTGTCAGGATGCTGCCAGGTGTGTCTGGGGTTTTCACAGTGTATCAAGATCCTGCCAGGTGTGCATGGGGTTTTCACAGTTTATCAGGATCCTGCCAGGTGTGTTTGGGGGTTTCACAGTTTATCAGGAATCTGCCAGGTGTGTATGGGTTTTTCACATTTTATCAGGATCCTGCCAGGTGTGTATGGGGTTTTCACAGTTTATCAGGATCCTGCCAGGGGTGTATGGGGTTTTCACAGTGCATCAGGATCCAGCCAGTTGTATATGGGGTTTTCACAGTGGATCAGGATCCTGCTAGGTGTGTTAGGGTTTTTCACATTTTATCAGGATCCTGCCAGGTGTGTTTGGGGGTTTCATAGTTTATCAGAATCCTGCCAGCTGTGTATGGGGGTTTCATAGTTTATCAGGATCCTGCCGGGTGTGCATGGGGGTTTCACAGTGTATCAAGATCCTGCCAGGTGTGTATGGGGTTTTCGCAGTTTATCAGGATCCTGCCAGTTGTGTATGGGGTTTCACATTTTATCAGGATCCTGCCAGGTGTGTATGGGGGTTTCACAGTTTATCAGGATCCTGCCAGGTGAGTATAGGGTTTTCACAGTGTATCAGGATTCTGCCAGGTGTGTATGGGGTTTTCACAGTATATCAGGATTCTGCCAGGTGTGTATGGGGTTTTCACAGTGTATCAAGATCCTGCCAGGTGTGCATGGGGTTTTCACAGTTTATCAGGATCCTGCCAGGTGTGTATGGGGTTTTCATAGTTTATCAGGATCCTGCCAGGTGTGCATGGGGTTTTCACAGTGTATCAGGATCCTGCCAGATGTGTCTGGTGTTTTCACAGTGGATCAGGATCCTGCCAGGTGTGTATGGGGTTTTCACAGTTTATCAGGATCCTGCCAGGTGTGTATGGGGTTTCATAGTCTATCAGGATCCTGCCAGGTGTGTATGGGATTTTCAGAGTGTATCAGGATCCTGCCAGGTGTGTATGCGGTTTTCACATTGTATCAGGAACCTGCCGGGAGTGTATGGGGGATTCATATATTATCAGGATCCAGCCAGGTGTGTCTGGGGTTTTCACAGTTTATCAGGATCCTGCCAGGTCTGTATGGGGGTTTTCACAGTGTATCAGGATCCTGCCAGCTGTGTATGGGGTTTTCACAGTGTATCAGGATCCTGCCAGGTGTGTATGGGGGTTTCACAGCGGATCAACATCCTGCCAGGTGTGTATGGGATATTCACAGTGGATCAGTATCCTGCCAGGTGTGTATAGGGTTTTCACAGTGTATCAGGATGCTGCCAGGTGTGTATGGGGTTTTTACAGAGTATCAGGATCCTGCCAGGTGTGCATGGGGTTTTCACAGTTTTCCAGGATGCTGCCAGGTGTGTATGGGGTTTTCACAGTGTATCAATATCCTGCCAGGTGTGTATGGGGGTTTCACTGTGTATCAGGATCCTGCTAGGTGTGTATGGGCGTTTCACAGTATTTCAGGACCCTGCCAGGTGTGTATGGGGTTTCGCAGTTTATCAGGATGCTGCCAGGAGTGTTTGGGGGTTTCACAGTTTATCAGGATCCTGCCAGGTGTGTATGGGGTTTTCACAGTGTATCAGGATCCTGCCAGGTGTGTGTGGGGTTTTCATAGTTTATCAGGATCCTGCCAGGTGTGTATGGGGTTTTCACAGTGTATCAGGATCCTGCCAGATGTGTCTGGTGTTTTCACAGTGGATCAGGATCCTGCCAAATGTGTATGGGGGTTTCACAGTTTGTCAGGATGCTGCCAGGTGTGTCTGGGGTTTTCACAGTGTATCAAGATCCTGCCAGGTGTGCATGGGGTTTTCACAGTTTATCAGGATCCTGCCAGGTGTGTTTGGGGGTTTCACAGTTTATCAGGAATCTGCCCGGTGTGTATGGGTTTTTCACATTTTATCAGGATCCTGCCAGGTGTGTATGGGGTTTTCACAGTTTATCAGGATCCTGCCAGGGGTGTATGGGGTTTTCACAGTTCATCAGGATCCTGCCAGTTGTGTATGGGGTTTTCACAGTGGATCATGATCCTGCTAGGTGTGTTCGGGTTTTTCACATTTTATCAGGATCCTGCCAGGTGTGTTTGGGGGTTTCATAGTTTATCAGAATCCTGCCAGCTGTGTATGGGGGTTTCATAGTTTATCAGGATCCTGCCGGGTGTGCATGGGGGTTTCACAGTGTATCAAGATCCTGCCAGGTGTGTATGGGGTTTTCGCAGTTTATCAGGATCCTGCCAGGTGTGTATGGGGTTTCACAGTTTATCAGGATCCTGCCAGGTGTGTATGGGGGTTTCACATTTTATCAGGATCCTGCCAGGTGTGTATGGGGGTTTCACAGTTTATCAGGATTCTGCCAAGTGTGTATGGGGTTTTCACAGTGTATCAAGATCCTGCCAGGTGTGCATGGGGTTTTCACAGTTTATCAGGATCCTGCCAGGTGTGTATGGGGTTTTCATAGTTTATCAGGATCCTGCCAGGTGTGTATGGGGTTTTCACATTGTATCAGGATCCTGCCAGATGTGTCTGGTGTTTTCACAGTGGATCAGGATCCTGCCAAATGTGTATGGGGGTTTCACAGTTTGTCAGGATGCTGCCAGGTGTGTCTGGGGTTTTCACAGTGTATCAAGATCCTGCCAGGTGTGCATGGGGTTTTCACAGTTTATCAGGATCCTGCCAGGTGTGTTTGGGGGTTTCACAGTTTATCAGGAATCTGCCAGGTGTGTATGGGTTTTTCACATTTTATCAGGATCCTGCCAGGTGTGTATGGGGTTTTCACAGTTTATCAGGATCCTGCCAGGGGTGTATGGGGTTTTCACAGTGCATCAGGATCCTGCCAGTTGTGTATGGGGTTTTCACAGTGGATCAGGATCCTGCTAGGTGTGCTAGGGTTTTTCACATTTTATCAGGATCCTGCCAGGTGTGTTTGGGGGTTTCATAGTTTATCAGAATCCTGCCAGCTGTGTATGGGGGTTTCATAGTTTATCAGGATCCTGCCGGGTGTGCATGGGGGTTTCACAGTGTATCAAGATCCTGCCAGGTGTGTATGGGGTTTTCGCAGTTTATCAGGATCCTGCCAGGTGTGTATGGGGTTTCACAGTTTATCAGGATCCTGCCAGGTGTGTATGGGGGTTTCACATTTTATCAGGATCTTGCCAGGTGTGTATGGGGGTTTCACAGTTTATCAGGATCCTGCCAGGTGAGTATGGGGTTTTCACAGTGTATCAGGATTCTGCCAGGTGTGTATGGGGTTTTCACAGTTTATCAGGATTCTCCCAGGTGTGTATGGGGTTTTCACAGTGTATCAAGATCCTGCCAGGTGTGCATGGGGTTTTCACAGTTTATCAGGATCCTGCCAGGTGTGTATGGGGTTTTCATAGTTTATCAGGATCCTGCCAGGTGTGCATGGGGTTTTCACAGTGTATCAGGATCCTGCCAGATGTGTCTGGTGTTTTCACAGTGGATCAGGATCCTGCCAGGTGTGTATGGGGTTTTCACAGTTTATCAGGATCCTGCCAGGTGTGTATGGGGTTTTCACAGTCTATCAGGATCCTGCCAGGTGTGTATGGGATTTTCAGAGTGTATCAGGATCCTGCCAGGTGTGTATGCGGTTTTCACATTGTATCAGGTACCTGCAGGGAGTGTATGGGGGATTCATATATTATCAGGATCCTGCCAGGTGTGTCTGGGGTTTTCACAGTTTATCAGGATCCTGCCAGGTCTGTATGGGGGTTTTCACAGTGTATCAGGATCCTGCCAGGTGTGTATGGGGTTTTCACAGTGTATCAGGATCCTGCCAGGTGTGTATGGGGGTTTCACAGCGGATCAACATCCTGCCAGGTGTGTATGGGATATTCACAGTGGATCAGTATCCTGCCAGGTGTGTATAGGGTTTTCACAGTGTATCAGGATCCTGCCAGGTGTGTATGGGGTTTTTACAGAGTATCAGGATCCTGCCAGGTGTGCATGGGGTTTTCACAGTTTTCCAGGATCCTGCCAGGTGTGTATGGAGTTTTCACAGTGGATCAGGATGCTGCCAGGTGTGTATGGGGTTTTCACAGTGTATCAATATCCTGCCAGGTGTGTATGGGGGTTTCACAGTGTATCAGGATCCTGCTAGGTGTGTATGGGCGTTTCACAGTATTTCAGGATCCTGCCAGGTGTGTATGGGGTTTCACAGTTTATCAGGATGCTGCCAGGAGTGTTTGGGGGTTTCACAGTTTATCAGGATCCTGCCAGGTGTGTTTGCGGTTTTCACAGTGTATCAGGATCCTGCCAGGTGTTTATGGGGATTTCACAGTTTATCAGGTTCCTGCCAGGTGTGTATGGGTTTTCACAGTTTATCAGGATCCTGCCAGGCGTGCATGGGGTTTTCACAGTTTTTCAGGATCCTGCCAGGTGTGTATGGAGTTTTCACAGTGTATCAAGCTCCTGCCAGGTGTGTATGGGGTTTTCACATTTTATCATGATCCTGCCAGGTGTGTATGGGGTTTTCCCAGTTTATCAGGATCCTGCCAGGTGTGTATGAGGTTTTCACAGCGTATCAGGATTCTACCAGGTGTGCATTGGGTTTTCACAGTGGATCAGGATACTGCCAGGTGTGTATGGGGTTTTCACAGTTTATCAGGATCTTGCCAGGTGTGTATGGGGGTTTCAAAGTTTATCAGGATCCTGCCAGGTGTGTATGAAGGTTTCATAGTTTATCAGGATCCTGCCAGGTGTGTATGGGATTTTCACAGTGTATCATGATCCTGCCAGGTGTGTATGGGGTTTTCACATTGGATCAGGAACCTGCCAGGAGTCTTTGGGGGATTCATATTTTATCAGGATCCTGCCAGGTGTGTCTGGGGTTTTCACAGTTTATCAGGATCCTGCCAGGTCTGTATGGGGGTTTTCACAGTATGTCAGGATCCTGCCAGGTGTGTATGGGGTTTCACAGTTTTTCAGGATGCTGCCAGGAGTGTTTGGGGGTTTCACAGTTTATCAGGATACTGCCAGTTGTGTTTGGGGCTTTCACAGTGTATCAGGATCCTGCCAGGTGTGTATGGGGTTTTCACAGTGTATCAATATCCTGCCAGGTGTGTTTGGGGTTTTCACAGTTTATCAGGATCCTGCCAGGTGTGTCTGGGGTTTTCACAGTGTATCAGGATCCTGCCAGGTGTGTATGGGGGTTTCACAGCGGATCAACATCCTGACAGGTGTGTATGGGATTTTCACAGTGGATCAGTTTCCTGCCAGGTGTGTATAGGGTTTTCACAGTGTATCAGGTACTGCCAGGTGTGTATGGGGTTTTCACAGAGTATCAGGATCCTGCCAGGTGTGCATGGGGTTTTCACAGTTTTTCAGGAACCTGCCAGGTGTGTATGGAGTTTTCACAGTAGATCAGGATGCTGCCAGGTGTGTATGGGGTTTTCACAGTGTATCAAGATCCTGCCAGGTGTGTTTGGGGCTTTCACAGTTTATCAGGATCCTGCCAGGTGTGTCTGGGGTTTTCACAGTGTATCAGGATCCTGCCACTTGTTTATGGGGATTTCACAGTTTATCAGGTTCCTGCCTGGTGTGTATGGGTGTTCACAGTTTATCTGGATCCTGCCAGGTGTGTATGGGGTTTTCACATTTTATCAGGATCCTGCCAGGTGTGTATGGGGTTTTCACAGTTTATCAGGATCCTGCCAGGTGTGTATGGGGTTTTCACAGCGTATCAGGATTCTCCCAGGTGTGCATGGGATTTTCATAGTGGATCTGGATACTGCCAGGTTTGTATGGTTTTTCACAGTTTATCAGGATCCTGCCAGGTGTGTATGGGGGTTTCACAGTTTTTCAGGATCCTGCCAGGTGTGTATGGAGTTTTCACAGTGTATCAAGCTCCTGCCAGGTGTGTATGGGGTTTTCACAGTTTATCAGGATCCTGCCAGGTGCGTATGGGGTTTTCCCAGTTTATCAGGATCCTGCCAGGTGTGCATGGGGTTTTCACAGCGTATCAGGATTCTCCCAGGTGTGCATGGGGTTTTCACAGTGGATCAGGATACTGCCAGGTGTAATGGGGTTTTCACAGTTTATCAGGATCCTGCCAGGTGTGTATGGGGTTTTCACAGTGTATCAATATCCTGCCAGGTGTGTTTGGGGTTTTCACAGTTTATCAGGATCCTGCCAGGTGTGTCTGGGGTTTTCACAGTGTATCAGGATCCTGCCAGGTGTGTATGGGGGTTTCACAGCGGATCAACATCCTGACAGGTGTGTATGGGATTTTCACAGTGGATCAGTTTCCTGCCAGGTGTGTATAGGGTTTTCACAGTGTATCAGGTACTGCCAGGTGTGTATGGGGTTTTCACAGAGTATCAGGATCCTGCCAGGTGTGCATGGGGTTTTCACAGTTTTTCAGGAACCTGCCAGGTGTGTATGGAGTTTTCACAGTAGATCAGGATGCTGCCAGGTGTGTATGGGGTTTTCACAGTGTATCAAGATCCTGCCAGGTGTGTTTGGGGCTTTCACAGTTTATCAGGATCCTGCCAGGTGTGTCTGGGGTTTTCACAGTGTATCAGGATCCTGCCACTTGTTTATGGGGATTTCACAGTTTATCAGGTTCCTGCCTGGTGTGTATGGGTGTTCACAGTTTATCTGGATCCTGCCAGGTGTGTATGGGGTATTCACATTTTATCAGGATCCTGCCAGGTGTGTATGGGGTTTTCACAGTTTATCAGGATCCTGCCAGGTGTGTATGGGGTTTTCACAGCGTATCAGGATTCTCCCAGGTGTGCATGGGATTTTCATAGTGGATCTGGATACTGCCAGGTTTGTATGGTTTTTCACAGTTTATCAGGATCCTGCCAGGTGTGTATGGGGGTTTCACAGTTTTTCAGGATCCTGCCAGGTGTGTATGGAGTTTTCACAGTGTATCAAGCTCCTGCCAGGTGTGTATGGGGTTTTCACAGTTTATCAGGATCCTGCCAGGTGCGTATGGGGTTTTCCCAGTTTATCAGGATCCTGCCAGGTGTGCATGGGGTTTTCACAGCGTATCAGGATTCTCCCAGGTGTGCATGGGGTTTTCACAGTGGATCAGGATACTGCCAGGTGTAATGGGGTTTTCACAGTTTATCAGGATCCTGCCAGGTGTGCGTGGGGGTTTCATAGTTTATCAGGTTCCTGCCAGGTGTGTATGAAGGTTTCATAGTTTATCAGGATCCTGCCAGGTGTGTATGGGATTTTCACAGTGTATCAGGATCCTGCCAGGTGTGTATGGGGTTTTCACATTGGATCAGGAACCTGCCAGGAGTGTTTGGGGGATTCATATTTTATCAAGATCCTGCCAGGTGTGTCTGGGGTTTTCACAGTTTTTCAGGATCCTGCCAGGTCTGTATGGGGGTTTTCACAGTGTATCAGGATCCTGCCAGGTGTGTATGGGGTTTTCACAGTGTATCAGGATCCTGCCAGGTGTGTATGGGGGTTTCACAGCGGATCAACATCCTGCCAGGTGTGTATGGGATTTTCACAGTGGATCAGTATCCGGCCAGGTGTGTATAGGGTTTTCACAGTGTATCAGGATCCTGCCAGGTGTGTATGGGGTTTTCACAGAGTATCAGGATCCTGCCAGGTGTGCATGGTGTTTTCACAGCTGTTCAGGATCCTGCCAGGTGTGTATGGAGTTTTCACAGTAGATCAGGATGCTGCCAGGTGTGTCTGGGGTTTTCACAGTGTATCAAGATCCTGCCAGGTGTGGATGGGGGTTTCACAGTGTATCAGGATCCTGCTAGGTGTGTATGGGCGTTTCAAAGTATTTCAGGATCCTGCCAGGTGTGTATGGGTTTTCACAGTTTATCAGGATGCTGCCAGGAGTGTTTGGGGTTTCACAGTTTATCAGGATACTGCCAGGTGTGTTTGGGGCCTTCACAGTTTATCAGGATCCTGCCAGGTGTGTCTGGGGTTTTCACAGTGTATCTGGATCCTGCCAGGTGTGTATGGGGTTTTCACAGTGTATCAGGATCCTGCCAGGTGTGCATGGGGTTTTCACAGTTTTACAGGATCCTACCATTTGTGTATGGAGTTTTCACAGTAGATCAGGATGCTGCCAGGTGTGTATGGGGTTTCCACAGTGTATCAAGATCCTGCCAGGTGTGTATGGGGGTTTCACAGTGTATCAGGATCCTGCTAGGTGTGTATGGGGTTTTCACAGTATTTCAGGATCCTGCCAGGTGTGTATGGGGTTTCACAGTCTCTCAGGATGCTGACAGGAGTGTTTGGGGGTTTCACAGTTTATCAGGATACTGCCAGGTGTGTTTGGGGCTTTCACAGTTTGTCAGGATCCTGCCAGGTGTGTATGGGGTTTTCACAGTGTATCAATATCCTGCCAGGTGTGTTTGGTGTTTTCACAGTTTATCAGGATCCTGCCAGGTGTGTATGGGGGTTTCACAGCGGATCAACATCCTGCCAGGTGGGTAGGGGTTTTTCACAGTGGATCAGTATCCTGCCAGGTGTGTATAGGGTTTTCACAGTGTATCAGGATCCTGCCAGGTGTGTATGGGGTTTTCACAGAGTATCAGGATCGTGCCAGGTGTGCATCGGGTTTGCACAGTTTTTCAGGATCCTGCCAGGTGTGTATGGAGTTTTCACAGTAGATCAGGATGCTGCCAGGTGTGTATGGGGTTTTCAAAGTGTATCAAGATCCTGCCAGGTGTGTATGCGGGTTTCACAGCGTATCAGGATCCTACTAGGTGTGTATGCAGGTTTCACAGTATTTCAGGATCCTGCCAGCTGTGTATGTGGTTTCACAGTTTATCAGGATGCTGCCAGGAGTGTTTGGGGGTTTCACAGTTTATCAGGATCCTGCCAGGTGTGTCTGGGGTTTTCACAGTGGATCAGGATCCAGCCACTTGTTTATGGGGATTTCACAGTTTATCAGGTTCCTGCCAGGTGTGTATGGGTTTTCACACTTTATCATGATCCTGCCAGGTGTGTATGGGTGTTTCACAGTTTTTCAGGATCCTGCCAGGTGTGTATGGGGGTTTCACAGTTTATCAGGATCCTGCCAGGTGTGTATGGGGTTTTGACAGTTTATCAGGATCCTGCCAAGTGTGTATGGGGTTTTCACAGCGTATCAGGATTCTCCCAGGTGTGCATGGGGTTTTCGCAGTGGATCAGGATACTGACAGGTGTGTATGGGTTTTCACATTTTATCAGGATACTGCCAGGTGTGTATGGGGGTTTCACAGTTTTTCAGGATCCTGCCAGGAGTGTATGGAGTTTTCACAGTGTATCAAGCTCCTGCCAGGTGTGTATGGGGTTTTCAAAGCTTATCAGGATCCTGCCAGGTGTGTATGGGGTTTTCCCAGTTTATCAGGATCCTGCCAGGTGTGCATGGGGTTTTCACAGCGTATCAGGATTCTCCCAGGTGTGCATGGGGTTTTCACAGTGAATCAGGATACTGCCAGGTGTAATGGGGTTTTCACAGTTTATCAGGATCCTGCCAGGTGTGTATGGGAGTTTCATAGTTTATCAGGTTCCTGCCAGGTGTGTATGAAGGTTTCATAGTTTATCAGGATCCTGCCAGGTGTGTATGGGATTTTCACAGTGTATCAGGATCCTGCCAGGTGTGTATGGTGTTTTCACATTTGAGCAGGAACCTGCCAGGAGTGTTTGGGGGATTCATATTTTATCAGGATCCTGCCAGATGTGTCTGGGGTTTTCACAGTTTATCAGGATCCTGCCAGGTCTGTATGGGGGTTTTCACAGTGTATCAGGATCCTGCCAGGTGTGTATGGGGTTTTCACAGTGTATCAGGATCCTGCCAGGTGTGTATGGGGGTTTCACAGCGGATCAACATCCTGCCAGGTGTGTATGGGATTTTCACAGTGGATCAGTATCCTGCCAGGTGTGTATAGGGTTTTCACAGTGTATCAGGAACCTGCCAGGTGTGTATGGGGTTTTCACAGAGTATCAGGATCCTGCCAGGTGTGCATGGGGTTTTCACAGCTTTTCAGGATCCTGCCAGGTGTGTATGGAGTTTTCACAGTAGATCAGGATGCTGCCTGGTGTGTATGGGGTTTTCACAGTGTATCAAGATCCTGCCAGGTGTGTATGGGGGTTTCACAGTGTATCAGGATCCTGCTAGGTGTGTATGGGCGTTTCAAAGTATTTCAGGATCCTGCCAGGTGTGTCTGGGGTTTCACAGTTTATCAGTATGCTGCCAGGAGTGTTTGCAGGTTTCACAGTTTATCAGGATACTGCCAGGTGTGTTTGCGGCTTTCACAGTTCATCAGGATCCTGCGAGGTGTATCTGGGGTTTTCACAGTGTATCAGGATCCTGGCAGGTGTGTATAGGGATTCACAGTGCTCAGGATCCTGTCAGGTGTGTCTGTGGTTTCACAGTGTATCAAGATCCTGACAGGTGTGCATGGGGGCTTCACGGGGTATCAGGATCCTGCCAGGTGTATATGGGGGCTTCACAGTATATCAGGATCCTGCCAGGTGTGTATGGGGTTTCACAGTTTATCAGGATCCTGCCAGGTGTGTATGGGACTTTCACAGTTGATCAGGATCCTGCCAGGTGTGTATTGGGGTTTCACAGTTTATCAGGATCCTGCCAGGTGTGTATGGGGTTTTCACAGTGTATCAGGGTCCTGCCAGGTTTGTATGGGGGTTTCACAGTGCATCAGGAGTCTGCCCGGTGTGCATGGGGTTTCACAGTGTATCAGGTGCCTGCCAGGTGTGTATGGCGGTTTCACATTTTATCAGTATCCTGCCAGGTGTGTATGGGGTTTTCACAGTGTATCACGGTCCTGCCAGGTGTGTATGGGGGTTTCACTGTGTATCAGAATCCTGCCAGGTGAGTATGGAGTGACTACAGTGTATCAGTGTCCTGCCAGGTGTGTTTGGGGGTTTCACAATTTATCAGGATCCTGCCAGGTGTGTCTGGGGTTTTCATAGTGTAACAAGATCCTGCCAGGTGTGTAAGGGATTTTCACAGTTTATCAGGATCCTGCCAGGTGTATATGGGTTTTCACAGTGGATCAAGATCCTGCAAGGTGTGTATGGGGGTTTCATAGTTTATCAGGATCCTGCCAGGTGTGTAAGGGGGTTTCACAGTATATCAGAATCCTGCCAGGTGTGTATGGGTTTTCACAGTGGATCAAGATCCTGCCAGGTTTGTCTGGGGTTTTCACAGTGTATCAGAATGCTGCCAGGTGTGTATGGGGTTTTCACAGTGTATCAGGAACCTGCCAGGTGTGTGTGGGGTTTTCACAGTGTATCAGGATCCTGCCAGGTGTGTATGGGGTTTCCACAGTGTATCAGGATCCTGCCGGGTGTGTATGGGGGTTTCGCAGCGGATCAGGATCCTGCCAGGTGTGTCTCGGATTTTCACAGTGCATCAGGATCCTGCCGGGTTTGTATGCGGTTTTCACAGTATATCAGGATCTGCCAGGTGTGTATGGGGGTTTTCACAGCGTATCATGATCCTGCCAGGTGTGCATGGGTTTCTCATAGTTTATCAGGATCCTGCCAGGTGTGTGTGGGGTTTTCACAGTTTATCAGGATCCTGCCAGGTGTGTATGGGGTTTTCACAGTTTATCAGGATCCTGCCAGGTGTGTGGGGGGTTTTCACAGTGTATCAGGATCCTGCCAGGTTTGTATGGGGTCTTCACAGTGTATCAGGATCCTGCCAGGTGCATATGGGGTTTTCACAGTGCATCAGGACCCTGCCTGGTGTGTATGGGGTTTTCACAGTCTATCAAGATAATGCCAGGTGTGTATGGAGTTTCACAGTGGATCAGGATCCTGCCAGGTGTGTATCTGGGTTTCACAGTGAATCAGGATGCTGCCAGGTGTGTATCTGGGTTTCACAGTGGATCAGGATGCTGCCAGGTGCGTATGGGGTTTTCACAGTGGATCAGGATCCTGCCAGATGTGTATGGCGTTTTCACAGTGTATCTGGATCCTGCCAGGTGTGTATGGGGTTTTCACAGTTTATCAGGATCCTGCCAGGTGTGTATGGGGGTTTCATAGTTTATCAGGATCCTGCCAGGTGTGTATGGGGGTTTCACAGTGTATCAGGATCCTGCCAGGTGTGTACGGTGTTTTCACAGTGTATCAGGATCCTGCCAGGTGTGTGCGGGGTTTTCACAGTGTATCAGGATCCTTCCAGGTGTGTACGGGGATTTCACAGTGTATCAGGATCCTGCCAGATGTGTATGGGGTTTTCACAGTTTATCAGGATCCTGCCAGGTGTGTATGTGGGTTTCACAGATTATCAGGATCCTTCCAGGTGTGCATGTGGTTTTCACCGTTTATCAGGATCCTGCCAGGTGTGTATGGGGTTTTCACAGTTCATCAGAATCCTGCCAGATGTGTATGGGGATTCACAGTGTATCAGGATCCTGCCAGATGTGTATGGGGTTTCACAGTGTATCAGGATCCTGCCAGATGTGTATGGGGTTTCACAGTGTATCAGGATCCTGCCAGGTGTGTTTGTGGTTTTCACAGTGTATCAAAATCCTGCCAGGTGTGATTGGGGTTACACTGTGTATCAGGATCCTGCCAGATGTGAATGGGGTTTCGCTGTGTATCAGGATCCTGCCAGGTGTGCATGGTGATCCTCAGTGGATCAGGATCCTGCCTGGTGTGCATGGGGTTTCACAGTGTTTCAGGATCCTGCCAGGTGTGTATGGGGATTTCACAGTGTATCAGGATCCTGCCAGGTGTGTTTGGTGATTTCACAGTGGATCAGGATCCTGCCAGGTGTGTCTGGGTTTTCACAGTGTATCAGGATCCTGCCAGGTGTGTATGGGGTTTTCACAGTGTATCAGGATCCTGCCAGGTGTGTATGGGGTTTCACAGTGTATCAGGATCCTGCCAGGTGTGTATGGGGTTTCACAGTGTATCAGGATCCTGCCCAGTGTGTATGGGGTTTTCACAGTGTATCAGGATCCTGCCAGGTGTGTATGGGTGTTTCACAGTTTATCAGGATCCTGCCAGGTGTGTATGGGGTTTTCACAGTGTATCAGAATCCTGCCAGGTGTGTTTGGGGTCTTCACAGTGTCTCAGGTTCCTGCCAGGTGTGTATGGTGTTTTCACAGAGTATCAGGATCCTGCCAGGTGTGTATGGGGTTTCACAGTATATCCGGATCATGCGAGGTGTGTATGGGGTTTCACAGTATATCAGGATCCTGCCAGGTGTGTATGGGGTTTCACAGTGTATCAGGGTCCTTCCAGGTGTGTATGGGGGTTTCACAGGATAACAGGGTCCTGCCAGTTGTGTATGAGGCTTTCACAGTGTATCAGGGTCCTGCCAGGTGGGTATGGGGTTTTCACAGTGGATCAGGATACTGCCAGGTGTGTTTGCGGTTTCACAGTGTATCAGGATCCTGGCAGGTGTGTATGGGGTTTCACAGTGGATCAGGATCCTGTCAGGTGTGTCTGTGGTTTCACAGTGCATCAGGATCCTGCCAGGTGGGTATGGGGTTTCACAGTGGATCAGGATCCTGCCAGGTGTGTATGGGGTTTCACAGTGTATCAGGATCCTGCCAGGTATGTATGAAGTTTCACAGTGCATCAGGATCCTGCCAGGTGTGTATGGGGTTTCACATTGTATCAGGATCCTGCCAGATGTGAATGGGGTTTCAGTGTATCAGGATCCTGCCAGTTTTGTGCGGGGTTTTCACAGTGTACAGCATCCTGCCAGATGTGAATGGGGTTTCACTGTGCATCAGGAACCTGCCAGATGTGCAAGGGGTTTTCACAGTGTATCAGGATCCTGCCAGATGTGAATGGGGTTTCACTGTGCATCAGGATCCTGCCAGGTGTGTCTGGGGGTTTCACAGTGTATCAGGATGCTGCCAGGTGTGTATGGGGGTTTCACAGTGTATCAGGATGCTGCCAGGTGTGAATGGGGGTTTCACCGTGTTTCAGGATCCTGCCAGGTGTGTCTGGGGGTTTCACAATTTATCAGGATCCTGCCAGATGTGAATGGGGTTTCACAGTGTATCAGGATCCTGCCAGGTGTGTATGGGTTTTTCACAGTGTATCAGTATCCTGCCAGGTGTGTTTGGGGTTTCACAGTGTATCAGGATACTGCCAGATGTGAATGGGGTTTCACAGTTGTTCCGGATCCTGCCAGATGTGAATGGGGTTTCACAGTGTATCAGGATCCTGCCAGGTGTGTCTGGGGTTTCACAGGGTATCAGGATCCTGCCGGTGTGTATGGGGTTTCACAGTGTATCAGTATCCTGCCAGGTGCGTATGGGGTTTCACCGTTTTTCAGGATCCTGCCAGATGTGAATGGGGTTTCACAGTGTATCAGGATCCTGCCAGGTGTGTATGGGGTTTCACAGTGTATCAGTATCCTGCCAGGTGCGTATGGGGTTTTCACAGTGTATCAGGATTCTGCCAGGTGTGCATGGGGGTTTCACAGTGTATCAGGAACTTGCCAGGTGTGTATGGGGTATTCACAGTGTATCAGGATCCTGCCAGGTGTGTGTCGGATTTTCACAGTGGATCAGCATCCTGCCAGGTGTTTATGGGGTTTCACAGAAAATCAGGATCCTGCCAGGTCTGTATGGGGTTTTCACAGTGGATCAGGATCCTGCTACCTGTCTATGGGGTTTTCACAGTGTATCAGGATCCTGCCAGGTGTGTATGGGGTTTTCAGAGTGTGTCAGGTTCCTGCCAGGTGTGTATGGGGTTTTCACAGTGGATCCGGATCCTGCCAGGTGTGTATGGGGTTTCACAGTGTATCAGGATCCTGCCAGGTGTGTCTGGGGTTTTCACAGTGTATCAAGATCCTGCCAGGTGTGCATGGGGTTTTCACAGTTTATCAGGATCCTGCCAGGTGTGTTTGGGGGTTTCACAGTTTATCAGGAATCTGCCCGGTGTGTATGGGTTTTTCACATTTTATCAGGATCCTGCCAGGTGTGTATGGGGTTTTCACAGTTTATCAGGATCCTGCCAGGGGTGTATGGGGTTTTCACAGTTCATCAGGATCCTGCCAGTTGTGTATGGGGTTTTCACAGTGGATCATGATCCTGCTAGGTGTGTTCGGGTTTTTCACATTTTATCAGGATCCTGCCAGGTGTGTTTGGGGGTTTCATAGTTTATCAGAATCCTGCCAGCTGTGTATGGGGGTTTCATAGTTTATCAGGATCCTGCCGGGTGTGCATGGGGGTTTCACAGTGTATCAAGATCCTGCCAGGTGTGTATGGGGTTTTCGCAGTTTATCAGGATCCTGCCAGGTGTGTATGGGGTTTCACAGTTTATCAGGATCCTGCCAGGTGTGTATGGGGGTTTCACATTTTATCAGGATCCTGCCAGGTGTGTATGGGGGTTTCACAGTTTATCAGGATTCTGCCAAGTGTGTATGGGGTTTTCACAGTGTATCAAGATCCTGCCAGGTGTGCATGGGGTTTTCACAGTTTATCAGGATCCTGCCAGGTGTGTATGGGGTTTTCATAGTTTATCAGGATCCTGCCAGGTGTGTATGGGGTTTTCACATTGTATCAGGATCCTGCCAGATGTGTCTGGTGTTTTCACAGTGGATCAGGATCCTGCCAAATGTGTATGGGGGTTTCACAGTTTGTCAGGATGCTGCCAGGTGTGTCTGGGGTTTTCACAGTGTATCAAGATCCTGCCAGGTGTGCATGGGGTTTTCACAGTTTATCAGGATCCTGCCAGGTGTGTTTGGGGGTTTCACAGTTTATCAGGAATCTGCCAGGTGTGTATGGGTTTTTCACATTTTATCAGGATCCTGCCAGGTGTGTATGGGGTTTTCACAGTTTATCAGGATCCTGCCAGGGGTGTATGGGGTTTTCACAGTGCATCAGGATCCTGCCAGTTGTGTATGGGGTTTTCACAGTGGATCAGGATCCTGCTAGGTGTGCTAGGGTTTTTCACATTTTATCAGGATCCTGCCAGGTGTGTTTGGGGGTTTCATAGTTTATCAGAATCCTGCCAGCTGTGTATGGGGGTTTCATAGTTTATCAGGATCCTGCCGGGTGTGCATGGGGGTTTCACAGTGTATCAAGATCCTGCCAGGTGTGTATGGGGTTTTCGCAGTTTATCAGGATCCTGCCAGGTGTGTATGGGGTTTCACAGTTTATCAGGATCCTGCCAGGTGTGTATGGGGGTTTCACATTTTATCAGGATCTTGCCAGGTGTGTATGGGGGTTTCACAGTTTATCAGGATCCTGCCAGGTGAGTATGGGGTTTTCACAGTGTATCAAGATCCTGCCAGGTGTGCATGGGGTTTTCACAGTTTATCAGGATCCTGCCAGGTGTGTATGGGGTTTTCATAGTTTATCAGGATCCTGCCAGGTGTGCATGGGGTTTTCACAGTGTATCAGGATCCTGCCAGATGTGTCTGGTGTTTTCACAGTGGATCAGGATCCTGCCAGGTGTGTATGGGGTTTTCACAGTTTATCAGGATCCTGCCAGGTGTGTATGGGGTTTTCACAGTCTATCAGGATCCTGCCAGGTGTGTATGGGATTTTCAGAGTGTATCAGGATCCTGCCAGGTGTGTATGCGGTTTTCACATTGTATCAGGTACCTGCAGGGAGTGTATGGGGGATTCATATATTATCAGGATCCTGCCAGGTGTGTCTGGGGTTTTCACAGTTTATCAGGATCCTGCCAGGTCTGTATGGGGGTTTTCACAGTGTATCAGGATCCTGCCAGGTGTGTATGGGGTTTTCACAGTGTATCAGGATCCTGCCAGGTGTGTATGGGGGTTTCACAGCGGATCAACATCCTGCCAGGTGTGTATGGGATATTCACAGTGGATCAGTATCCTGCCAGGTGTGTATAGGGTTTTCACAGTGTATCAGGATCCTGCCAGGTGTGTATGGGGTTTTTACAGAGTATCAGGATCCTGCCAGGTGTGCATGGGGTTTTCACAGTTTTCCAGGATCCTGCCAGGTGTGTATGGAGTTTTCACAGTAGATCAGGATGCTGCCAGGTGTGTATGGGGTTTTCACAGTGTATCAATATCCTGCCAGGTGTGTATGGGGGTTTCACAGTGTATCAGGATCCTGCTAGGTGTGTATGGGCGTTTCACAGTATTTCAGGATCCTGCCAGGTGTGTATGGGGTTTCACAGTTTATCAGGATGCTGCCAGGAGTGTTTGGGGGTTTCACAGTTTATCAGGATCCTGCCAGGTGTGTTTGCGGTTTTCACAGTGTATCAGGATCCTGCCAGGTGTTTATGGGGATTTCACAGTTTATCAGGTTCCTGCCAGGTGTGTATGGGTTTTCACAGTTTATCAGGATCCTGCCAGGCGTGCATGGGGGTTTCACAGTTTTTCAGGATCCTGCCAGGTGTGTATGGAGTTTTCACAGTGTATCAAGCTCCTGCCAGGTGTGTATGGGGTTTTCACATTTTATCATGATCCTGCCAGGTGTGTATGGGGTTTTCCCAGTTTATCAGGATCCTGCCAGGTGTGTATGAGGTTTTCACAGCGTATCAGGATTCTACCAGGTGTGCATTGGGTTTTCACAGTGGATCAGGATACTGCCAGGTGTGTATGGGGTTTTCACAGTTTATCAGGATCTTGCCAGGTGTGTATGGGGGTTTCAAAGTTTATCAGGATCCTGCCAGGTGTGTATGAAGGTTTCATAGTTTATCAGGATCCTGCCAGGTGTGTATGGGATTTTCACAGTGTATCATGATCCTGCCAGGTGTGTATGGGGTTTTCACATTGGATCAGGAACCTGCCAGGAGTCTTTGGGGGATTCATATTTTATCAGGATCCTGCCAGGTGTGTCTGGGGTTTTCACAGTTTATCAGGATCCTGCCAGGTCTGTATGGGGGTTTTCACAGTATGTCAGGATCCTGCCAGGTGTGTATGGGGTTTCACAGTTTTTCAGGATGCTGCCAGGAGTGTTTGGGGGTTTCACAGTTTATCAGGATACTGCCAGGTGTGTTTGGGGCTTTCACAGTGTATCAGGATCCTGCCAGGTGTGTATGGGGTTTTCACAGTGTATCAATATCCTGCCAGGTGTGTTTGGGGTTTTCACAGTTTATCAGGATCCTGCCAGGTGTGTCTGGGGTTTTCACAGTGTATCAGGATCCTGCCAGGTGTGTATGGGGGTTTCACAGCGGATCAACATCCTGACAGGTGTGTATGGGATTTTCACAGTGGATCAGTTTCCTGCCAGGTGTGTATAGGGTTTTCACAGTGTATCAGGTACTGCCAGGTGTGTATGGGGTTTTCACAGAGTATCAGGATCCTGCCAGGTGTGCATGGGGTTTTCACAGTTTTTCAGGAACCTGCCAGGTGTGTATGGAGTTTTCACAGTAGATCAGGATGCTGCCAGGTGTGTATGGGGTTTTCACAGTGTATCAAGATCCTGCCAGGTGTGTTTGGGGCTTTCACAGTTTATCAGGATCCTGCCAGGTGTGTCTGGGGTTTTCACAGTGTATCAGGATCCTGCCACTTGTTTATGGGGATTTCACAGTTTATCAGGTTCCTGCCTGGTGTGTATGGGTGTTCACAGTTTATCTGGATCCTGCCAGGTGTGTATGGGGTTTTCACATTTTATCAGGATCCTGCCAGGTGTGTATGGGGTTTTCACAGTTTATCAGGATCCTGCCAGGTGTGTATGGGGTTTTCACAGCGTATCAGGATTCTCCCAGGTGTGCATGGGATTTTCATAGTGGATCTGGATACTGCCAGGTTTGTATGGTTTTTCACAGTTTATCAGGATCCTGCCAGGTGTGTATGGGGGTTTCACAGTTTTTCAGGATCCTGCCAGGTGTGTATGGAGTTTTCACAGTGTATCAAGCTCCTGCCAGGTGTGTATGGGGTTTTCACAGTTTATCAGGATCCTGCCAGGTGCGTATGGGGTTTTCCCAGTTTATCAGGATCCTGCCAGGTGTGCATGGGGTTTTCACAGCGTATCAGGATTCTCCCAGGTGTGCATGGGGTTTTCACAGTGGATCAGGATACTGCCAGGTGTAATGGGGTTTTCACAGTTTATCAGGATCCTGCCAGGTGTGTATGGGGGTTTCATAGTTTATCAGGTTCCTGCCAGGTGTGTATGAAGGTTTCATAGTTTATCAGGATCCTGCCAGGTGTGTATGGGATTTTCACAGTGTATCAGGATCCTGCCAGGTGTGTATGGGGTTTTCACATTGGATCAGGAACCTGCCAGGAGTGTTTGGGGGATTCATATTTTATCAAGATCCTGCCAGCTGTGTCTGGGGTTTTCACAGTTTTTCAGGATCCTGCCAGGTCTGTATGGGGGTTTTCACAGTGTATCAGGATCCTGCCAGGTGTGTATGGGGTTTTCACAGTGTATCAGGATCCTGCCAGGTGTGTATGGGGGTTTCACAGCGGATCAACATCCTGCCAGGTGTGTATGGGATTTTCACAGTGGATCAGTATCCGGCCAGGTGTGTATAGGGTTTTCACAGTGTATCAGGATCCTGCCAGGTGTGTATGGGGATTTCACAGAGTATCAGGATCCTGCCAGGTGTGCATGGTGTTTTCACAGCTGTTCAGGATCCTGCCAGGTGTGTATGGAGTTTTCACAGTAGATCAGGATGCTGCCAGGTGTGTCTGGGGTTTTCACAGTGTATCAAGATCCTGCCAGGTGTGGATGGGGGTTTCACAGTGTATCAGGATCCTGCTAGGTGTGTATGGGCGTTTCAAAGTATTTCAGGATCCTGCCAGGTGTGTATGGGTTTTCACAGTTTATCAGGATGCTGCCAGGAGTGTTTGGGGGTTTCACAGTTTATCAGGATACTGCCAGGTGTGTTTGGGGCCTTCACAGTTTATCAGGATCCTGCCAGGTGTGTCTGGGGTTTTCACAGTGTATCTGGATCCTGCCAGGTGTGTATGGGGTTTTCACAGTGTATCAGGATCCTGCCAGGTGTGCATGGGGTTTTCACAGTTTTACAGGATCCTACCATTTGTGTATGGAGTTTTCACAGTAGATCAGGATGCTGCCAGGTGTGTATGGGGTTTCCACAGTGTATCAAGATCCTGCCAGGTGTGTATGGGGGTTTCACAGTGTATCAGGATCCTGCTAGGTGTGTATGGGGTTTTCACAGTATTTCAGGATCCTGCCAGGTGTGTATGGGGTTTCACAGTCTCTCAGGATGCTGACAGGAGTGTTTGGGGGTTTCACAGTTTATCAGGATACTGCCAGGTGTGTTTGGGGCTTTCACAGTTTGTCAGGATCCTGCCAGGTGTGTATGGGGTTTTCACAGTGTATCAATATCCTGCCAGGTGTGTTTGGTGTTTTCACAGTTTATCAGGATCCTGCCAGGTGTGTATGGGGGTTTCACAGCGGATCAACATCCTGCCAGGTGGGTAGGGGTTTTTCACAGTGGATCAGTATCCTGCCAGGTGTGTATAGGGTTTTCACAGTGTATCAGGATCCTGCCAGGTGTGTATGGGGTTTTCACAGAGTATCAGGATCGTGCCAGGTGTGCATCGGGTTTGCACAGTTTTTCAGGATCCTGCCAGGTGTGTATGGAGTTTTCACAGTAGATCAGGATGCTGCCAGGTGTGTATGGGGTTTTCAAAGTGTATCAAGATCCTGCCAGGTGTGTATGCGGGTTTCACAGCGTATCAGGATCCTACTAGGTGTGTATGCAGGTTTCACAGTATTTCAGGATCCTGCCAGCTGTGTATGTGGTTTCACAGTTTATCAGGATGCTGCCAGGAGTGTTTGGGGGTTTCACAGTTTATCAGGATCCTGCCAGGTGTGTCTGGGGTTTTCACAGTGGATCAGGATCCAGCCACTTGTTTATGGGGATTTCACAGTTTATCAGGTTCCTGCCAGGTGTGTATGGGTTTTCACACTTTATCATGATCCTGCCAGGTGTGTATGGGTGTTTCACAGTTTTTCAGGATCCTGCCAGGTGTGTATGGGGGTTTCACAGTTTATCAGGATCCTGCCAGGTGTGTATGGGGTTTTGACAGTTTATCAGGATCCTGCCAAGTGTGTATGGGGTTTTCACAGCGTATCAGGATTCTCCCAGGTGTGCATGGGGTTTTCGCAGTGGATCAGGATACTGACAGGTGTGTATGGGTTTTCACATTTTATCAGGATACTGCCAGGTGTGTATGGGGGTTTCACAGTTTTTCAGGATCCTGCCAGGAGTGTATGGAGTTTTCACAGTGTATCAAGCTCCTGCCAGGTGTGTATGGGGTTTTCAAAGCTTATCAGGATCCTGCCAGGTGTGTATGGGGTTTTCCCAGTTTATCAGGATCCTGCCAGGTGTGCATGGGGTTTTCACAACGTATCAGGATTCTCCCAGGTGTGCATGGGGTTTTCACAGTGAATCAGGATACTGCCAGGTGTAATGGGGTTTTCACAGTTTATCAGGATCCTGCCAGGTGTGTATGGGAGTTTCATAGTTTATCAGGTTCCTGCCAGGTGTGTATGAAGGTTTCATAGTTTATCAGGATCCTGCCAGGTGTGTATGGGATTTTCACAGTGTATCAGGATCCTGCCAGGTGTGTATGGTGTTTTCACATTTGAGCAGGAACCTGCCAGGAGTGTTTGGGGGATTCATATTTTATCAGGATCCTGCCAGATGTGTCTGGGGTTTTCACAGTTTATCAGGATCCTGCCAGGTCTGTATGGGGGTTTTCACAGTGTATCAGGATCCTGCCAGGTGTGTATGGGGTTTTCACAGTGTATCAGGATCCTGCCAGGTGTGTATGGGGGTTTCACAGCGGATCAACATCCTGCCAGGTGTGTATGGGATTTTCACAGTGGATCAGTATCCTGCCAGGTGTGTATAGGGTTTTCACAGTGTATCAGGAACCTGCCAGGTGTGTATGGGGTTTTCACAGAGTATCAGGATCCTGCCAGGTGTGCATGGGGTTTTCACAGCTTTTCAGGATCCTGCCAGGTGTGTATGGAGTTTTCACAGTAGATCAGGATGCTGCCTGATGTGTATGGGGTTTTCACAGTGTATCAAGATCCTGCCAGGTGTGTATGGGGGTTTCACAGTGTATCAGGATCCTTCTAGGTGTGTATGGGCGTTTCAAAGTATTTCAGGATCCTGCCAGGTGTGTCTGGGGTTTCACAGTTTATCAGTATGCTGCCAGGAGTGTTTGCAGGTTTCACAGTTTATCAGGATACTGCCAGGTGTGTTTGCGGCTTTCACAGTTCATCAGGATCCTGCGAGGTGTATCTGGGGTTTTCACAGTGTATCAGGATCCTGGCAGGTGTGTATAGGGATTCACAGTGCTCAGGATCCTGTCAGGTGTGTCTGTGGTTTCACAGTGTATCAAGATCCTGACAGGTGTGCATGGGGGCTTCACGGGGTATCAGGATCCTGCCAGGTGTATATGGGGGCTTCACAGTATATCAGGATCCTGCCAGGTGTGTATGGGGTTTCACAGTTTATCAGGATCCTGCCAGGTGTGTATGGGACTTTCACAGTTGATCAGGATCCTGCCAGGTGTGTATTGGGGTTTCACAGTTTATCAGGATCCTGCCAGGTGTGTATGGGGTTTTCACAGTGTATCAGGGTCCTGCCAGGTTTGTATGGGGGTTTCACAGTGCATCAGGAGTCTGCCCGGTGTGCATGGGGTTTCACAGTGTATCAGGTGCCTGCCAGGTGTGTATGGCGGTTTCACATTTTATCAGTATCCTGCCAGGTGTGTATGGGGTTTTCACAGTGTATCACGGTCCTGCCAGGTGTGTATGGGGGTTTCACTGTGTATCAGAATCCTGCCAGGTGAGTATGGAGTGACTACAGTGTATCAGGGTCCTGCCAGGTGTGTTTGGGGGTTTCACAATTTATCAGGATCCTGCCAGGTGTGTCTGGGGTTTTCATAGTGTAACAAGATCCTGCCAGGTGTGTAAGGGATTTTCACAGTTTATCAGGATCCTGCCAGGTGTATATGGGTTTTCACAGTGGATCAAGATCCTGCAAGGTGTGTATGGGGGTTTCATAGTTTATCAGGATCCTGCCAGGTGTGTATGGGGGTTTCACAGTATATCAGAATCCTGCCAGGTGTGTATGGGTTTTCACAGTGGATCAAGATCCTGCCAGGTTTGTCTGGGGTTTTCACAGTGTATCAGAATGCTGCCAGGTGTGTATGGGGTTTTCACAGTGTATCAGGAACCTGCCAGGTGTGTGTGGGGTTTTCACAGTGTATCAGGATCCTGCCAGGTGTGTATGGGGTTTCCACAGTGTATCAGGATCCTGCCGGGTGTGTATGGGGGTTTCGCAGCGGATCAGGATCCTGCCAGGTGTGTCTCGGATTTTCACAGTGCATCAGGATCCTGCCGGGTTTGTATGCGGTTTTCACAGTATATCAGGATCTGCCAGGTGTGTATGGGGGTTTTCACAGCGTATCATGATCCTGCCAGGTGTGCATGGGTTTCTCATAGTTTATCAGGATCCTGCCAGGTGTGTGTGGGGTTTTCACAGTTTATCAGGATCCTGCCAGGTGTGTATGGGGTTTTCACAGTTTATCAGGATCCTGCCAGGTGTGTGGGGGGTTTTCACAGTGTATCAGGATCCTGCCAGGTTTGTATGGGGTCTTCACAGTGTATCAGGATCCTGCCAGGTGCATATGGGGTTTTCACAGTGCATCAGGACCCTGCCTGGTGTGTATGGGGTTTTCACAGTCTATCAAGATAATGCCAGGTGTGTATGGAGTTTCACAGTGGATCAGGATCCTGCCAGGTGTGTATCTGGGTTTCACAGTGAATCAGGATGCTGCCAGGTGTGTATCTGGGTTTCACAGTGGATCAGGATGCTGCCAGGTGCGTATGGGGTTTTCACAGTGGATCAGGATCCTGCCAGATGTGTATGGCGTTTTCACAGTGTATCTGGATCCTGCCAGGTGTGTATGGGGTTTTCACAGTTTATCAGGATCCTGCCAGGTGTGTATGGGGGTTTCATAGTTTATCAGGATCCTGCCAGGTGTGTATGGGGGTTTCACAGTGTATCAGGATCCTGCCAGGTGTGTACGGTGTTTTCACAGTGTATCAGGATCCTGCCAGGTGTGTGCGGGGTTTTCACAGTGTATCAGGATCCTTCCAGGTGTGTACGGGGATTTCACAGTGTATCAGGATCCTGCCAGATGTGTATGGGGTTTTCACAGTTTATCAGGATCCTGCCAGGTGTGTATGTGGGTTTCACAGATTATCAGGATCCTTCCAGGTGTGCATGTGGTTTTCACCGTTTATCAGGATCCTGCCAGGTGTGTATGGGGTTTTCACAGTTCATCAGAATCCTGCCAGATGTGTATGGGGATTCACAGTGTATCAGGATCCTGCCAGATGTGTATGGGGTTTCACAGTGTATCAGGATCCTGCCAGATGTGTATGGGGTTTCACAGTGTATCAGGATCCTGCCAGGTGTGTTTGTGGTTTTCACAGTGTATCAAAATCCTGCCAGGTGTGATTGGGGTTACACTGTGTATCAGGATCCTGCCAGATGTGAATGGGGTTTCGCTGTGTATCAGGATCCTGCCAGGTGTGCATGGTGATCCTCAGTGGATCAGGATCCTGCCTGGTGTGCATGGGGTTTCACAGTGTTTCAGGATCCTGCCAGGTGTGTATGGGGATTTCACAGTGTATCAGGATCCTGCCAGGTGTGTTTGGTGATTTCACAGTGGATCAGGATCCTGCCAGGTGTGTCTGGGTTTTCACAGTGTATCAGGATCCTGCCAGGTGTGTATGGGGTTTTCACAGTGTATCAGGATCCTGCCAGGTGTGTATGGGGTTTCACAGTGTATCAGGATCCTGCCAGGTGTGTATGGGGTTTCACAGTGTATCAGGATCCTGCCCAGTGTGTATGGGGTTTTCACAGTGTATCAGGATCCTGCCAGGTGTGTATGGGGGTTTCACAGTTTATCAGGATCCTGCCAGGTGTGTATGGGGTTTTCACAGTGTATCAGAATCCTGCCAGGTGTGTTTGGGGTCTTCACAGTGTCTCAGGTTCCTGCCAGGTGTGTATGGTGTTTTCACAGAGTATCAGGATCCTGCCAGGTCTGTCTGGGGTTTTCACAGTATTTCAGGATCATGCCAGGTGTGTATGGGGTTTCACAGTATATCCGGATCATGCGAGGTGTGTATGGGGTTTCACAGTATATCAGGATCCTGCCAGGTGTGTATGGGGTTTCACAGTGTATCAGGGTCCTTCCAGGTGTGTATGGGGGTTTCACAGGATAACAGGGTCCTGCCAGTTGTGTATGAGGCTTTCACAGTGTATCAGGGTCCTGCCAGGTGGGTATGGGGTTTTCACAGTGGATCAGGATACTGCCAGGTGTGTTTGCGGTTTCACAGTGTATCAGGATCCTGGCAGGTGTGTATGGGGTTTCACAGTGGATCAGGATCCTGTCAGGTGTGTCTGTGGTTTCACAGTGCATCAGGATCCTGCCAGGTGGGTATGGGGTTTCACAGTGGATCAGGATCCTGCCAGGTGTGTATGGGGTTTCACAGTGTATCAGGATCCTGCCAGGTATGTATGAAGTTTCACAGTGCATCAGGATCCTGCCAGGTGTGTATGGGGTTTCACATTGTATCAGGATCCTGCCAGATGTGAATGGGGTTTCAGTGTATCAGGATCCTGCCAGTTTTGTGCGGGGTTTTCACAGTGTACAGCATCCTGCCAGATGTGAATGGGGTTTCACTGTGCATCAGGAACCTGCCAGATGTGCAAGGGGTTTTCACAGTGTATCAGGATCCTGCCAGATGTGAATGGGGTTTCACTGTGCATCAGGATCCTGCCAGGTGTGTCTGGGGGTTTCACAGTGTATCAGGATGCTGCCAGGTGTGTATGGGGGTTTCACAGTGTATCAGGATGCTGCCAGGTGTGAATGGGGGTTTCACCGTGTTTCAGGATCCTGCCAGGTGTGTCTGGGGGTTTCACAATTTATCAGGATCCTGCCAGATGTGAATGGGGTTTCACAGTGTATCAGGATCCTGCCAGGTGTGTATGGGTTTTTCACAGTGTATCAGTATCCTGCCAGGTGTGTTTGGGGTTTCACAGTGTATCAGGATACTGCCAGATGTGAATGGGGTTTCACAGTTGTTCCGGATCCTGCCAGATGTGAATGGGGTTTCACAGTGTATCAGGATCCTGCCAGGTGTGTCTGGGGTTTCACAGGGTATCAAGATCCTGCCGGTGTGTATGGGGTTTCACAGTGTATCAGTATCCTGCCAGGTGCGTATGGGGTTTCACCGTTGTTCAGGATCCTGCCAGATGTGAATGGGGTTTCACAGTGTATCAGGATCCTGCCAGGTGTGTATGGGGTTTCACAGTGTATCAGTATCCTGCCAGGTGCGTATGGGGTTTTCACAGTGTATCAGGATTCTGCCAGGTGTGCATGGGGGTTTCACAGTGTATCAGGAACTTGCCAGGTGTGTATGGGGTATTCACAGTGTATCAGGATCCTGCCAGGTGTGTGTCGGATTTTCACAGTGGATCAGCATCCTGCCAGGTGTTTATGGGGTTTCACAGAAAATCAGGATCCTGCCAGGTCTGTATGGGGTTTTCACAGTGGATCAGGATCCTGCTACCTGTCTATGGGGTTTTCACAGTGTATCAGGATCCTGCCAGGTGTGTATGGGGTTTTCAGAGTGTGTCAGGTTCCTGCCAGGTGTGTATGGGGTTTTCACAGTGGATCCGGATCCTGCCAGGTGTGTATGGGGTTTCACAGTGTATCAGGATCCTGCCAGGTGTGTCTGGGGTTTCACAGTGTATCAGGATTCTGCCAGGTGTGTCTGGGGTTTCACAGTGTCTCAGGATCCTGCCAGATGTGAATGGGGTTTCACAGTGTATCGGGATCCTGCCAGATGTGAATGGGGTTTCACAGTGTATCAGGATCCTGCCAGTTGTGTATGGGGTTTTCACGGTGTACAGGATCCTTCCAGATGTGAATGGGGTTTCACTGTGCATCAGGAACCTGCCAGATTTGAACGGGGTTTTCACAGTGTATCAGGATCCTGCCAGATGTGAATGGGGTTTCACTGTGCATCAGGATCCTGCCAGGTGTGTCTGGGGGTTTCACAATGTATCAGGATCCTGCCAGGTGTGCATAGGGGTTTCACTGTGTATCAGGATCCTGCCAGGTGTGTATGGGGGTTTCACAGTTGTTCAGGATCCTGCCAGATGTGAATGGGGTTTCACAGTGTATCAGGATCCTGCCAGGTGTGTATGGGGTTTTCACAGTGTATCAGGATCCTGCCAGGTGTGTATGGGGTTTCACGCTGTATCAGGATTCTGCCAGGTGTGTTTGGGGGTTTCACAGTGTATCAGGATCCTGCCAGGTGTGTATGGGGTTTTCACAGTGCATCAGGATCCTTCCAGGTGTGTATAGGGTTTTCACAGTGGATCAGGATCCTGCCAGGTGTTTATGGGGTTTCACAGAAAATCAGGATCCTGCCAGGTCTGTATGGGGTTTTCTTTTTTTTTAGAATATTACAGCGCAGTACAGGCCCTTCGGCCCTCGATGTTGCGCCGATCATCTGACCTACACTATTCCATTTACATCCATATGTCTATCCAATGACCACTTAAATGCCCTTAAAGTTGGCGTATCTACTACTGTTGCAGGCATGGCGTTCCAGGCCCCTACTACTCTCTGCGTAAAGAAACTACCTCTGACATCTGTCCTATATCTTTCACCCCTCAACTTAAAGCTATGTCCCCTCGTGTTTGCCATCCTCATCCGAGGAAAAATGCTCTCACTATCCACCCTATCTAACCCTCTGATTATCTTGCATGTCTCTATTAAGTCACCTCTCCTCCTCCTTCTCTCCAACGAAAACAACCCCAAGTCCCTCAGCCTTTCCTCGTAAGAACTTCCTTCCATACCAGGCAACATCCTAGTAAATCTCCTCTGCACCCTTTGCAAAGCTTCCACATCCTTCCAAAAATGCGGTGACCAGAACTGCACGCAATACTCAAGGTGCGGCCTCACCAGAGTTTTGTACAGCTGAATCATGACCTCGTGGCTCCGAAACTCGATCCCCCTACTAATAAAGGCTAACACACCATATGTCTTCTTAACAGCCTATTAACCTGGGTAGCAACTTTCAGGGATTTATGTACCTGGATACCAAGATCTCTCTGCTCATCTACACTACCAAGAATCTTTCCATTAGCCCAGTACTCTGCATTGCTGTTACTCCTTCCAAAGTGAATCACCTCAGACTTCTCCGCATTAAACTCCATTTGCCATCTCTCAGCCCAGCTCTGCAGCCTATCTATGTCCCTCTGTACCCTACAACACCCTTCGACACTATCCACAACTCCACCGACCTTCGTGTCATCCGCAAATTTACTAACCCACCCTTCTACACCCTCATCCAGGTCATTTATAAAAATGACAAACAGCAGTGGCCCCAAAACAGAACCTTGCGGTACACCACTAGTAACTAAACTCCAGGATGAACATTTGCCATCAACCACCACCTTCTTTCTTCTTTCAGCTAGCCAATTTCTGATCCAAAGCTCTAAATCACCTTCAACCCCATACTTCCGTATTTTCTGCAATCGCCTACCGTGGGGAACCTTATCAAACGTCTTACTGAAATCCAGATACACCACATCCACTGCTTTACCCTCATCCACCTGTTTGGTCACCTTCTCGAAAAACTCAATAAGGTTTGTGAGGCACGACCTACCTTTCACAAAGCCGTGCTGACTATCGCAAATGAACTTATTCTTTTCAAGATGATTATAAATCCTGTCTCTTATAACCTTTTCCAACATTTTACCCACAACCGAAGTAAGGCTCACAGGTCTATAATTACCAGGGCTGTCTCTACTCCCCTTCTTGAACAAGGGGACAACATTTGCTACACTCCAGTCTTCCGGCACTACTCCTGTCGACAATGACGACATAAAGATCAACAACAACGGCTCTGCAATCTCCTCCCTGGCTTCCCAGAGAATCCTAGGATAAATCCCATCTGGCCCAGGGGACTTATCTATTTTCACTCTTTCCAAAATTGCTAACACCTCCTCCTTGTGAATCTCAATCCCATCTAGCCTAGTAGGCTGTATCTCAGTAATCTCCTCGGCAACATTTTCTTTTTCTACTGTAAATACTGACGAAAAATATTCATTTAACGCTTCCCCTATCTCCTCTGATTCCGCACACAACTTCCCACTACTATCCTTGATTGGCCCTGTTCTAACTCTTATCATTCGTTTATTCCTGATATACCTATAGAAAGCCTTAGGGTTTTCTTTGATCCTATCCGCCAATGACTTCTCGTGTCCTCTCCTTGCTCTTCTTCGCCCTCCCTTTAGATCCTTCCTGGCTAGCTTGTAACTCTCAAGCGCCCTAACTGAGCCTTCACGTCTCATCCTAACATAAGCCGCCCTCTTCCTCTTGACAAGCGCTTCAACTTCTTGAGTAAACCACGGCTCCCTCGCTCGACAACTTCCTCCCTGCCTGACAGGCACATACTTATCAAGGGCACGCATTAGCTGCTCCTTGAATAAGCTCCACATTTCGTTTGTGCCCATCCCCTGCAGTTTCCTTCCCCATCCTACACATCCTAAATCTTGCCTAATCGAGTCATAATTTCCTTTCCCCCAGCTATAATTCTTGCCCTGCGGTATATACCTGTCCCTGCCCATCGCTAAGGTAAACCTAACCGAATTGTGATCACTATCGCCAAAATGCTCACCTGCATCTGAATCGAACACCTGGCCGGGTTCATTACCCAGTACCAAATCCAATGTGGCATCGCCCCTGGTTGGCCTGTCTACGTACTGTGTCAGAAAATCCTCCTGCACACACTGGACAAAAACAGACCCATCTAAAGTACTCGAACTATAGTATTTCCAGTCAATATTTGGAAAGTTAAAGTCCCCCATAACCACTACCCTGTTACTCTCGCT
Source organism: Heterodontus francisci (assembly GCF_036365525.1). Lineage (NCBI taxonomy): Eukaryota > Metazoa > Chordata > Chondrichthyes > Heterodontiformes > Heterodontidae > Heterodontus > Heterodontus francisci. Next base: position 124,699 of record NW_027140601.1, on the reverse strand, counting down.
CCTGTCGAGAATCATCTTCGCTATCCTTTCCTCTACATCTCTGGAACTATTCGGAGGTCTATAGAAAACTCCCAACAGGGTGACCTCTCCTCTCCTGTTTCGAACCTCGGCCCATACTACCTCAGTAGACGAGTCCTCAAACGACCTTTCTGCCGCTGCAATACTTTCCTTGATTAACAATGTCACACCCCCCCCCCCCCCCACTCTTTTACCCTCTTCTCTGTTCTTACTGAAACATCTAAATCCCGGAACCTGCAACATCCATTCCTGCCCCTGCTCTACCCATGTCTCTGAAATGGCCACAACATCAGGATCCCAGGTACCAACCCATGCTGCAAGCTCACCCACCTTATTCCGGATGCTCCTGGCGTTGAAGTAGACATACTTTAAACCAAGTTCTTGCTTGCCAGTGCCCTCTTGCGTCCCTGTAACCTTATCCCCTACCTCACTACTCTCAACAGCCTGGACACTGGAACTACAATTTAGGTTCCCATTCCCCTGCTGATTTAGTTTAACCCCCCCCCACCCCGAAGAGCACTAACAAATCTCCCCCCCAGGATATTGGTACCCCTCTGGTTCAGGTGAAGACCATCCTGTTTGTAGAGGTCCCACCTACCCCAGAAAGAGCCCCAATTATCCAGGAAACCAAAACCCTCCCTCCTACACCATCCCTGCAGCCACGTGTTCAACTCCTCTCTCTCCCTATTCCTCTCTTCGCTTGCACGTGGCACAGGCAACAACTCAGAGATAACAACTCTGGTTGTTCTCGCTCTAAGCTTCCACCCTAGCTCCCTGAATTTCTGCCTTAAATCCCCATCTCTCTTCCTACCTATGTCGTTGGTGCCTATGTGGACCACGACTTGGGGGTGCTCCCCCTCCCCCTTAAGGATCCCAAAAACACGATCGGAGACATCACATACCCTGGCACCTGGGAGGCAACACACCAACCGTGAGTCTCTCTCGTTCCCACAGAACCTCCTATCTGTTCCCCTAACTATGGAGTCCCCAATGACTAATGCTCTGCTCCTCTTCCCTTTTCCCTTCTGAGCAACAGGGACAGGCTCTGTGCCAGAGACCTGCACCCCATTGCTTACCCCTGGTAAGTCCCCCCCCCCCCCCCAACAGTATCCAAAACGGTATACCTGTTGTTGAGGGAAACGGCCACAGGGGATCCCTGCACTGCCTGCTGGTTCCCTTTCCTTCCACTGATGGTAACCCATTTACCTACTTCTTTTACCTGAGGTGTGACTGCCTCCCTGTAACACCTGTCAATAATCCCCTCCGCCTCCCGAATGATCCGAAGTTCATCCAGCTCCAGCTCCAGTTCCCTAACGTGGTCTGCGAGGAGCTGGAGTTGGGTGCACTTCCTGCAGATGCAGTCAGCAGGGACACTCTTGGCGACCCCTACCTCCCACATTCTGCAGGAGGAACATACAACTGCCTTTACCTCCATTCCCACTATTCTAGATTCCCAATAAATCTACTGAAAAACCAAACGAAAAAAAAAGTCAAAAACTTGTTCGCTGAGCAATCCGACGGACTGAACTTTTTAAATAAAAAGCTTACCTTATCAACACACCAGAGTACTTTTTTTTTTGGTTAGAGGAGGAGGGTGGGTGGGAGACACTACACGTGTAGTGTCTCGGGTACTGCCACAGCCCAAATAAATAGTTTTCTCGTACCCAGCAGTCCCCTGGTCCTCCGAAACAAAAGGGGATTAACTTGTAACTTACTGAAATTGACCGCTCAGCTGAAAGTCCGCTCCGCACCTCGTTCTGTCAAGGCTGCTCCTCGCAAAAGACAAAGATTTTAAAACTGCCCAAATAAATAGTTTTCCCGTACCCAGCAGTCCCCTGGTCCTCCGAAACAAAAGGGGATTAACTTGTAACTTACTGAAATTGACCGCTCAGCTGAAAGTCCGCTCCGCACCTCGTTCTGTCAAGGCTGCTCCTCGCAAAAGACAAAGATTTTAAAACTGCCCAAATAAATAGTTTTCCCGTACCCAGCAGTCCCCTGGTCCTCCGAAACAAAAGGGGATTAACTTGTAATTTACTGAAATTGACCGCTCAGCTGAAAGTCCGCTCCGCACCTCGTTCTGTCAAGGCTGCTCCTCGCAAAAGACAAAGATTTTAAAACTGCCCAAATAAATAGTTTTCACAGTGGATCAGGATCCTGCTCGGTGTGTATGGGGTTTTCACAGTGTATCAGGATCCTGCCAGTGGTGGATGGAGTTTTCACAGTGTTTCAGGTTCCTGCCAGGTGTGTATGGGGTTTTCACAGTGGATCCGGATCCTGCCAGGTGTGTATAGGGATTCCCAGTGTATCAGGATCTTGCCAGGTGTGTATGGGGTTTCACAGTGCATCAGGATTCTGCCAGGTGTGTATGGGGTTTCACAGTGTCTCAGGATCCCGCCAGATGTGAATGGGGTTTCACAGTGTATCAGGATCCTGCCAGATGTGAATGGGGTTTCACAGTGTATCAAGATCCTGCCAGTTGTGTAAGGGGTTTTCACAGTGTATCAGGATCCTGCCAGATGTGAATGGGGTTTCACTGTGCATCAGGAACCTGCCAGGTGTGAATGGGGTTTCACAGTGCATCAGGATCCTGCCAGGTGTGTCTGGGGGTTTCACAGTGTATCAGGATCCTGCCAGGTGTGTATGGGGGTTTCACAGTTTATCAGGATCCTGCCAGGTGTGTATGGGGGTTTCACAGAGTATCAGGATCCTGCCAGGTGTGTATGGGGGTTTCACAGTGGATCAGGATCCTGCCAGGTGTGTATGGGGTTTCACAGTGTATCAGGATCCTTCCAGGTATGAATGAGGTTTCACAGTGTATCAGGATCCTGCCAGGTGTGTATGGGGTTTCAGTGTATCAGGATCCTGCCAGTTGTGTATGGGGTTTTCACAGTGCACAGGATCCTGCCAGATGTGAATGTGGTTTCACTGTGCATCAGGAAACTGCCAGATGTGTACGGGGTTTTCACAGTGTATCAGGATCCTGCAAGATGTGAATGGGGTTTTACTGTGCATCAGGATACCTGCCAGATGTGTCTGGGGGTTTCACAGTGTATCAGGATCCTGCCAGGTTTGTATGGGGGTTTCACAGTGTATCAGGATCCTGCCAGGTGTGTATGGGGGTTTCACAGTTTGTCAGGATCCTGCCAGATGTGAATGGGGTTTCACTGTGCTTCAGGAACCTGCCAGGTGTGTACGGGGATTTCACAGTGTATCAGGATCCTGCCAGGTGTGTATGGGGTTTTCACAGTGTATCAGGATCCTGCCAGGTGTGTTTGGGGTTTCTCAGTGTATCAGTATCCTGCCAGATGTGAATGGGGTTTCACAGTTGTTCAGGATCCTGCCAGGTGTGTATGGGGTTTCACAGTGTATCAGGATCCAGCAAAATGTGAACGGGGTTTCACAGTGGATTAGGATCCTGCCAGGTGTGTATGGGGTTTTCACAGTGTATCAGTATCCTACCAGATGTGAGTGGTGTTTACAGTGCATCAGGATACAGCCAGGTGTGTAAGGGGCTTTCACTGTGCATCAGGATCCTGCCAGATGAGAATGGGTTTTCTGTGTATCAGGATCCTGCCAGATGTGAATGAGGTTTCACAGTGTATCAGGATCCTGCCTCATGTGTATGGGGTTTCAATGTGTATCAGGATCCTGCCAGATGTGTATGGGGTTTCACAGTGTATCAGGATCCTGCCAGGTGTGTTTGGGGTTTCACAGTTTATCAGGATCCTGCCAGGTGTGTATGGGGGTTTCACAGAGTATCAGGATCCTGCCAGGTGTGTATAGGGGTTTCACAGTGGATCAGGATCCTGCCAGGTGTGTATGGGGTTTCACAGTGTATCAGGATCCTTCCAGGTATGTATGAGGTTTCACAGTGTTTCAGGATCCTGCCAGGTGTGTATGGGGTTTCAGTGTATCAGGATCCTGCCAGTTGTGTATGGGGTTTTCACATTGCACGGGATCCTGCCAGATGTGTATGTGGTTTCACTGTGCATCAGGAACCTGCCAGATGTGTACGGGGTTTTCACAGTGTATCAGGATCCTGCCAGATGTGAATGGGGTTTTCTGTGCATCAGGATACCTGCCAGATGTGTCTGGGTGTTTCACAGTGTATCAGGATCCTGCCAGGTGTGTATGGGGGTTTCACAGTGTATCAGGATCCTGCCAGGTGTGTATGGGGGTTTCACAGTTTGTCAGGATCCTGCCAGATGTGAATGGGGTTTCACTGTGCTTCAGGAACCTGCCAGGTGTGTACGGGGATTTCACAGTGTATCAGGATCCTGCCAGGTGTGTATGGGGTTTTCACAGTGTATCAGGATCCTGCCAGGTGTGTATGGGGTTTTCACAGTGTATCAGGATCCTGCCAGGTGTGTATGGGGTTTCACAGTGTATCAGGATCCTGCCAGGTGTGTATGGGGTTTCACAGTGTATCAGGATCCTGCCCGGTGTGTGTGGGGTTTTCACAGTGTATCAGGATCCTGCCAGGTGTGTATGGGGGTTTCACAGTGTATCAGGATCCTGCCAGGTGTGTATGGGGTTTTCACAGTGTATCAGGATCCTGCCAGGTGTGTTTGGGGTTTTCACAGTGTATCAGGATCCTGCCAGGTGTGTTTGGGGTCTTCACAGTGTATCAGGTTCCTGCCAGGTGTGTTTGGGGTTTTCACAGAGTATCAGGATCCTGCCAGGTCTGTCTGGGGTTTTCACAGTATATCAGGATCATGCCAGGTGTGTATGGGGTTTCACAGTATATCCGGATCATGCGAGGTGTGTATGGGGTTTCACAGTATATCAGGATCCTGCCAGGTGTGTATGGAGTTTCACAGTGTAACAGGGCCCTGCCAGTTGTGTATGTGGTTTTCACAGTGTATCAGGGTCCTGCCAGGTGTGTATGGTGTTTTAACTGTGGATCAGGATCCTGGCAGGTGTGTATGGGGTTTCACAGTGGATCAGGATCCTGTCAGGTGTGTATGTGGTTTCACAGTGTATCAGGATCCTGCCAGGTGTGTATGGGGTTTCACAGTGGATCAGGATTCTGCCAGGTGTGTATGGGGTTTCACAGTGTATCAGGATCCTGCCAGGTATGTATGAGGTTTCACAGTGCATCAGGATCCTGCCAGGTGTGTCTGGGGTTTCACAGTGTATCAGGATCCTGCCAGATGTGAATGGGGTTTCATTGTATCAGGATGCTGCCAGTTGTGTATGGGGTTTTCACAGTGTACAGCATCCTGCCTGATGAGAATGGGGGTTCACTGTGCATCAGGAACCTGCCAGATGTGTACGGGGTTTTCACAGTGTATCAGGATACTGCCAGATGTGAATGGGGTTTCACTGTGCATCAGGATCCTGCCAGGTGTGTCTGGGGGTTTCACAGTGTATCAGGATGCTGCCTGGTGTGTACGGGGGTTTCACAGTGTATCAGGATGCTGTCAGGTGTGTATGGGGGTTTCACAGTGTATCAGGATCCTGCCAGGTGTGTATGGGGGTTTCACAGTTTGTCAGGATCCTGCCAGATGTGAATGGGGTTTCACTGTGCTTCAGGAACCTGCCAGGTGTGTACGGGGATTTCACAGTGTATCAGGATCCTGCCAGGTGTGTATGGGGTTTTCACAGTGTATCAGGATCCTGCCAGGTGTGTATGGGATTTTCACAGTGTATCAGGATCCTGCCAGGTGTGTATGGGGTTTCACAGTGTATCAGGATCCTGCCAGGTGTGTATGGGGTTTCACAGTGTATCAGGATCCTGCCAGGTGTGTATGGGGTTTTCACAGTGTATCAGGATCCTGCCAGGTGTGTATGGGGTTTTCACAGTTTATCAGGATCCTGCCAGGTGTGTATGGGGTTTTCACAGTGTATCAGGATCCTGCCAGGTGTGTATGGGGTTTCACAGTGTATCAGGATCCTGCCCGGTGTGCGTGGGGTTTTCACAGTGTATCAGGATCCTGCCAGGTTTGTATGGGGGTTTCACAGTGTATCAGGATCCTGCCAGGTGTGTATGGGGTTTTCACAGTGTATCAGGATCCTGCCAGGTGTGTTTGGGGTTTTCACAGTGTATCAGGATCCTGCCAGGTGTGTTTGGGGTCTTCACAGTGTATCAGGTTCCTGCCAGGTGTGTTTGGGGTTTTCACAGTATATCAGGATCATGCCAGGTGTGTATGGGGTTTCACAGTATATCCGGATCATGCGAGGTGTGTATGGGGTTTCACAGTATATCAGGATCCTGCCAGGTGTGTATGGAGTTTCACAGTGTAACAGGGCCCTGCCAGTTGTGTATGTGGTTTTCACAGTGTATCAGGGTCCTGCCAGGTGTGTAAGGTGTTTTAACTGTGGATCAGGATCCTGCCAGGTGTGTATGGGGTTTCACAGTGTATCAGGATCCTGGCAGGTGTGTATGGGGTTTCACAGTGGATCAGGATCCTGTCAGGTGTGTATGTGGTTTCACAGTGTATCAGGATCCTGCCAGGTGTGTATGGGGTTTCACAGTGGATCAGGATTCTGCCAGGTATGTATGGGGGTTTCACAGTGCATCAGGATCCTGCCAGGTGTGTCTGGGGTTTCACAGTGTACAGCATCCTGCCTGATGAGAATGGGGGTTCACTGTGCATCAGGAACCTGCCAGATGTGTACGGGGTTTTCACAGTGTATCAGGATACTGCCAGATGTGAATGGGGTTTCACTGTGCATCAGGATCCTGCCAGGTGTGTCTGGGGGTTTCACAGTGTATCAGGATGCTGCCTGGTGTGTATGGGGGTTTCACAGTGTATCAGGATGCTGTCAGGTGTGTATGGGGGTTTCACCGTGTATCAGGATCCTGCCAGGTGTGTATGGGGGTTTCACAGTGTATCAGGATCCTGCCAGGTGTGTATGGGGGTTTCACAGTTTGTCAGGATCCTGCCAGATGTGAATGGGGTTTCACTGTGCTTCAGGAACCTGCCAGGTGTGTACGGGGATTTCACAGTGTATCAGGATCCTGCCAGGTGTGTATGGGGTTTTCACAGTGTATCAGGATCCTGCCAGGTGTGTATGGGGTTTTCACAGTGTATCAGGATCCTGCCAGGTGTGTATGGGGTTTCACAGTGTATCAGGATCCTGCCAGGTGTGTATGGGGTTTCACAGTGTATCAGGATCCTGCCCGGTGTGTGTGGGGTTTTCACAGTGTATCAGGATCCTGCCAGGTGTGTATGGGGGTTTCACAGTGTATCAGGATCCTGCCAGGTGTGTATGGGGTTTCACAGTATATCCGGATCATGCGAGGTGTGTATGGGGTTTCACAGTTTATCAGGATCCTGCCAGGTGTGTATGGAGTTTCACAGTGTAACAGGGCCCTGCCAGTTGTGTATGTGGTTTTCACAGTGTATCAGGGTCCTGCCAGGTGTGTAAGGTGTTTTAACTCTGGATCAGGATCCTGCCAGGTGTGTATGGGGTTTCACAGTGTATCAGGATCCTGGCAGGTGTGTATGGGGTTTCACAGTGGATCAGGATCCTGTCAGGTGTGTATGTGGTTTCACAGTGTATCAGGATCCTGCCAGGTGTGTATGGGGTTTCACAGTGGATCAGGATTCTGCCAGGTGTGTATGGGGTTTCACAGTGTATCAGGATCCTGCCAGGTATGTATGAGGTTTCACAGTGCATCAGGATCCTGCCAGGTGTGTCTGGGGTTTCACAGTGTACAGCATCCTGCCTGATGAGAATGGGGGTTCACTGTGCATCAGGAACCTGCCAGATGTGTACGGGGTTTTCACAGTGTATCAGGATACTGCCAGATGTAAATGCAGTTTCATTGTGCATCAGGATCCTGCCAGGTGTGTCTGGGGGTTTCACAGTGTATCAGGATGCTGCCTGGTGTGTATGGGGGTTTCACAGTGTATCAGGATGCTGTCAGGTGTGTATGGGGGTTTCACCGTGTATCAGGATCCTGCCAGGTGTGTATGGGGGTTTCACAGTGTATCAGGATCCTGCCAGGTGTGTATGGGGGTTTCACAGTTTGTCAGGATCCTGCCAGATGTGAATGGGGTTTCACTGTGCTTCAGGAACCTGCCAGGTGTGTACGGGGATTTCACAGTGTATCAGGATCCTGCCAGGTGTGTATGGGGTTTTCACAGTGTATCAGGATCCTGCCAGGTGTGTATGGGGTTTTCACAGTGTATCAGGATCCTGCCAGGTGTGTATGGGGTTTCACAGTGTATCAGGATCCTGCCAGGTGTGTATGGGGTTTCACAGTGTATCAGGATCCTGCCCGGTGTGTGTGGGGTTTTCACAGTGTATCAGGATCCTGCCAGGTGTGTATGGGGGTTTCACAGTGTATCAGGATCCTGACAGGTGTGTATGGGGTTTTCACAGTGTATCAGGATCCTGCCAGGTGTGTTTGGGGTTTTCACAGTGTATCAGGATCCTGCCAGGTGTGTTTGGGGTCTTCACAGTGCATCAGGTTCCTGCCAGGTGTGTCTGGGGTTTCACAGTGTATCAGGATCCTGCCAGATGTGAATGGGGTTTCATTGTATCAGGATCCTGCCAGTTGTGTATGGGGTTTTCACAGTGTACAGCATCCTGCCTGATGCGAATGGGGGTTCACTGTGCATCAGGAACCTGCCAGATGTGTACGGGGTTTTCACAGTGTATCAGGATACTGCCAGATGTGAATGGGGTTTCACTTTGCATCAGGATCCTGCCAGGTATGTCTGGGGGTTTCACAGTGTATCAGGATGCTGCCTGGTGTGTATGGGGGTTTCACAGTGTATCAGGATGCTGTCAGGTGTGTATGGGGGTTTCACCGTGTATCAGGATCCTGCCAGGTGTGTATGGGGGTTTCACAGTGTATCAGGATCCTGCCAGGTGTGTATGGGGGTTTCACAGTTTGTCAGGATCCTGCCAGATGTGAATGGGGTTTCACTGTGCTTCAGGAACCTGCCAGGTGTGTACGGGGATTTCACAGTGTATCAGGATCCTGCCAGGTGTGTATGGGGTTTTCACAGTGTATCAGGATCCTGCCAGGTGTGTATGGGGTTTTCACAGGGTATCAGGATCCTGCCAGGTGTGTATGGGGTTTCACAGTGTATCAGGATCCTGCCAGGTGTGTATGGGGTTTCACAGTGTATCAGGATCCTGCCCGGTGTGTGTGGGGTTTTCACAGTGTATCAGGATCCTGCCAGGTGAGTATGGGGTTTTCACAGTGTATCAGGATCCTGCCAGGTGTGTATGGGGTTTTCACAGTGTATCAGGATCCTGCCAGGTGTGTTTGGGGTTTTCACAGTGTATCAGGATCCTGCCAGGTGTGTTTGGGGTCTTCACAGTGTATCAGGTTCCTGCCAGGTGTGTTTGGGGTTTTCACAGAGTATCAGGATCCTGCCAGGTCTGTCTGGGGTTTTCACAGTATATCAGGATCATGCCAGGTGTGTATGGGGTTTCACAGTATATCCGGATCATGCGAGGTGTGTATGGGGTTTCACAGTATATCAGGATCCTGCCAGGTGTGTAAGGACTTTCACAGTGTATCAGGGTCCTGCCAGGTGTGTATGGGGGTTTCACAGTGTAACAGGGCCCTGCCAGTTGTATATGTGGTTTTCACAGTGTATCAGGGTCCTGCCAGGTGTGTATGGTGTTTTAACTGTGGATCAGGATCCTGCCAGGTGTGTATGGGGTTTCACAGTGCATCAGGATCCTGGCAGGTGTGTATGGGGTTTCACAGTGGATCAGGATCCTGTCAGGTGTGTATGTGGTTTCACAGTGTATCAGGATCCTGCCAGGTGTGTATGGGGTTTCACAGTGGATCAGGATTCTGCCAGGTGTGTATGGGGTTTCACAGTGTATCAGGATCCTGCCAGGTATGTATGAGGTTTCACAGTGCATCAGGATCCTGCCAGGTGTGTCTGGGGTTTCACAGTGTATCAGGATCCTGCCAGATGTGAATGGGGTTTCATTGTATCAGGATGCTGCCAGTTGTGTATGGGGTTTTCACAGTGTACAGCATCCTGCCTGATGAGAATGGGAGTTCACTGTGCATCAGGAACCTGCCAGATGTGTACGGGGTTTTCACAGTGTATCAGGATACTGCCAGATGTGAATGGGGTTTCACTGTGCATCAGGATCCTGCCAGGTGTGTCTGGGGGTTTCACAGTGTATCAGGATGCTGCCTGGTGTGTATGGGGGTTTCACAGTGTATCAGGATGCTGTCAGGTGTGTATGGGGGTTTCACCGTGTATCAGGATCCTGCCAGGTGTGTATGGGGGTTTCACAATTTATCAGGATCCTGCCAGATGTGAATGGGGTTTCACAGTGTATCAGGATCCTGCCAGGTGTGTATGGGGTTTTCACAGTGTAGCAGTATCCTACCAGATGTGAGTGGTGTTTCACAGTGCATCAGGATCCAGCCAGGTGTGAAAGGGGCTTTCACTGTGCATCAGGGTCCTGCCAGATGAGAATGGGTTTTCACAGTGTATCAGGATCCTGCCAGGTGTGTTTGGGGTTTCACAGTGCATCAGGATCCTGCCAGGTGTGTTTGTGGTTTTCACAGTGTATCATAATCCTGCCAGGTGTGAGTGGGGTTTCACTGTGTATCAGGATCCTGCCAGATGTGAATGGGGTTTCACTGTGTATCAGGATCCTGCCAGGTGTGCATGGTGTTCCACAGTGGATCAGGATCCTGCCAGGTGTATATGGGGTTTCACAGTGTATCAGGATACTGCCAGGTGTGGATTGGGATTTCACAGCGTATCAGGATCCTGCCAGGTGTGTTTGGGGTTTTCACAGTGGATCAGGATCCTGCCAGGTGTGTATGGGGTTTCACAGTGTATCAGGTTCCTGCCAGGTGTGTATGGGTTTTCACAGTGTATCAGGATCCTGCCAGGTGTGTCTGGGGTTTTCACAGTGTATCAGGATCCTGCCAGGTGTGTATGGGGTTTCACAGTGTATCAGGATCCTGCCAGGTGTGTATGGGGGTTTCACAGTGTATCAGGATCCTGCCAGGTGTGTATGGGGTTTTCACAGTGTATCAGGATCCTGCCAGGTGTGTTTGGGGTTTTCACAGTGTATCAGGATCCTGCCAGATGCGTTTGGTGTCTTCACAGTGTCTCAGGTTCCTTCCAGGTGTGTTTGGGGTTTTCACAGAGTATCAGGATCCTGCCAGGTCTGTGTGGGGTTTTCACAGTATATCAGGATCATGCCAGGTGTGTATGGGGTTTCACAGTATATCCGGATCATGCGAGGTGTGTATGGGGTTTTCACATTGTATCAGTGTCCTGCCAGGTGTGTATGTTGTTTTAACAGTGGATCAGGATCCTGCCAGGTGTGTATGGGGTTTCACAGTGTATCAGGATCCTGGCAGGTGTGTATGGTGTTTCACAGTGGATCAGGATCCTGTCAGGTGTGTATGTGGTTTCACAGTGTATCAGGATCCTGCCAGGTGGGTATGGGGTTTCACAGTGGATCAGGATCCTGCCAGGTGTGCATGGGGTTTCACAGTGTATCAGGATCCTGCCAGGTATGTATGAGGTTTCACAGTGCATCAGGATCCTGCCAGGTGTGTATGGGGTTTCACAGTGTATCAGGATACTGCCAGATGTGAATGGGGTTTCACTGTGCATCAGGAACCTGCCAGATGTGTACGGGGTTTTCACAGTGTATCAGGATACTGCCAGATGTGAATGGGGTTTCACTGTGCATCAGGATCCTGCCAGGTGTGTATCGGGGTTTCACAGTGTATCAGGATGCTGTCAGGTGTGTATGGGGGTTTCACCGTGTATCAGGATCCTGCCAGGTGTGTATGGGGGTTTCACAATTTATCAGGATCCTGCCAGATGTGAATGGGGTTTCACAGTGTATCAGGATCCTGCCAGGTGTGTATGGGGTTTGCACAGTGTATCAGTATCCTGCCAGGTGTGTTTGGGGTTTCACAGTGTATCAGGATCCTGCCAGGTGTGTATGGGGTTTCACAGGGTATCAGGATCCTGCCAGGTGTGTATGGGGTTTCATAGTTTATCAGGATCCTGACAGGAGCGTATGGGGTTTTCACAGTGTATCAGGATTCTGCCAGGTGTGTATGGGGGTTTCACAGTGTATCAGGAACTTGCCAGGTGTGTGTGGGGTTTTCACAGTGTATCAGGATCCTGCCTGGTGTGTGTGGGGTTTTCACAGTGGATCAGCATCCTGCCAGGTGTTTATGGGGTTTCACAGAAAATCAGGATCCTGCCAGGTCTGCATGGGGTTTTCACAGTGGATCAGGATCCTGCTAGGTGTGTATGGGGTTTTCACAGTGTATCAGGATCCTGCCAGGTGCGATTGGGGATTTCAGAGTGTATCAGGTTCCTGCCAGGTGTGTATGGGTTTTTCACAGTGGATACATATCCTGCCAGGTGTGTATGGGGTTTCGCAGTGTATCAGGATCCTGCCAGGTGTGTATGGGGTTTCACTGTGTATCAGGATTCTGCCAGGTGTGTATGGGGTTTCACAGTTTCTCAGGATCCTGCCAGATGTGAGTGGGGTTTCACAGTGTATCAGGATCCTGCCAGATGTGAATGGGGTTTCACAGTGTATCAGGATCCTGCCAGTTGTGTATGGGGTTTTCACGGTGTACAGGATCCTTCCAGATGTGAATGGGGTTTCACTGTGCATCAGGAACCTGCCAGATTTGTACGGGGTTTTCACAGTGTATCAGGATCCTGCCAGATGTGAATGGGGTTTCACAGAGCATCAGGATCCTGCCAGGTGTGTCTGGGGTTTCACAGTGTATCAGGATCCTGCCAGATGTGAATGGGGTTTCACTGCATCAGGATCCTGCCAGGTGTGTATGGGGTTTTCACAGTGTACAGCATCCTGCCAGATGAGAATGGGGTTTCACTGTGCATCAGGATCCTGTCAGGTGTGTCTGGGGGTTTCACAGTGTATCAGGATGCTGCCAGGTGTGTATGGTGTTTTAACTGTGGATCAGGATCCTGCCAGGTGTGTATGGGGTTTCACAGTGTATCAGGATCCTGGCAGGTGTGTATGGGGTTTCACAGTGGATCAGGATCCTGTCAGGTGTGTATGTGGTTTCACAGTGTATCAGGATCCTGCCAGGTGTGTATGGGGTTTCACAGTGGATCAGGATTCTGCCAGGTGTGTATGGGGTTTCACAGTGTATCAGGATCCTGCCAGGTATGTATGAGGTTTCACAGTGCATCAGGATCCTGCCAGGTGTGTCTGGGGTTTCACAGTGTATCAGGATCCTGCCAGTTGTGTATGGGGTTTTCACAGTGTACAGCATCCTGCCTGATGAGAATGGGGGTTCACTGTGCATCAGGAACCTGCCAGATGTGTACGGGGTTTTCACAGTGTATCAGGATACTGCCAGATGTGAATGGGGTTTCACTGTGCATCAGGATCCTGCCAGGTGTGTCTGGTGGTTTCACAGTGTATCAGGATGCTGCCTGGTGTGTATGGGGGTTTCACAGTGTATCAGGATGCTGTCAGGTATGTATGGGGGTTTCACCGTGTATCAGGATCCTGCCAGGTGTGTATGGGGGTTTCACAATTTATCAGGATCCTGCCAGATGTGAATGGGGTTTCACAGTGTATCAGGATCCTGCCAGGTGTGTATGGGGTTTTCACAGTGTATCAGTATCCTACCAGATGTGAGTGGTGTTTCACAGTGCATCAGGATCCAGCCAGGTGTGAAAGGGGCTTTCACTGTGCATCTGGGTCCTGCCAGATGAGAATGGGTTTTCACAGTGTATCAGGATCCTGCCAGGTGTGTATGGGGTTTCACAGTGCATCAGGATCCTGCCAGGTGTGTTTGTGGTTTTCACAGTGTATCATAATCCTGCCAGGTGTGAGTGGGGTTTCACTGTGTATCAGGATCCTGCCAGATGTGAATGGGGTTTCACTGTGTATCAGGATCCTGCCAGGTGTGCATGGTGTTCCACAGTGGATCAGGATCCTGCCAGGTGTATATGGGGTTTCACAGTGTATCAGGATACTGCCAGGTGTGGATGGGGATTTCACAGTGTATCAGGATCCTGCCCGGTGTGTATGGGGTTTTCACTGTGTATCAGGATCCTGCCAGGTGTGTATGGGGGTTTCACAGTGTATCAGGATCCTGCCAGGTGTGTATGGGATTTTCACAGTGTATCAGGATCCTGCCAGGTGTGTTTGGGGTTTTCACAGTGTATCAGGATCCTGCCAGATGCGTTTGGTGTCTTCACAGTTTCTCAGGTTCCTGCCAGGTGTGTTTGGGGTTTTCACAGAGTATCAGGATCCTGCCAGGTCTGTGTGGGGTTTTCACAGTATATCAGGATCATGCCAGGTGTGTATGGGGTTTCACAGTATATCCGGATCATGCGAGGTGTGTATGGGGTTTCACAGTATATCAGGGTCCTGCCAGGTGTGTATGGGGGTTTCACAGTAATAACAGGGTCCTGCCAGTTGTGTATGTGGTTTTCACATTGTATCAGTGTCCTGCCAGGTGTGTATGGTGTTTTAACAGTGGATCAGGATCCTGCCAGGTGTGTATGGGGTTTCACAGTGTATCAGGATCCTGGCAGGTGTGTATGGGGTTTCACAGTGGATCAGGATCCTGTCAGGTGTGTATGTGGTTTCAAAGTGTATCAGGATCCTGCCAGGTGGGTATGGGGTTTCACAGTGGATCAGGATCCTGCCAGGTGTGTATGGGGTATCACAGTGTATCAGGATCCTGCCAGGTATGTATGAGGTTTCACAGTGCAACAGGATCCTGCCAGGTGTGTATGGGGTTTCACAGTGTATCAGGATACTGCCAGATGTGAATGGGGTTTCACTGTGCATCAGGAACCTGCCAGATGTGTACGGGGTTTTCACAGTGTATCAGGATACTGCCAGATGTGAATGGGGTTTCACTGTGCATCAGGTTCCTGCCAGGTGTGTATCGGGGTTTCACAGTGTATCAGGATGCTGTCAGGTGTGTATGGGGGTTTCACCGTGTATCAGGATCCTGCCAGGTGTGTATGGGGGTTTCACAATTTATCAGGATCCTGCCAGATGTGAATGGGGTTTCACAGTGTATCAGGATCCTGCCAGGTGTGTATGGGGTTTGCACAGTGTATCAGTATCCTGCCAGGTGTGTTTGGGGTTTCACAGTGTATCAGGATCCTGCCAGATGTGTATGGGGTTTCACAGGGTATCAGGACCCTGCCAGGTGTGTATGGGGTTTCACAGTGTATCAGGATCCTGACAGGTGCGTATGGGGTTTTCACAGTGTATCAGGATTCTGCCAGGTGTGTATGGGGGTTTCACAGTGTATCAGGAACTTGCCAGGTGTGTGTGGGGTTTTCACAGTGTATCAGGATCCTGCCTGGTGTGTGTGGGGTTTTCACAGTGGATCAGCATCCTGCCAGGTTTTTATGGGGTTTCACAGAAAATCAGGATCCTGCCAGGTCTGCATGGGGTTTTCACAGTGGATCAGGATCCTGCTAGGTGTGTATGGGGTTTTCACAGTGTATCAGGATCCTGCCAGGTGCGTATGGGGATTTCAGAGTGTATCAGGTTCCTGCCAGGTGTGTATGGGGTTTTCACAGTGGATACATATCCTGCCAGGTGTGTATGGGGTTTCGCAGTGTATCAGGATCCTGCCAGGTGTGTATGGGGTTTCACTGTGTATCAGGATTCTGCCAGGTGTGTATGGGGTTTCACAGTTTTTCAGGATCCTGCCAGATGTGAGTGGGGTTTCACAGTGTATCAGGATCCTGCCAGATGTGAATGGGGTTTCACAGTGTATCAGGATCCTGCCAGTTGTGTATGGGGTTTTCACGGTGTACAGGATCCTTCCAGATGTGAATGGGGTTTCACTGTGCATCAGGAACCTGCCAGATTTGTACGGGGTTTTCACAGTGTATCAGGATCCTGCCAGATGTGAATGGGGTTTCACTGTGCATCAGGATCCTGCCAGGTGTGTATGGGGTTTCACAGTGTATCAGGATCCTGCCAGGTATGTATGAGGTTTCACAGAGCATCAGGATCCTGCCAGGTGTGTCTGGGGTTTCACAGTGTATCAGGATCCTGCCAGATGTGAATGCGGTTTCACTGCATCAGGATCCTGCCAGGTGTGTATGGGGTTTTCACAGTGTACAGCATCCTGCCAGATGAGAATGGGGTTTCACTGTGCATCAGGATCCTGACAGGTGTGTCTGGGGGTTTCACAGTGTATCAGGATGCTGCCAGGTGTGTATGGGGGTTTCACAGTGTATCAGGCTGCTGTCAGGTGTGTATGGGGTGTTTACCGTGTATCAGGATCCTGCCAGGTGTGTATGGGGGTTTCACAATTTATCAGGATCCTGCCAGATGTGAATGGGATTTCACAGTGTATCAGGATCCTGCCAGGTGTATATGGGGTTTTCACAATGTATCAGTATCCTACCAGATGTGAGTGGTGTTTCACAGTGCATCAGGATCCAGCCAGGTGTGAAAGGGGCTTTCAGTGTGCATCAGGATCCTGCCAGATGAGAATGGGTTTTCACAGTGTATCAGGATCCTTCCAGATGTGTATGGGGTTTCACAGTGTATCAGGATCCTGCCAGGTGTGTTTGTGGTTTTCACAGTGCATCATAATCCTGCCAGGTGTGAGTGGGGTTTCACTGTGTATCAGGATCCTGTCAGATGTGAATGGGGTTTCACTGTGTATCAGGATCCTGCCAGGTGTGCATGGTGTTCCACAGTGGATCAGGATCCTGCCAGGTGTGTATGGGGTTTCACAGTGTATCAGGATCCTGCCAGGTGTGTATGGGGATTTCACAGTGTATCAGGATCCTGCCAGGTGTGTTTGGGGTTTTCACAGTGGATCAGTATCCTGCCAGGTGTGTCTGGGGGTTTCACAGTGTATCAGGATGCTGCCAGGTGTGTATGGGGGTTTCACAGTGTATCAGGCTGCTGTCAGGTGTGTATGGGGGGTTTACCGTGTATCAGGATCCTGCCAGGTGTGTATGGGGGTTTCACAATTTATCAGGATCCTGCCAGATGTGAATGGGATTTCACAGTGTATCAGGATCCTGCCAGGTGTATATGGGGTTTTCACAATGTATCAGTATCCTACCAGATGTGAGTGGTGTTTCACAGTGCATCAGGATCCAGCCAGGTGTGAAAGGGGCTTTCAGTGTGCATCAGGATCCTGCCAGATGAGAATGGGTTTTCACAGTGTATCAGGATCCTGCCAGATGTGTATGGGGTTTCACAGTGTATCAGGATCCTGCAAGGTGTGTTTGTGGTTTTCACAGTGTATCATAATCCTGCCAGGTGTGAGTGGGGTTTCACTGTGTATCAGGATCCTGTCAGATGTGAATGGGGTTTCACTGTGTATCAGGATCCTGCCAGGTGTGCATGGTGTTCCACAGTGGATCAGGATCCTGCCAGGTGTGTATGGGGTTTCACAGTGTATCAGGATCCTGCCAGGTGCGTATGGGGATTTCACAGTGTATCAGGATCCTGCCAGGTGTGCTTGGGGTTTTCACAGTGGATCCGTATCCTGCCAGGTGTGTATGGGGTTTCACAGTGTATCAGGATCCTGCCAGGTGTGTATGGGGGTTTCACAGTGTATCAGGATCCTGCCAGGTGTGTATGGGGTTTTCACAGTGTGTCAGGATCCTGCCAGGTGTGTATGGGGATTTCACAGTGTATCAGGATCCTGCCAGGTGTGTATGGGGTTTCACAGTGTATCAGGATCCTGCCCGGTGAGTGTGGGGTTTTCACAGTGTATCAGGCTCCTGCCAGGTGTGTATGGGGGTTTCACAGTGTATCAGGATCCTGCCAGGTGTGTTTAGGGTTTTCACAGTGTATCAGGATACTGCCAGGTGTGTTTGGGGTCTTCACAGTGTCTCAGGTTCCTGCCAGGTGTGTTTGGGATTTTCACAGAGTATCAGGATCCTGCCAGGTCTGTCTGGGGTTTTTACAGTATATCAGGATCATGCCAGGTGTGTATGGGGTTTCACAGTATATCCGGATCATGCGAGGTGTGTATGGGGTTTCACAGTATATCGGGATCCTGCCAGTTGTGTATGGGGTTTCACAGTGTATCAGGATACTGCCAGGTGTGTTTGGGGTCTTCACAGTGTCTCAGGTTCCTGCCAGGTGTGTTTGGGATTTTCACAGAGTATCAGGATCCTGCCAGGTCTGTCTGGGGTTTTTACAGTATATCAGGATCATGCCAGTTGTGTATGTGGTTTTCACATTGTATCAGTGTCCTGCCAGGTGTGTATGGTGTTTTAACAGTGGATCAGGATCCTGCCAGGTGTGTATGGGGTTTCACAGTGTTTCAGGATCCTGGCAGGTGTGTATGGGGTTTCACAGTGGATCAGGATCCTGTCAGGTGTGTATGTGGTTTCACAGTGCATCAGGATCCTGCCAGGTGGGTATGGGGTTTCACAGTGGATCAGGATCCTGCCAGGTGTGTATGGGGTATCACAGTGCATCAGGATCCTGCCAGGTATGTATGAGGTTTCACAGTGCATCAGGATCCTGCCAGGTGTGTATGGGGTTTCACAGTGTATCAGGATACTGCCAGATGTGAATGGGGTTTCACTGTGCATCAGGAACCTTCCAGATGTGTACGGGGTTTTCACAGTGTATCAGGATCCTGCCAGGTTTGTATCGGGGTTTCACAGTGTATCAGGATGCTGTCAGGTGTGTATGGGGGTTTCACCGTGTATCAGGATCCTGCCAGGTGTGTATGGGGGTTTCACAATTTATCAGGATCCTGCCAGATGTGAATGGGGTTTCACAGTGTATCAGGATCCTGCCAGGTGTGTATGGGGTTTGCACAGTGTATCAGTATCCTGCCAGGTGTGTTTGGGGTTTCACAGTGTATCAGGATCCTGCCAGGTGTGTATGGGGTTTCACAGGGTATCAGGATCCTGCCAGGTGTGTATGGGGTTTCACAGTGTATCAGGATCCTGACAGGAGCGTATGGGGTTTTCACAGTGTATCAGGATTCTGCCAGGTGTGTATGGGGGTTTCACAGTGTATCAGGAACTTGCCAGGTGTGTGTGGGGTTTTCACAGTGTATCAGGATCCTGCCTGGTGTGTGTGGGGTTTTCACAGTGGATCAGCATCCTGCCAGGTGTTTATGGGGTTTCACAGAAAATCAGGATCCTGCCAGGTCTGCATGGGGTTTTCACAGTGGATCAGGATCCTGCTAGGTGTGTATGGGGTTTTCACAGTGTATCAGGATCCTGCCAGGTGCGTATGGGGATTTCAGAGTGTATCAGGTTCCTGCCAGGTGTGTATGGGGTTTTCACAGTGGATACGTATCCTGCCAGGTGTGTATGTGGTTTCACAGTGTATCAGGATCCTGCCAGGTGTGTATGGGGTTTCACTGTGGATACGTATCCTGCCAGGTGTGTATGTGGTTTCACAGTGTATCAGGATCCTGCCAGGGGTGTATGGGGTTTCACTGTGTATCAGGATTCTGCCTGGTGTGTATGGGGTTTCACAGTTTCTCAGGATCCTGCCAGATGTGAGTGGGGTTTCACAGTGTATCAGGATCCTGCCAGATGTGAATGGGGTTTCACAGTGTATCAGGATCCTGCCAGTTGTGTATGGGGTTTTCACGGTGTACAGGATCCTTCCAGATGTGAATGGGGTTTCACTGTGCATCAGGAACCTGCCAGATTTGTACGGGGTTTTCACAGTGTATCAGTATCCTACCAGATGTGAGTGGTGTTTCACAGTGCATCAGGATCCAGCCAGGTGTGAAAGGGGCTTTCACTGTGCATCAGGGTCCTGCCAGATGAGAATGGGTTTTCACAGTGTATCAGGATCCTGCCAGGTGTGTATGGGGTTTCACAGTGCATCAGGATCCTGCCAGGTGTGTTTGTGGTTTTCACAGTGTATCATAATCCTGCCAGGTGTGAGTGGGGTTTCACTGTGTATCAGGATCCTGCCAGATGTGAATGGGGTTTCACTGTGTATCAGGATCCTGCCAGGTGTGCATGGTGTTCCACAGTGGATCAGGATCCTGCCAGGTGTATATGGGGTTTCACAGTGTATCAGGATACTGCCAGGTGTGGATGGGGATTTCACAGTGTATCAGGATCCTGCCCGGTGTGTATGGGGTTTTCACTGTGTATCAGGATCCTGCCAGGTGTGTATGGGGGTTTCACAGTGTATCAGGATCCTGCCAGGTGTGTATGGGATTTTCACAGTGTATCAGGATCCTGCCAGGTGTGTTTGGGGTTTTCACAGTGTATCAGGATCCTGCCAGATGCGTTTGGTGTCTTCACAGTTTCTCAGGTTCCTGCCAGGTGTGTTTGGGGTTTTCACAGAGTATCAGGATCCTGCCAGGTCTGTGTGGGGTTTTCACAGTATATCAGGATCATGCCAGGTGTGTATGGGGTTTCACAGTATATCCGGATCATGCGAGGTGTGTATGGGGTTTCACAGTATATCAGGGTCCTGCCAGGTGTGTATGGGGGTTTCACAGTAATAACAGGGTCCTGCCAGTTGTGTATGTGGTTTTCACATTGTATCAGTGTCCTGCCAGGTGTGTATGGTGTTTTAACAGTGGATCAGGATCCTGCCAGGTGTGTATGGGGTTTCACAGTGTATCAGGATCCTGGCAGGTGTGTATGGGGTTTCACAGTGGATCAGGATCCTGTCAGGTGTGTATGTGGTTTCAAAGTGTATCAGGATCCTGCCAGGTGGGTATGGGGTTTCACAGTGGATCAGGATCCTGCCAGGTGTGTATGGGGTATCACAGTGTATCAGGATCCTGCCAGGTATGTATGAGGTTTCACAGTGCAACAGGATCCTGCCAGGTGTGTATGGGGTTTCACAGTGTATCAGGATACTGCCAGATGTGAATGGGGTTTCACTGTGCATCAGGAACCTGCCAGATGTGTACGGGGTTTTCACAGTGTATCAGGATACTGCCAGATGTGAATGGGGTTTCACTGTGCATCAGGTTCCTGCCAGGTGTGTATCGGGGTTTCACAGTGTATCAGGATGCTGTCAGGTGTGTATGGGGGTTTCACCGTGTATCAGGATCCTGCCAGGTGTGTATGGGGGTTTCACAATTTATCAGGATCCTGCCAGATGTGAATGGGGTTTCACAGTGTATCAGGATCCTGCCAGGTGTGTATGGGGTTTGCACAGTGTATCAGTATCCTGCCAGGTGTGTTTGGGGTTTCACAGTGTATCAGGATCCTGCCAGATGTGTATGGGGTTTCACAGGGTATCAGGACCCTGCCAGGTGTGTATGGGGTTTCACAGTGTATCAGGATCCTGACAGGTGCGTATGGGGTTTTCACAGTGTATCAGGATTCTGCCAGGTGTGTATGGGGGTTTCACAGTGTATCAGGAACTTGCCAGGTGTGTGTGGGGTTTTCACAGTGTATCAGGATCCTGCCTGGTGTGTGTGGGGTTTTCACAGTGGATCAGCATCCTGCCAGGTTTTTATGGGGTTTCACAGAAAATCAGGATCCTGCCAGGTCTGCATGGGGTTTTCACAGTGGATCAGGATCCTGCTAGGTGTGTATGGGGTTTTCACAGTGTATCAGGATCCTGCCAGGTGCGTATGGGGATTTCAGAGTGTATCAGGTTCCTGCCAGGTGTGTATGGGGTTTTCACAGTGGATACATATCCTGCCAGGTGTGTATGGGGTTTCGCAGTGTATCAGGATCCTGCCAGGTGTGTATGGGGTTTCACTGTGTATCAGGATTCTGCCAGGTGTGTATGGGGTTTCACAGTTTTTCAGGATCCTGCCAGATGTGAGTGGGGTTTCACAGTGTATCAGGATCCTGCCAGATGTGAATGGGGTTTCACAGTGTATCAGGATCCTGCCAGTTGTGTATGGGGTTTTCACGGTGTACAGGATCCTTCCAGATGTGAATGGGGTTTCACTGTGCATCAGGAACCTGCCAGATTTGTACGGGGTTTTCACAGTGTATCAGGATCCTGCCAGATGTGAATGGGGTTTCACTGTGCATCAGGATCCTGCCAGGTGTGTATGGGGTTTCACAGTGTATCAGGATCCTGCCAGGTATGTATGAGGTTTCACAGAGCATCAGGATCCTGCCAGGTGTGTCTGGGGTTTCACAGTGTATCAGGATCCTGCCAGATGTGAATGCGGTTTCACTGCATCAGGATCCTGCCAGGTGTGTATGGGGTTTTCACAGTGTACAGCATCCTGCCAGATGAGAATGGGGTTTCACTGTGCATCAGGATCCTGACAGGTGTGTCTGGGGGTTTCACAGTGTATCAGGATGCTGCCAGGTGTGTATGGGGGTTTCACAGTGTATCAGGCTGCTGTCAGGTGTGTATGGGGTGTTTACCGTGTATCAGGATCCTGCCAGGTGTGTATGGGGGTTTCACAATTTATCAGGATCCTGCCAGATGTGAATGGGATTTCACAGTGTATCAGGATCCTGCCAGGTGTATATGGGGTTTTCACAATGTATCAGTATCCTACCAGATGTGAGTGGTGTTTCACAGTGCATCAGGATCCAGCCAGGTGTGAAAGGGGCTTTCAGTGTGCATCAGGATCCTGCCAGATGAGAATGGGTTTTCACAGTGTATCAGGATCCTTCCAGATGTGTATGGGGTTTCACAGTGTATCAGGATCCTGCCAGGTGTGTTTGTGGTTTTCACAGTGCATCATAATCCTGCCAGGTGTGAGTGGGGTTTCACTGTGTATCAGGATCCTGTCAGATGTGAATGGGGTTTCACTGTGTATCAGGATCCTGCCAGGTGTGCATGGTGTTCCACAGTGGATCAGGATCCTGCCAGGTGTGTATGGGGTTTCACAGTGTATCAGGATCCTGCCAGGTGTGTATGGGGATTTCACAGTGTATCAGGATCCTGCCAGGTGTGTTTGGGGTTTTCACAGTGGATCAGTATCCTGCCAGGTGTGTCTGGGGGTTTCACAGTGTATCAGGATGCTGCCAGGTGTGTATGGGGGTTTCACAGTGTATCAGGCTGCTGTCAGGTGTGTATGGGGGGTTTACCGTGTATCAGGATCCTGCCAGGTGTGTATGGGGGTTTCACAATTTATCAGGATCCTGCCAGATGTGAATGGGATTTCACAGTGTATCAGGATCCTGCCAGGTGTATATGGGGTTTTCACAATGTATCAGTATCCTACCAGATGTGAGTGGTGTTTCACAGTGCATCAGGATCCAGCCAGGTGTGAAAGGGGCTTTCAGTGTGCATCAGGATCCTGCCAGATGAGAATGGGTTTTCACAGTGTATCAGGATCCTGCCAGATGTGTATGGGGTTTCACAGTGTATCAGGATCCTGCAAGGTGTGTTTGTGGTTTTCACAGTGTATCATAATCCTGCCAGGTGTGAGTGGGGTTTCACTGTGTATCAGGATCCTGTCAGATGTGAATGGGGTTTCACTGTGTATCAGGATCCTGCCAGGTGTGCATGGTGTTCCACAGTGGATCAGGATCCTGCCAGGTGTGTATGGGGTTTCACAGTGTATCAGGATCCTGCCAGGTGCGTATGGGGATTTCACAGTGTATCAGGATCCTGCCAGGTGTGCTTGGGGTTTTCACAGTGGATCCGTATCCTGCCAGGTGTGTATGGGGTTTCACAGTGTATCAGGATCCTGCCAGGTGTGTATGGGGGTTTCACAGTGTATCAGGATCCTGCCAGGTGTGTATGGGGTTTTCACAGTGTGTCAGGATCCTGCCAGGTGTGTATGGGGATTTCACAGTGTATCAGGATCCTGCCAGGTGTGTATGGGGTTTCACAGTGTATCAGGATCCTGCCCGGTGAGTGTGGGGTTTTCACAGTGTATCAGGCTCCTGCCAGGTGTGTATGGGGGTTTCACAGTGTATCAGGATCCTGCCAGGTGTGTTTAGGGTTTTCACAGTGTATCAGGATACTGCCAGGTGTGTTTGGGGTCTTCACAGTGTCTCAGGTTCCTGCCAGGTGTGTTTGGGATTTTCACAGAGTATCAGGATCCTGCCAGGTCTGTCTGGGGTTTTTACAGTATATCAGGATCATGCCAGGTGTGTATGGGGTTTCACAGTATATCCGGATCATGCGAGGTGTGTATGGGGTTTCACAGTATATCGGGATCCTGCCAGTTGTGTATGGGGTTTCACAGTGTATCAGGATACTGCCAGGTGTGTTTGGGGTCTTCACAGTGTCTCAGGTTCCTGCCAGGTGTGTTTGGGATTTTCACAGAGTATCAGGATCCTGCCAGGTCTGTCTGGGGTTTTTACAGTATATCAGGATCATGCCAGTTGTGTATGTGGTTTTCACATTGTATCAGTGTCCTGCCAGGTGTGTATGGTGTTTTAACAGTGGATCAGGATCCTGCCAGGTGTGTATGGGGTTTCACAGTGTTTCAGGATCCTGGCAGGTGTGTATGGGGTTTCACAGTGGATCAGGATCCTGTCAGGTGTGTATGTGGTTTCACAGTGCATCAGGATCCTGCCAGGTGGGTATGGGGTTTCACAGTGGATCAGGATCCTGCCAGGTGTGTATGGGGTATCACAGTGCATCAGGATCCTGCCAGGTATGTATGAGGTTTCACAGTGCATCAGGATCCTGCCAGGTGTGTATGGGGTTTCACAGTGTATCAGGATACTGCCAGATGTGAATGGGGTTTCACTGTGCATCAGGAACCTTCCAGATGTGTACGGGGTTTTCACAGTGTATCAGGATCCTGCCAGGTTTGTATCGGGGTTTCACAGTGTATCAGGATGCTGTCAGGTGTGTATGGGGGTTTCACCGTGTATCAGGATCCTGCCAGGTGTGTATGGGGGTTTCACAATTTATCAGGATCCTGCCAGATGTGAATGGGGTTTCACAGTGTATCAGGATCCTGCCAGGTGTGTATGGGGTTTGCACAGTGTATCAGTATCCTGCCAGGTGTGTTTGGGGTTTCACAGTGTATCAGGATCCTGCCAGGTGTGTATGGGGTTTCACAGGGTATCAGGATCCTGCCAGGTGTGTATGGGGTTTCACAGTGTATCAGGATCCTGACAGGAGCGTATGGGGTTTTCACAGTGTATCAGGATTCTGCCAGGTGTGTATGGGGGTTTCACAGTGTATCAGGAACTTGCCAGGTGTGTGTGGGGTTTTCACAGTGTATCAGGATCCTGCCTGGTGTGTGTGGGGTTTTCACAGTGGATCAGCATCCTGCCAGGTGTTTATGGGGTTTCACAGAAAATCAGGATCCTGCCAGGTCTGCATGGGGTTTTCACAGTGGATCAGGATCCTGCTAGGTGTGTATGGGGTTTTCACAGTGTATCAGGATCCTGCCAGGTGCGTATGGGGATTTCAGAGTGTATCAGGTTCCTGCCAGGTGTGTATGGGGTTTTCACAGTGGATACGTATCCTGCCAGGTGTGTATGTGGTTTCACAGTGTATCAGGATCCTGCCAGGTGTGTATGGGGTTTCACTGTGGATACGTATCCTGCCAGGTGTGTATGTGGTTTCACAGTGTATCAGGATCCTGCCAGGGGTGTATGGGGTTTCACTGTGTATCAGGATTCTGCCTGGTGTGTATGGGGTTTCACAGTTTCTCAGGATCCTGCCAGATGTGAGTGGGGTTTCACAGTGTATCAGGATCCTGCCAGATGTGAATGGGGTTTCACAGTGTATCAGGATCCTGCCAGTTGTGTATGGGGTTTTCACGGTGTACAGGATCCTTCCAGATGTGAATGGGGTTTCACTGTGCATCAGGAACCTGCCAGATTTGTACGGGGTTTTCACAGTGTATCAGGATCCTGCCAGATGTGAATGGGGTTTCACTGTGCATTAGGATCCTGCCAGGTGTGTATGGGGTTTCACAGTGTATCAGGATCCTGCCAGATATGTATGAGGTTTCACAGAGCATCAGGATCCTGCCAGGTGTGTCTGGGGTTTCACAGTGTATCAGGATCCTGCCAGATGTGAATGGGGTTTCACTGCATCAGGATCCTGCCAGGTGTGTATGGGGTTTTCACAGTGTACAGCATCCTGCCAGATGAGAATGGGGTTTCACTGTGCATCAGGATCCTGACAGGTGTGTCTGGGGGTTTCACAGTGTATCAGGATGCTGCCAGGTGTGTATGGGGGTTTCACAGTGTATCAGGCTGCTGTCAGGTGTGTATGGGGGATTTACCGTGTATCAGGATCCTGCCAGGTGTGTATGGGGGTTTCACAATTTATCAGGATCCTGCCAGATGTGTATGGGATTTCACAGTGTATCAGGATCCTGCCAGGTGTATATGGGGTTTTCACAATGTATCAGTATCCTACCAGATGTGAGTGGTGTTTCACAGTGCATCAGGATCCAGCAAGGTGTGAAAGGGGCTTTCAGTGTGCATCAGGATCCTGCCAGATGAGAATGGGTTTTCACAGTGTATTAGGATCCTGCTAGATGTGTATGGGGTTTCACAGTGTATCAGGATCCTGCCAGGTGTGTTTGTGGTTTTCACAGTGTATCATAATCCTGCCAGGTGTGAGTGGGGTTTCACTGTGTATCAGGATCCTGTCAGATGTGAATGGGGTTTCACTGTGTATCAGGATCCTGCCAGGTGTGCATGGTGTTCCACAGTGGATCAGGATCCTGCCAGGTGTGTATGGGGTTTCACAGTGTATCAGGATCCTGCCAGGTGTGTATGGGGATTTCACAGTGTATCAGGATCCTGCCAGGTGTGTTTGGGGTTTTCACAGTGGATCAGTATCCTGCCAGGTGTGTCTGGGGGTTTCACAATGTATCAGGATGCTGCCAGGTGTGTATGGGAGTTTCACAGTGTATCAGGCTGCTGTCAGGAGTGCATGGGGGGTTTACCGTGTATCAGGATCCTGCCAGGTGTGTATGGGGGTTTCACAATTTATCAGGATCCTGCCAGATGTGAATGGGATTTCACAGTGTATCAGGATCCTGCCAGGTGTATATGGGGTTTTCACAATGTATCAGTATCCTACCAGATGTGAGTGGTGTTTCACAGTGCATCAGGATCCAGCCAGATGTGAAAGGGGCTTTCAGTGTGCATCAGTATCCTGCCTGATGAGAATGGGTTTTCACAGTGTATCAGGATCCTGCCAGATGTGTATGGGGTTTCACAGTGTATCAGGATCCTGCAAGGTGTGTTTGTGGTTTTCATAGTGTATCATAATCCTGCCAGGTGTGAGTGGGGTTTCACTGTGTATCAGGATCCTGTCAGATGTGAATGGGGTTTCACTGTGTATCAGGATCCTGCCAGGTGTGCATGGTGTTTCACAGTGTATCAGGATCCTGCCAGGTATGTATGAGGTTTCACAGTGCATCAGGATCCTGCCAGGTGTGTCTGGGGTTTCACAGTGTATCAGGATCCTGCCAGATGTGAATGGGGTTTCATTGTATCAGGATCCTGCCAGTTGTGTATGGGGTTTTCACAGTGTACAGCATCCTGCCTGATGAGAATGGGGGTTCACTGTGCATCAGGAACCTGCCAGATGTGTACGGGGTTTTCACAGTGTATCAGGATACTGCCAGATGTGAATGGGGTTTCACTGTGCATCAGGATCCTGCCAGGTGTGTCTGGGGGTTTCACAGTGCATCAGGATGCTGCCTGGTGTGTATGGGGGTTTCACAGTGTATCAGGATGCTGTCAGGTGTGTATGGGGGTTTCACCGTGTATCAGGATCCTGCCAGGTGTGTATGGGGGTTTCACAATTTATCAGGATCCTGCCAGATGTGAATGGGGTTTCACAGTGTATCAGGATCCTGCCAGGTGTGTATGGGGTTTTCACAGTGTATCAGTATCCTACCAGATGTGAGTGGTGTTTCACAGTGCATCAGGATCCAGCCAGGTGTGAAAGGGGCTTTCACTGTGCATCAGGGTCCTGCCAGATGAGAATGGGTTTTCACAGTGTATCAGGATCCTGCCAGGTGTGTATGGGGTTTCACAGTGCATCAGGATCCTGCCAGGTGTGTTTGTGGTTTTCACAGTGTATCATAATCCTGCCAGGTGTGAGTGGGGTTTCACTGTGTATCAGGATCCTGCCAGATGTGAATGGGGTTTCACTGTGTATCAGGATCCTGCCAGGTGTGCATGGTGTTCCACAGTGGATCAGGATCCTGCCAGGTGTATATGGGGTTTCACAGTGTATCAGGATACTGCCAGGTGTGGATGGGGATTTCACAGTGTATCAGGATCCTGCCAGGTGTGTTTGGGGTTTTCACAGTGGATCAGGATCCTGCCAGGTGTGTATGGGGTTTCACAGTGTATCAGGTTCCTGCCAGGTGTGTATGGGTTTTCACAGTGTATCAGGATCCTGCCAGGTGTGTCTGGGGTTTTCACAGTGTATCAGGATCCTGCCAGGTGTGTATGGGGTTTCACAGTGTATCAGGATCCTGCCAGGTGTGTATGGGGTTTCACAGTGTATCAGGATCCTGCCCGGCGTGTATGGGGTTTTCACTGTGTATCAGGATCCTGCCAGGTGTGTATGCGGGTTTCACAGTGTATCAGGATATTGCCAGGTGTGTATGGGGTTTTCACAGTGTATCAGGATCCTGCCAGGTGTGTTTGGGGTTTTCACAGTATATCAGGATCCTGCCAGATGCGTTTGGTGTCTTCACAGTGTCTCAGGTTCCTGCCAGGTGTGTTTGGGGTTTTCACAGGGTATCAGGATCCTGCCAGGTCTGTGTGGGGTTTTCACAGTATATCAGGATCATGCCAGGTGTGTATGGGGTTTCACAGTAAATCCGGATCATGCGAGGTGTGTATGGGGTTTCACAGTATATCAGGGTCCTGCCAGGTGTGTATGGGGGTTTCACAGTAATAACAGGGTCCTGCCAGTTGTGTATGTGGTTTTCACATTGTATCAGTGTCCTGCCAGGTGTGTATGGTGTTTTAACAATGGATCAGGATCCTGCCAGGTGTGTATGGGGTTTCACAGTGTATCAGGATCCTGGCAGGTGTGTATGGGGTTTCACAGTGGATCAGGATCCTGTCAGGTGTGTATGTGGTTTCGCAGTGTATCAGGATCCTGCCAGGTGGGTATGGGGTTTCACAGTGGATCAGGATCCTGCCAGGTGTGTATGGGGTATCACAGTGTATCAGGATCCTGCCAGGTATGTATGAGGTTTCACAGTGCATCAGGATCCTACCAGGTGTGTATGGGGTTTCACAGTGTATCAGGATACTGCCAGATGTGAATGGGGTTTCACTGTGCATCAGGAACCTGCCAGATGTGTACGGGGTTTTCACAGTGTATCAGGATACTGCCAGATGTGAATGGGGTTTCACTGTGCATCAGGATCCTGCCAGGTGTGTATCGGGGTTTCACAGTGTATCAGGATGCTGTCAGGTGTGTATGGGGGTTTCACCGTGTATCAGGATCCTGCCAGGTGTGTATGGGGGTTTCACAATTTATCAGGATCCTGCCAGATGTGAATGGGGTTTCACAGTGTATCAGGATCCTGCCAGGTGTGTATGGGGTTTGCACAGTGTATCAGTATCCTGCCAGGTGTGTTTGGGGTTTCACAGTGTATCAGGATCCTGCCAGGTGTGTATGGGGTTTCACAGGGTATCAGGATCCTGCCAGGTGTGTATGGGGTTTCACAGTGTATCAGGATCCTGACAGGTGTGTATGGGGTTTTCACAGTGTATCAGGATTCTGCCAGGTGTGTATGGGGGTTTCACAGTGTATCAGGAACTTGCCAGGTGTGTGTGGGGTTTTCACAGTGTATCAGGATCCTGCATGGTGTGTGTGGGGTTTTCACAGTGGATCAGCATCCTGCCAGGTGTCTATGGGGTTTCACAGAAAATCAGGATCCTGCCAGGTCTGCATGGGGTTTTCACAGTGGATCAGGATCCTGCTAGGTGTGTATGGGGTTTTCACAGTGTATCAGGATCCTGCCAGGTGCGTATGGGGATTTCAGAGTGTATCAGGTTCCTGCCAGGTGTGTATGGGGTTTTCACAGTGGATACATATCCTGCCAGGTGTGTATGGGGTTTCGCAGTGTATCAGGATCCTGCCAGGTGTGTATGGGGTTTCACTGTGTATCAGGATTCTGCCAGGTGTGTATGGGGTTTCACAGTTTCTCAGGATCCTGCCAGATGTGAGTGGGGTTTCACAGTGTATCAGGATCCTGCCAGATGTGAATGGGGTTTCACAGTGTATCAGGATCCTGCCAGTTGTGTATGGGGTTTTCACGGTGTACAGGATCCTTCCAGATGTGAATGGGGTTTCACTGTGCATCAGAAACCTGCCAGATTTGTACGGGGTTTTCACAGTGTATCAGGATCCTGCCAGATGTGAATGGGGTTTCACTGTGCATCAGGATCCTGCCAGGTGTGTATGGGGTTTCACAGTGTATCAGGATCCTGCCAGGTATGTATGAGGTTTCACAGAGCATCAGGATCCTGCCAGGTGTGTCTGGGGTTTCACAGTGTATCAGGATCCTGCCAGATGTGAATGGGGTTTCAATGCATCAGGATCCTGCCAGGTGTGTATGGGTTTTTCACAGTGTACAGCATCCTGCCAGATGAGAATGGGGTTTCACTGTGCATCAGGATCCTGACAGGTGTGTCTGGGGGTTTCACAGTGTATCAGGATGCTGCCAGGTGTGTATGGGGGTTTCACAGTGTATCAGGCTGCTGTCAGGTGTGTATGGGGGGTTTACCGTGTATCAGGATCCTGCCAGGTGTGTATGGGGGTTTCACAATTTATCAGGATCCTGCCAGATGTGAATGGGATTTCACAGTGTATCAGGATCCTGCCATGTGTATATGGGGTTTTCACAATGTATCAGTATCCTACCAGATGTGAGTGGTGTTTCACAGTGCATCAGGATCCAGCCAGGTGTGAAAGGGGCTTTCAGTGTGCATCAGGATCCTGCCAGATGAGAATGGGTTTTCACAGTGTATCAGGATCCTGCCAGATGTGTATGGGGTTTCACAGTGTATCAGGATCCTGCCAGGTGTGTTTGTGGTTTTCACAGTGTATCATAATCCTGCCAGGTGTGAGTGGGGTTTCACAGTGTATCAGGATCCTGCCAAATGTGATTGGGGTTTCACTGTGTATCAGGATCCTGCCAAATGTGATTGGGGTTTCACTGTGCATCAGGAACCTGCCAGATGTGTGTGGGGTTCCACAGTGCATCAGGATCCTGCCAAATGAGAATGGTGTTTCACTGTGCATCAGGAACCTGCCAGATGTGTATGGGGTTTCACAGTGTATCAGGATCCTGCCAGGTGTGTATGGGATTTCACAGTGTATCAGGATCCTGCCAGGTGTGTATGGGGTTTTCACAGTGTATCAGGATCCTGCCACGTGTGTATGGGGATTTCACAGTGTATCAGGATCCTGCCAGGTGTGTATGGGGTTTCACAGTGTATCAGGATCCTGCCCGGTGTGTGTGGGGTTTTCACAGTGTATCAGGCTCCTGCCAGGTGTGTATGGGGGTTTCACAATGTATCAGGATCCTGCAAGGTGTGTTTGGGGTTTTCACAGTGTATCAGGATCCTGCCAGGTGTGTTTGGGGTCTTCACAGTGTCTCAGGTTCCTGCCAGGTGTGTTTGGGATTTTCACATTGTATCAGGATCCTGCCAGGTCTGTGTGGGGTTTTCACAGTATATCAGGATCATGCCAGGTGTGTATGGGGTTTCACAGTATATCCGGATCATGCGAGGTGTGTATGGGGTTTCACAGTATATCAGGATCCTGCCAGGTGTGTATGGGGTTAGACAGTGTATCAGGGTCCTGCCAGTTGTGTATGTGGTTTTCACAGTGCATCAGGAACCTGCCAGATGTGTATGGGGTTTCACAGTGTATCAGGATCCTGCCAGGTGTGTATGGGTTTTCACAGTGTATCAGGATCCTGCCAGGTGTGTATGGGGTTTTCACAGTGTATCAGGATCCTGCCAGGTGTGTATGCAGATTTCACAGTGTATCAGGATCCTGCCAGGTGTGTATGGGGTTTCACAGTGTATCAGGATCCTGCCCGGTGTGTGTGGGGTTTTCACAGTGTATCAGGCTCCTGCCAGGTGTGTATGGGGGTTTCACAATGTATCAGGATCCTGCAAGGTGTGTTTGGGGTTTTCACAGTGTATCAGGATCCTGCCAGGTGTGTTTGGGGTCTTCACAGTGTCTCAGGTTCCTACCAGGTGTGTTTGGGATTTTCACAGAGTATCAGGATCCTGCCAGGTCTGTGTGGGGTTTTCACAGTATATCAGGATCATGCCAGGTGTGTATGGGGTTTCACAGTATATCCGGATCATGCGAGGTGTGTATGGGGTTTCACAGTATATCAGGAACCTGCCAGGTGTGTATGGGGTTAGACAGTGTATCAGGGTCCTGCCAGGTGTGTATGGGGGTGTCACAGTATAACAGGGTCCTGCCAGTTGTGTATGTGGTTTTCACAGTGTATCAGGGTCCTGCCAGGTGTGTATGGTGTTTTAGCAGTGGGTCAGGATCCTGCCAGATGTGTATGGGGTTTCACAGTGTATCAGGATCCTGCCAGGTGTGTATGGGTTTTCACAGTGTATCAGGATCCTGCCAGGTGTGTATGGGGTTTTCACAGTGTATCAGGATCCTGCCAGGTGTGTATGGGGATTTCACAGTGTATCAGGATCCTGCCAGGTGTGTATGGGGTTTCACAGTGTATCAGGATCCTGCCCGGTGTGTGTGGGGTTTTCACAGTGTATCAGGCTCCTGCCAGGTGTGTATGGGGGTTTCACAATGTATCAGGATCCTGCAAGGTGTGTTTGGGGTTTTCACAGTATATCAGGATCCTGCCAGGTGTGTTTGGGGTCTTCACAGTGTCTCAGGTTCCTGCCAGGTTTGTTTGGGATTTTCACAGAGTATCAGGATCCTGCCAGGTCTGTGTGGGGTTTTCACAGTATATCAGGATCATGCCAGGTGTGTATGGGGTTTCTCAGTATATCCGGATCATGCGAGGTGTGTATGGGGTTTCACAGTTTATCAGGATCCTGCCAGGTGTGTATGGGGTTAGACAGTGTATCAGGGTCCTGCCAGGTGTGTATGGGGGTGTCACAGTATAACAGGGTCCTGACAGTTGTGTATGTGGTTTTCACAGTGCATCAGGTACCTGCCAGATGTGTATGGGGTTTCACAGTGTATCAGGATCCTGCCAGGTGTGTATGGGTTTTCACAGTGTATCAGGATCCTGCCAGGTGTGTATGGGGTTTTCACAGTGCATCAGGATCCTGCCAGGTGTGTATGGGGATTTCACAGTGTATCATGATCCTGCCTGGTGTGTATGGGGTTTCACAGTGTATCAGGATCCTGCCCGGTGTGTGTGGGGTTTTCACAGTGTATCAGGCTCCTGCCAGGTGTGTATGGGGGTTTCACAATGTATCAGGATCCTGCAAGGTGTGTTTGGGGTTTTCACAGTGTATCAGGATCCTGCCAGGTGTGTTTGGGGTTTTCACAGTGTCTCAGGTTCCTGCCAGGTGTGTTTGGGATTTTCACAGAGTATCAGGATCCTGCCAGGTCTGTGTGGGGTTTTCACAGTATATCAGGATCATGCTCGGTGTGTATGGGGTTTCACAGTATATCCGGATCATGCGAGGGGTGTATGGGGTTTCACAATGTATCAGGATCCTGCAAGGTGTGTTTGGGGTTTTAACAGTGTATCAGTATCCTGCCAGGTGTGTTTGGGGTTTTCACAGTGTCTCAGGTTCCTGCCAAGTGTTTTTGGGATTTTCACAGAGTATCAGGATCCTGCCAGGTCTGTGTGGGGTTTTCACAGTATATCAGGATCATGCCAGGTGTGTATGGGGTTTCACAGTATATCCGGATCATGCGAGGTGTGTATGGGGTTTCACAGTATATCAGGATCCTGCCAGGTGTGTATGGGGTTAGACAGTGTATCAGGGTCCTGCCAGGTGTGTATGGGGGTGTCACAGTATAACAGGGTCCTGCCAGTTGTGCCAGGGCTTTTCACAGTGTATCAGGGTCCTGCCAGGTGTGTATGGTGTTTTAGCAGTGGATCAGGATCCTGCCAGGTGTGTATGGGGTTTCACAGTGTATCAGGATCCTGGCAGGTGTATATGGGGTTTCACAGTGGATCAGGATCCTGTCAGGTGTGTATGTGGTTTCACAGTGTATCAGGATACTGCCAGGTGGGTATGGGGTTTCACAGTGGATCAGGATCCTGCCAGGTGTGTATGGGGTTTCACAGTGTATCAGGATCCTGCCAGGTATGTATGAGGTTTCACAGTGCATCAGGATCCTGCCAGGTGTGTATGGGGTTTCACAGTGTATCAGGATCCTGCCAGATGTGAATGAGGTTTCACTGTATCCGGATCCTGCCAGTTGTGTACGGGGTTTCACAGTGTACAGCATCCTGCCAGATGTGAATGGGGTTTCACTGTGCATCAGGATCCTGCCAGGTGTGTCTGGGGGTTTCACAGTGTATCAGGATGCTGCCAGGTGTGTATGGGGGTTTCACAGTGTATCAAGATGCTGTCCGGTGTGTATGGGGGTTTCACCGTGTATCAGGATCCTGCCAGGTGTGTATGGGGGTTTCACAATTTATCAGGATCCTGCCAGATGTGAATGGGGTTTCACAGTGTATCAGGATCCTGCCAGGTGTGTATGGGGTTTTCACAGTGTATCAGTATCCTGCCAGGTGTGTTTGGGGTTTCACAGTGTATCAGGATCCTGCCAGGTGTGTATGGGGTTTCACAGGGTATCAGGATCCTGCCAGGTGTGTATGGGGTTTCACAGTGTATCAGGATCCTGACAGGTGCGTATGGGGTTTTCACAGTGTATCAGGATTCTGCCAGGTGTGTATGGGGGTTTCACAGTGTATCAGGAACTTGCCAGGTGTGTATGGGGTTTTCACAGTGTATCAGGATCCTGCCAGGTGTGTGTGGGGTTTTCACAGTGGATCAGCATCCTGCCAGGTGTTTATGGGGTTTCACAGAAAATCAGGATCCTGCCAGGTCTGCATGGGGTATTCACAGTGGATCAGGATCCTGCTAGGTGTGTATGGGGTTTTCACAGTGTATCAGGATCCTGCCAGGTGCGTATGGGGTTTTCAGAGTGTATCAGGTTCCTGCCAGGTGTGTATGGGCTTTTCACAGTGGATACGGATCCTACCAGGTGTGCATGGGGTTTCACAGTGTATTAGGATCCTGCCAGGTGTGTATGGGGTTTCACTGTGTATCAGGATTCTGCAAGGTGTGTATGGGGTTTCACAGTGTCTCAGGATCCTGCCAGATGTGAATGGGGTTTCACAGTGTATCAGGATCCTGCCAGATGTGAATGGGGTTTCACAGTGTATCAGGATCCTGCCAGTTGTGTATGGGGTTTTCACGGTGTACAGGATCCTTCCAGATGTGAATGGGGTTTCACTGTGCATCAGGAACCTGCCAGATTTGTACGGGGTTTTCACAGTGTATCAGGATCCTGCCAGATGTGAATGGGGTTTCACTGTGCATCAGGATCCTGCCAGGTGTGTCTGGGGGTTTCACAATGTATCAGGATCCTGCCAGGTGTGCATAGCGGTTTCACTGTGTTTCAGGATCCTGCCAGGTGTGTATGGGGGTTTCACAGTTTATCAGGATCCTGCCAGATGTGATTGGGGTTTAACTGTGCATCAGGAACCTGCCAGGTGTGTACGGGGTTTTCACAGTGTATCAGGATCCTGCCAGCTGTGTATGGGGTTTTCACAGTGTATCAGAATCCTGCCAGGTATGTTTGGGGTTACGCAGTGTCTCAGTATCCTGCCAGATGTGAATGGGGTTTCACAGTTGTTCAGGATCCTGCCAGATGTGACTGGGGTTTCACAGTGTATCAGGATCCTGCCAGGTGTGTATGGGGTTTCACTGTGTATCAGGATTCTGCCAGGTTTATATGGGGTATCATGCTGTATCAGGATTCTGCCAGGTGTGTATGGGGGTTTCACAGTGTATCAGGATCCTGCCAGGTGTGTTTGGGGTTTTCACAGTGTATCAGGATCCTGCCAGGTGTGTATAGGGATTTCACAGTGGATCAGGATCCTGCCAGGTATTTATGGGATTTCACAGAAAATCAGGATCCTGCCAGGTTTGTATGGAGTTATCACAGTGTTTCAGGTTCCTGCCAGGTGTGGATGGGGTTTTCACAGTGGATCCGGATCCTGCCAGGTGTGTATCGGGTTTCACAGTGTATCAGGATCCTGCCGTGTGTGTGGGGTTTCACAGTGTATCAGGATTCTGCCAGGTGTGTATGGGGTTTCACAGTGTCTCAGGATCCTGCCTGATGTGAATGGGGTTTCACAGTGTATCAGGATCCTGCCAGATGTGAATGGGGTTTCACAGTGTATCAGGATCCTGCCAGTTGTGTAAGAGGTTTTCACAGTGTATCAGGATCCTGCCAGATGTGAATGGGGTTTCATTGTGCATCAGGAACCTGCCAGGTGTGAATGGGGTTTCACAGTGCATCAGGATCCTGCCAGGTGTGTCTGGGGGTTTCACAGTGTATCAGGATCCTGCCAGGTGTGTATGGGGGTTTCACAGCGTATCAGGATCCTGCCAGGTGTGTATGGGGGTTTCACAGTGGAATTGGATCCTGCCAGGTGTGTATGGGGTTTCACATTCTATCAGGATCCTTCCAGGTATGTATGAGGTTTCACAGAGTATCAGGATCCTGCCAGGTGTGTATGGGGTATCAGTGTATCAGGTTCCTGCCAGTTGTGTATGGGGTTTTCACAGTGCACAGGATCCTGCCAGTTGTGAATGGGGTTTCACTGTGCATCAGGAACCTGCCAGATGTGTACGGGGTTTTCACAGTGTATCAGGATCCTGCCAGGTGTGTATGGGGTTTTCACAGTGTATCAGGATTCTGCCAGGTGTGTATGGGGTTTTCACAGTGTATCAGGATCCTGCCAGATGTGTATAGGGTTTTCACAGTGGATCAGAATCCTGCCAGTTGTTTATGGGGTTTTCACGGTGTACAGGATCCTTCCAGATGTGAATGGGGTTTCACTGTGCATCAGGAACCTGCCAGATTTGTCCGGGGTTTTCACAGTGTATCAGGATCCTGCCAGATGTGAATGGGGTTTCACTGTGCATCAGGAACCTGCCAGATTTGTACGGGGTTTTCACAGTGTATCAGGATCCTGCCAGATGTGAATGGGGTTTCACTGTGCATCAGGATCCTGCCAGGTGTGTCTGGGGGTTTCACAATGTATCAGGATCCTGCCAGGTGTGCATAGCGGTTTCACTGTGTTTCAGGATCCTGCCAGGTATGAATGGGGGTTTCACAGTTTATCAGGATCCTGCCAGATGTGATTGGGGTTTAACTGTGCATCAGGAACCTGCCAGGTGTGTACGGGGTTTTCACAGTGTATCAGGATCCTGCCAGCTGTGTATGGGGTTTTCACAGTGTATCAGAATCCTGCCAGGTATGTTTCGGGTTACGCAGTGTCTCAGTATCCTGCCAGATGTGAATGGGGTTTCACAGTTGTTCAGGATCCTGCCAGATGTGAATGGGGTTTCACAGTGTATCAGGATCCTGCCAGGTGTGTATGGGGTTTCACTGTGTATCAGGATTCTGCCAGGTTTATATGGGGTATCATGCTGTATCAGGATTCTGCCAGGTGTGTATGGGGGTTTCACAGTGTATGAGGATCCTGCCAGGTGTGTTTGGGGTTTTCACAGTGTATCAGGATCCTGCCAGGTGTGTATAGGGATTTCACAGTGGATCAGGATCCTGCCAGGTATTTATGGGATTTCACAGAAAATCAGGATCCTGCCAGGTTTGAATGGAGTTATCACAGTGTTTCAGGTTCCTGCCAGGTGTGGATGGGGTTTTCACAGTGGATCCGGATCCTGCCAGGTGTGTATCGGGTTTCACAGTGTATCAGGATCCTGCCGTGTGTGTGGGGTTTCACAGTGTATCAGGATTCTGCCAGGTGTGTATGGGGTTTCACAGTGTCTCAGGATCCTGCCTGATGTGAATGGGGTTTCACAGTGTATCAGGATCC
Organism: Heterodontus francisci; assembly: GCF_036365525.1. Classification (NCBI taxonomy): domain Eukaryota; kingdom Metazoa; phylum Chordata; class Chondrichthyes; order Heterodontiformes; family Heterodontidae; genus Heterodontus; species Heterodontus francisci. The sequence continues at coordinate 86,829 of NW_027140601.1, read as the reverse complement.
TGCCAGATGTGAATGGGGTTTCACAGTGTATCAGGATCCTGCCAGTTGTGTAAGAGGTTTTCACAGTGTATCAGGATCCTGCCAGATGTGAATGGGGTTTCACTGTGCATCAGGAACCTGCCAGGTGTGAATGGGATTTCACAGTGCATCAGGATCCTGCCAGGTGTGTCTGGGGGTTTCACAGTGTATCAGGATCCTGCCAGGTGTGTATGGGGGTTTCACAGCGTATCAGGATCCTGCCAGGTGTGTATGGGGGTTTCACAGTGGAATTGGATCCTGCCAGGTGTGTATGGGGTTTCACAGTGTATCAGGATCCTTCCAGGTATGTATGAGGTTTCACAGAGTATCAGGATCCTGCCAGGTGTGTATGGGGTATCAGTGTATCAGGTTCCTGCCAGTTGTGTATGGGGTTTTCACAGTGCACAGGATCCTGCCAGTTGTGAATGGGGTTTCACTGTGCATCAGGAACCTGCCAGATGTGTACGGGGTTTTCACAGTGTATCAGGATCCTGCCAGATGTGTATAGGGTTTTCACAGTGGATCAGAATCCTGCCAGTTGTTTATGGGGTTTTCACGGTGTACTGGATCCTTCCAGATGTGAATGGGGTTTCACTGTGCATCAGGAACCTGCCAGATTTGTCCGGGGTTTTCACAGTGTATCAGGATCCTGCCAGATGTGAATGGGGTTTCACTGTGCATCAGGATCCTGCCAGGTGTGTATGGGGGTTTCACAGTTTATCAGGATCCTGCCAGATGTGAATGGGGTTTCACTGTGCATCAGGAACCTGCCAGGTGTGTACGGGGTTTTCACAGTGTATCAGGATCCTGCCAGGTGTGTATGGGGTTTTCACAGTGTATCAGGATCCTGCCAGATGTGAATGGGGTTTCACAATTGTTCAGGATCCTGCGAAATGTGAATGGGGTTTCACAGTGTATCAGGACCCTGCCAGGTGTGTATGGGGTTTCACAGTGTATCAGGGTCCTGCCAGGTGTGTATGGGGTTTCACGCTGTATCAGGATTCTGCCAGGTGTGTATGGGGGTTTCACAGTGTATCAGAATCCAGACAGGTGTGTATGGGGTTTTCACTGTGTATCAGGATCCTGCCAGGTGGGTATAGTGTTTTCACAGTAGATCAGGATCCTGCCAGGTGTTTATGGGGTTTCACAGAAAATCAGGATCCTGCCAGGTCTGTCTGGGGTTTTCACAGTGGATCAGGATCCTGCTAGGTGTGTATGGGGTTTTCACAGTGTATCCGGACCCTGCCAGTTGTGTATGGAGTTTTCACAGTGTTTCAGGTTCCTGCCAGGTGTGTATGGGGTTTCACAGTGTATCAGGATCCTGCCAGATGTGAATGGGGTTTCACATTGTATCAGGATCCTGCCAGTTGTGTATGGGGTTTTCACGGTGTACAGGATCCTTCCAGAAGTGAATGGGGTTTCACTGTGCATCAGGAACCTGCCAGATTTGTACGGGGTTTTCACAATGTATCAGGATCCTGCCAGATGTGAATGGGGTTTCACTGTGCATCAGGATCCTGCCAGGTGTGTCTGGGGGTTTCACAATGTATCAGGATCCTGCCAGGTGTGCATAGGGGTTTCACTGTGTATCAGGATCCTGCCAGGTGTGTATGGGGGTTTCACAGTTTATCAGGATCCTGCCAGATGTGAATGGGGTTTCACTGTGCATCAGGAACCTGCCAGGTGTGTACGGGGTCTTCACAGTGTATCAGGATCCTGCCAGGTGTGTATGGGGTTTTCACAGTGTTTCAGGATCCTGCCAGGTATGTTTGGGGTTTCGCAGTGTATCAGTATCCTGCCAGATGTGAATGGGGTTTCACAGTTGTTCAGGATCCTGCCAGATTTGAATGGGGGTTCACAGTGTATCAGGATCCTGCCAGGTGTGTATGGGGTTTCACAGTGTATCAGGATTCTGCCAGGTGTGTATGGGGTATCATGCTGTATCAGGATTCTGCCAGGTGTGTATGGGGGTTTCACAGTGTATCAGGATCCTGCCAGGTGTGTTTGGGGTTTTCACAGTGTATCAGGATCCTGCCAGGTGTGTATAGGATTTTCACAGTGGATCAGGATCCTGCCAGGTATTTATGGGATTTCACAGAAAATCAGGATCCTGCCATGTTTGAATGGAGTTTTCACAGTGTTTCAGGTTCCTGCCAATTGTGTCAGGGGTTTTCACAGTGTATCAGGATCCTGCCAGGTGTGTATGGGGATTCACAGTGTATCAGGATCCTGCCAGTTGTGTCAGGGGTTTTCACAGTGTATCAGGATCCTGCCAGATGTGAATGGGGTTTCACTGTGCATCAGGAACCTGCCAGGTGTGAATGGGGTTTCACAGTGCATCAGGATCCTGCCAGGTGTGTCTGGGGGTTTCACAGTGTATCAGGATTCTGCCAGGTGTGTATGGGGGTTTCACAGATTATCAGGATCCTGCCAGGTGTGTATGGGGGTTTCACAGCGTATCAGGATCCTGCCAGGTGTGTATGGGGGTTTCACAGTGGATTTGGATCCTGCCAGGTGTGTATGGGGTTTCACAGTGTATCAGGATCCTTCCAGGTATGTATAAGGTTTCACAGTGTATCAGGATCCTGCCAGGTGTGTATGGGGTTTCAGTGTATCAGGATCCTGCCAGTTGTGTATGGGGTTCCACTGTGCATCAGGAACCTGCCAGATGTGTACGGGGTATTCACAGTGTATCAGGATCCTGCCAGGTGTGTATGGGGTTTTCACAGTGTATCAGGAATCTGCCAGGTGTGTATGGAGGTTTCAATGTGTATCAGTATCCTGCCAGGTGTGTATGGGGTTTTCACAGTGTATCAGGATCCTGCCAGATGTGTATCGGGTTTTCACAGTGGATCAGAATCCTGCCAGTTGTGTATGGGGTTTTCACGGTGTACAGGATCCTTCCAGATGTGAATGGGGTCTCACTGTGCATCAGGAACCTGCCAGATTTGTACGGGGTTTTCACAGTGTATCAGGATCCTGCCAGATGTGAATGGGGTTTCACTGTGCATCAGGATCCTGCCAGGTGTGTCTGGGGGTTTCACAATGTATCAGGATCCTGCCAGGTGGGCATAGGGGTTTCACTGTGTATCAGGATGCTGCCAGGTGTGTATGGGGGTTTCACAGTTTATCAGGATCCTGCCAGATGTGTATCGGGTTTTCACAGTGGATCAGAATCCTGCCAGTTGTGTATGGGGTTTTCACGGTGTACAGGATCCTTCCAGATGTGAATGGGGTCTCACTGTGCATCAGGAACCTGCCAGATTTGTACGGGGTTTTCACAGTGTATCAGGATCCTGCCAGATGTGAATGGGGTTTCACTGTGCATCAGGAACCTGCCAGGTGTGTACGGGGTCTTCACAGTGTATCAGGATCCTGCCAGGTGTGTATGGGGTTTTCACAGTGTTTCAGGATCCTGCCAGGTATGTTTGGGGTTTCGCAGTGTATCAGTATCCTGCCAGATGTGAATGGGGTTTCACAGTTGTTCAGGATCCTGCCAGATTTGAATGGGGGTTCACAGTGTATCAGGATCCTGCCAGGTGTGTATGGGGTTTCACAGTGTATCAGGATTCTGCCAGGTGTGTATGGGGTATCATGCTGTATCAGGATTCTGCCAGGTGTGTATGGGGGTTTCACAGTGTATCAGGATCCTGCCAGGTGTGTTTGGGGTTTTCACAGTGTATCAGGATCCTGCCAGGTGTGTATAGGATTTTCACAGTGGATCAGGATCCTGCCAGGTATTTATGGGATTTCACAGAAAATCAGGATCCTGCCATGTTTGAATGGAGTTTTCACAGTGTTTCAGGTTCCTGCCAATTGTGTCAGGCATTTTCACAGTGTATCAGGATCCTGCCAGGTGTGTATGGGGATTCACAGTGTATCAGGATCCTGCCAGTTGTGTCAGGGGTTTTCACAGTGTATCAGGATCCTGCCAGATGTGAATGGGGTTTCACTGTGCATCAGGAACCTGCCAGGTGTGAATGGGGTTTCACAGTGCATCAGGATCCTGCCAGGTGTGTCTGGGGGTTTCACAGTGTATCAGGATTCTGCCAGGTGTGTATGGGGGTTTCACAGATTATCAGGATCCTGCCAGGTGTGTATGGGGGTTTCACAGCGTATCAGGATCCTGCCAGGTGTGTATGGGGGTTTCACAGTGGAATTGGATCCTGCCAGGTGTGTATGGGGTTTCACAGTGTATCAGGATCCTTCCAGGTATGTATAAGGTTTCACAGTGTATCAGGATCCTGCCAGGTGTGTATGGGGTTTCAGTGTATCAGGATCCTGCCAGTTGTGTATGGGGTTCCACTGTGCATCAGGAACCTGCCAGATGTGTACGGGGTATTCACAGTGTATCAGGATCCTGCCAGGTGTGTATGGGGTTTTCACAGTGTATCAGGAATCTGCCAGGTGTGTATGGAGGTTTCAATGTGTATCAGTATCCTGCCAGGTGTGTATGGGGTTTTCACAGTGTATCAGGATCCTGCCAGATGTGTATCGGGTTTTCACAGTGGATCAGAATCCTGCCAGTTGTGTATGGGGTTTTCACGGTGTACAGGATCCTTCCAGATGTGAATGGGGTCTCACTGTGCATCAGGAACTTGCCAGATTTGTACGGGGTTTTCACAGTGTATCAGGATCCTGCCAGATGTGAATGGGGTTTCACTGTGCATCAGGATCCTGCCAGGTGTGTCTGGGGGTTTCACAATGTATCAGGATCCTGCCAGGTGGGCATAGGGGTTTCACTGTGTATCAGGATGCTGCCAGGTGTGTATGGGGGTTTCACAGTTTATCAGGATCCTGCCAGATGTGAATGGGGTTTCACTGTGCATCAGGAACCTGCCAGGTGTGTCCGGGGTTTTCACAGTGTATCAGGACCCTGCCAGGTGTGTATGGGGTTTTCACAGTGTATCAGGATCCTGCCAGGTATGTTTGGGGATTCGCGGTGTATCAGTATCCTGCCAGATGTGAATGGGGTTTCACAGTTGTTCAGGATCCTGCCAGATGTGAATGGGGTTTCACAGTGTATCAGGATCCTGCCAGGTGTGTATGGGGTTTCACAGTGTATCAGGATCCTGCCAGGTGTGTATGGGGTTTCACGCTGTATCAGGATTCTGCCAAGTGTGTATGGGGTTTTCACAGTGTTTCAGGTTCCTGCCAGGTGTGTATGGGGTTTCACAGTGTATCAGGATCCTGCCAGATGTGAATGGGGTTTCACAGTGTATCAGGATCCTGCCAGTTGTGTATGGGGTTTTCACGGTGTACAGGATCCTTCCAGAAGTGAATGGGGTTTCACTGTGCATCAGGAACCTGCCAGATTTGTACGGGGTTTTCACAGTGTATCAGGATCCTGCCAGATGTGAATGGGGTTTCACTGTGCATCAGGATCCTGCCAGGTGTGTCTGGGGGTTTCACAATGTATCAGGATCCTGCCAGGTGTGCACAGGGTTTTCACTGTGTATCAGGATCCTGCCAGGTGTGTATGGGGGTTTCACAGTTTATCAGGATCCTGCCAGATGTGAATGGGGTTTCACTGTGCATCAGGAACCTGCCAGGTGTGTACGGGGTCTTCACAGTGTATCAGGATCCTGCCAGGTGTGTATGGGGTTTTCACAGTGTTTCAGGATCCTGCCAGGTATGTTTGGGGTTTCGCAGTGTATCAGTATCCTGCCAGATGTGAATGGGGTTTCACAGTTGTTCAGGATCCTGCCAGATGTGAATGGGGTTTCACAGTGTATCAGGATCCTGCCAGGTGTGTATGGGGTTTCACAGTGTATCAGGATTCTGCCAGGTGTGTATGGGGTATCATGCTGTATCAGGATTCTGCCAGGTGTGTATGGGGGTTTCACAGTGTATCAGGATCCTGCCAGGTGTGTTTGGGGTTTTCACAGTGTATCAGGATCCTGCCAGGTGTGTATAGGGTTTTCACAGTGGATCAGGATCCTGCCAGGTATTTATGGGATTTCACAGAAAATCAGGATCCTGCCATGTTTGAATGGAGTTTTCACAGTGTTTCAGGTTCCTGCCAGGTGTGTATGGGGATTCACAGTGTATCAGGATCCTGCCAGTTGTGTCAGGGGTTTTCACAGTGTATCAGGATCCTGCCAGGTGTGTATGGGGATTCACAGTGTATCAGGATCCTGCCAGTTGTGTCAGGGGTTTTCACAGTGTATCAGGATCCTGCCAGATGTGAATGGGGTTTCACTGTGCATCAGGAACCTGCCAGGTGTGAATGGGGTTTCACAGTGCATCAGGATCCTGCCAGGTGTGTCTGGGGGTTTCACAGTGTATCAGGATTCTGCCAGGTGTGTATGGGGGTTTCACAGATTATCAGGATCCTGCCAGGTGCGTATGGGGGTTTCACAGCGTATCAGGATCCTGCCAGGTGTGTATGGGGGTTTCACAGTGGAATTGGATCCTGCCAGGTGTGTATGGGGTTTCACAGTGTATCAGGATCCTTCCAGGTATGTATGAGGTTTCACAGTGTATCAGGATCCTGGCAGGTGTGTCTGGGGTTTCAGTGTATCAGGATCCTGCCAGTTGTGTATGGGGGTTTCACAGTGCACAGGATCCTGCCAGATGTGAATGGGGTTCCACTGTGCATCAGGAACCTGCCAGATGTGTACGGGGTATTCACAGTGTATCAGGATCCTGCCAGGTGTGTATGGGGTTTTCACAGTGTATCAGCATTCTGCCAGGTGTGTATGGAGGTTTCAATGTGTATCAGTATCTTGCCAGGTGTGTATGGGGTTTTCACAGTGTATCAGGATTCTGCCAGGTGTGTATGGGGTATCATGCTGTATCAGGATTCTGCCAGGTGTGTATGGGGGTTTCACAGTGTATCAGGATCCTGCCAGGTGTGTTTGGGGTTTTCACAGTGTATCAGGATCCTGCCAGGTGTGTATAGGGTTTTCACAGTGGATCAGGATCCTGCCAGGTATTTATGGGATTTCACAGAAAATCAGGATCCTGCCATGTTTGAATGGAGTTTTCACAGTGTTTCAGGTTCCTGCCAGGTGTGTATGGGGATTCACAGTGTATCAGGATCCTGCCAGTTGTGTCAGGGGTTTTCACAGTGTATCAGGATCCTGCCAGGTGTGTATGGGGATTCACAGTGTATCAGGATCCTGCCAGTTGTGTCAGGGGTTTTCACAGTGTATCAGGATCCTGCCAGATGTGAATGGGGTTTCACTGTGCATCAGGAACCTGCCAGGTGTGAATGGGGTTTCACAGTGCATCAGGATCCTGCCAGGTGTGTCTGGGGGTTTCACAGTGTATCAGGATTCTGCCAGGTGTGTATGGGGGTTTCACAGATTATCAGGATCCTGCCAGGTGTGTATCGGGGTTTCACAGCGTATCAGGATCCTGCCAGGTGTGTATGGGGGTTTCACAGTGGAATTGGATCCTGCCATTTGTGTATGGGGTTTCACAGTGTATCAGGATCCTTCCAGGTATGTATGAGGTTTCACAGTGTATCAGGATCCTGCCAGATGTGAATGGGGTTTCACTGTGCATCAGGAACCTGCCAGGTGTGAATGGGGTTTCACAGTGCATCAGGATCCTGCCAGGTGTGTCTGGGGGTTTCACAGTGTATCAGGATTCTGCCAGGTGTGTATGGGGGTTTCACAGATTATCAGGATCCTGCCAGGTGTGTATGGGGGTTTCACAGCGTATCAGGATCCTGCCAGGTGTGTATGGGGGTTTCACAGTGGAATTGGATCCTGCCAGGTGTGTATGGGGTTTCACAGTGTATCAGGATCCTTCCAGGTATGTATAAGGTTTCACAGTGTATCAGGATCCTGCCAGGTGTGTATGGGGTTTCAGTGTATCAGGATCCTGCCAGTTGTGTATGGGGTTCCACTGTGCATCAGGAACCTGCCAGATGTGTACGGGGTATTCACAGTGTATCAGGATCCTGCCAGGTGTGTATGGGGTTTTCACAGTGTATCAGGAATCTGCCAGGTGTGTATGGAGGTTTCAATGTGTATCAGTATCCTGCCAGGTGTGTATGGGGTTTTCACAGTGTATCAGGATCCTGCCAGATGTGTATCGGGTTTTCACAGTGGATCAGAATCCTGCCAGTTGTGTATGGGGTTTTCACGGTGTACAGGATCCTTCCAGATGTGAATGGGGTCTCACTGTGCATCAGGAACTTGCCAGATTTGTACGGGGTTTTCACAGTGTATCAGGATCCTGCCAGATGTGAATGGGGTTTCACTGTGCATCAGGATCCTGCCAGGTGTGTCTGGGGGTTTCACAATGTATCAGGATCCTGCCAGGTGGGCATAGGGGTTTCACTGTGTATCAGGATGCTGCCAGGTGTGTATGGGGGTTTCACAGTTTATCAGGATCCTGCCAGATGTGAATGGGGTTTCACTGTGCATCAGGAACCTGCCAGGTGTGTCCGGGGTTTTCACAGTGTATCAGGACCCTGCCAGGTGTGTATGGGGTTTTCACAGTGTATCAGGATCCTGCCAGGTATGTTTGGGGATTCGCGGTGTATCAGTATCCTGCCAGATGTGAATGGGGTTTCACAGTTGTTCAGGATCCTGCCAGATGTGAATGGGGTTTCACAGTGTATCAGGATCCTGCCAGGTGTGTATGGGGTTTCACAGTGTATCAGGATCCTGCCAGGTGTGTATGGGGTTTCACGCTGTATCAGGATTCTGCCAAGTGTGTATGGGGTTTTCACAGTGTTTCAGGTTCCTGCCAGGTGTGTATGGGGTTTCACAGTGTATCAGGATCCTGCCAGATGTGAATGGGGTTTCACAGTGTATCAGGATCCTGCCAGTTGTGTATGGGGTTTTCACGGTGTACAGGATCCTTCCAGAAGTGAATGGGGTTTCACTGTGCATCAGGAACCTGCCAGATTTGTACGGGGTTTTCACAGTGTATCAGGATCCTGCCAGATGTGAATGGGGTTTCACTGTGCATCAGGATCCTGCCAGGTGTGTCTGGGGGTTTCACAATGTATCAGGATCCTGCCAGGTGTGCACAGGGTTTTCACTGTGTATCAGGATCCTGCCAGGTGTGTATGGGGGTTTCACAGTTTATCAGGATCCTGCCAGATGTGAATGGGGTTTCACTGTGCATCAGGAACCTGCCAGGTGTGTACGGGGTCTTCACAGTGTATCAGGATCCTGCCAGGTGTGTATGGGGTTTTCACAGTGTTTCAGGATCCTGCCAGGTATGTTTGGGGTTTCGCAGTGTATCAGTATCCTGCCAGATGTGAATGGGGTTTCACAGTTGTTCAGGATCCTGCCAGATGTGAATGGGGTTTCACAGTGTATCAGGATCCTGCCAGGTGTGTATGGGGTTTCACAGTGTATCAGGATTCTGCCAGGTGTGTATGGGGTATCATGCTGTATCAGGATTCTGCCAGGTGTGTATGGGGGTTTCACAGTGTATCAGGATCCTGCCAGGTGTGTTTGGGGTTTTCACAGTGTATCAGGATCCTGCCAGGTGTGTATAGGGTTTTCACAGTGGATCAGGATCCTGCCAGGTATTTATGGGATTTCACAGAAAATCAGGATCCTGCCATGTTTGAATGGAGTTTTCACAGTGTTTCAGGTTCCTGCCAGGTGTGTATGGGGATTCACAGTGTATCAGGATCCTGCCAGTTGTGTCAGGGGTTTTCACAGTGTATCAGGATCCTGCCAGGTGTGTATGGGGATTCACAGTGTATCAGGATCCTGCCAGTTGTGTCAGGGGTTTTCACAGTGTATCAGGATCCTGCCAGATGTGAATGGGGTTTCACTGTGCATCAGGAACCTGCCAGGTGTGAATGGGGTTTCACAGTGCATCAGGATCCTGCCAGGTGTGTCTGGGGGTTTCACAGTGTATCAGGATTCTGCCAGGTGTGTATGGGGGTTTCACAGATTATCAGGATCCTGCCAGGTGCGTATGGGGGTTTCACAGCGTATCAGGATCCTGCCAGGTGTGTATGGGGGTTTCACAGTGGAATTGGATCCTGCCAGGTGTGTATGGGGTTTCACAGTGTATCAGGATCCTTCCAGGTATGTATGAGGTTTCACAGTGTATCAGGATCCTGGCAGGTGTGTCTGGGGTTTCAGTGTATCAGGATCCTGCCAGTTGTGTATGGGGGTTTCACAGTGCACAGGATCCTGCCAGATGTGAATGGGGTTCCACTGTGCATCAGGAACCTGCCAGATGTGTACGGGGTATTCACAGTGTATCAGGATCCTGCCAGGTGTGTATGGGGTTTTCACAGTGTATCAGGATTCTGCCAGGTGTGTATGGAGGTTTCAATGTGTATCAGTATCTTGCCAGGTGTGTATGGGGTTTTCACAGTGTATCAGGATTCTGCCAGGTGTGTATGGGGTATCATGCTGTATCAGGATTCTGCCAGGTGTGTATGGGGGTTTCACAGTGTATCAGGATCCTGCCAGGTGTGTTTGGGGTTTTCACAGTGTATCAGGATCCTGCCAGGTGTGTATAGGGTTTTCACAGTGGATCAGGATCCTGCCAGGTATTTATGGGATTTCACAGAAAATCAGGATCCTGCCATGTTTGAATGGAGTTTTCACAGTGTTTCAGGTTCCTGCCAGGTGTGTATGGGGATTCACAGTGTATCAGGATCCTGCCAGTTGTGTCAGGGGTTTTCACAGTGTATCAGGATCCTGCCAGGTGTGTATGGGGATTCACAGTGTATCAGGATCCTGCCAGTTGTGTCAGGGGTTTTCACAGTGTATCAGGATCCTGCCAGATGTGAATGGGGTTTCACTGTGCATCAGGAACCTGCCAGGTGTGAATGGGGTTTCACAGTGCATCAGGATCCTGCCAGGTGTGTCTGGGGGTTTCACAGTGTATCAGGATTCTGCCAGGTGTGTATGGGGGTTTCACAGATTATCAGGATCCTGCCAGGTGTGTATCGGGGTTTCACAGCGTATCAGGATCCTGCCAGGTGTGTATGGGGGTTTCACAGTGGAATTGGATCCTGCCATTTGTGTATGGGGTTTCACAGTGTATCAGGATCCTTCCAGGTATGTATGAGGTTTCACAGTGTATCAGGATCCTGCCAGGTGTGTATGGGGTTTCAGTGTATCAGGATCCTGCCAGTTGTGTATGGGGTTCCACTGTGCATCAGGAACCTGCCAGATGTGTACGGGGTATTCACAGTGTATCAGGATCCTGCCAGGTGTGTATGGGGTTTTCACAGTGTATCAGGAATCTGCCAGGTGTGTATGGAGGTTTCAATGTGTATCAGTATCCTGCCAGGTGTGTATGGGGTTTTCACAGTGTATCAGGATCCTGCCAGATGTGTATCGGGTTTTCACAGTGGATCAGAATCCTGCCAGTTGTGTATGGGGTTTTCACGGTGTACAGGATCCTTCCAGATGTGAATGGGGTCTCACTGTGCATCAGGAACCTGCCAGATTTGTACGGGGTTTTCACAGTGTATCAGGATCCTGCCAGATGTGAATGGGGTTTCACTGTGCATCAGGATCCTGCCAGGTGTGTCTGGGGGTTTCACAATGTATCAGGATCCTGCCAGGTGGGCATAGGGGTTTCACTGTGTATCAGGATGCTGCCAGGTGTGTATGGGGGTTTCACAGTTTATCAGGATCCTGCCAGACGTGAATGGGGTTTCACTGTGCATCAGGAACCTGCCAGGTGTGTCCGGGGTTTTCACAGTGTATCAGGACCCTGCCAGGTGTGTATGGGGTTTTCACAGTGTATCAGGATCCTGCCAGGTATGTTTGGGGATTCGCGGTGTATCAGTATCCTGCCAGATGTGAATGGGGTTTCACAGTTGTTCAGGATCCTGCCAGATGTGAATGGGGTTTCACAGTGTATCAGGATCCTGCCAGGTGTGTATGGGGTTTCACAGTGTATTAGGATCCTGCCAGGTGTGTATGGGGTTTCACGCTGTATCAGGATTCTGCCAAGTGTGTATGGGGTTTTCACAGTGTTTCAGGTTCCTGCCAGGTGTGTATGGGGTTTCACAGTGTATCAGGATCCTGCCAGATGTGAATGGGGTTTCACAGTGTATCAGGATCCTGCCAGTTGTGTATGGGGTTTTCACGGTGTACAGGATCCTTCCAGAAGTGAATGGGGTTTCACTGTGCATCAGGAACCTGCCAGATTTGTACGGGGTTTTCACTGTGCATCAGGATCCTGCCAGGTGTGTCTGGGGGTTTCACAATGTATCAGGATCCTGCCAGGTGTGCACAGGGTTTTCACTGTGTATCAGGATCCTGCCAGGTGTGTATGGGGGTTTCACAGTTTATCAGGATCCTGCCAGATGTGAATGGGGTTTCACTGTGCATCAGGAACCTGCCAGGTGTGTACGGGGTCTTCACAGTGTATCAGGATCCTGCCAGGTATGTTTGGGGTTTCGCAGTGTATCAGTATCCTGCCAGATGTGAATGGGGTTTCACAGTTGTTCAGGATCCTGCCAGATGTGAATGGGGTTTCACAGTGTATCAGGATCCTGCCAGGTGTGTATGGGGTTTCACAGTGTATCAGGATTCTGCCAGGTGTGTATGGGGTATCATGCTGTACAGGATTCTGCCAGGTGTGTATGGGGGTTTCACAGTGTATCAGGATCCTGCCAGGTGTGTTTGGGGTTTTCACAGTGTATCAGGATCCTGCCAGGTGTGTATAGGGTTTTCACAGTGGATCAGGATCCTGCCAGGTATTTATGGGATTTCACAGAAAATCAGGATCCTGCCATGTTTGAATGGAGTTTTCACAGTGTTTCAGGTTCCTGCCAGGTGTGTATGGGGATTCACAGTGTATCAGGATCCTGCCAGTTGTGTCAGGGGTTTTCACAGTGTATCAGGATCCTGCCAGGTGTGTATGGGGATTCACAGTGTATCAGGATCCTGCCAGTTGTGTCAGGGGTTTTCACAGTGTATCAGGATCCTGCCAGATGTGAATGGGGTTTCACTGTGCATCAGGAACCTGCCAGGTGTGAATGGGGTTTCACAGTGCATCAGGATCCTGCCAGGTGTGTCTGGGGGTTTCACAGTGTATCAGGATTCTGCCAGGTGTGTATGGGGGTTTCACAGATTATCAGGATCCTGCCAGGTGTGTATGGGGGTTTCACAGCGTATCAGGATCCTGCCAGGTGTGTATGGGGGTTTCACAGTGGAATTGGATCCTGCCAGGTGTGTATGGGGTTTCACAGTGTATCAGGATCCTTCCAGGTATGTATGAGGTTTCACAGTGTATCAGGATCCTGCCAGGTGTGTATGGGGTTTCAGTGTATCAGGATCCTGCCAGTTGTGTATGGGGGTTTCACAGTGCATAGGATCCTGCCAGATGTGAATGGGGTTCCACTGTGCATCAGGAACCTGCCAGATGTGTACGGGGTATTCACAGTGTATCAGGATCCTGCCAGGTGTGTATGGGGTTTTCACAGTGTATCAGGATTCTGCCAGGTGTGATTGGAGGTTTCAATGTGTATCAGTATCTTGCCAGGTGTGTATGGGGTTTTCACAGTGTATCAGGATTCTGCCAGGTGTGTATGGGGTATCATGCTGTATCAGGATTCTGCCAGGTGTTTATGGGGGTTTCACAGTGCATCAGGATCCTGCCTGGTGTGTATGGGGTTTCACAGTGTATCAGGATTCTGCCAGGTGTGTATGGGGTATCATGCTGTATCAGGATTCTGCCAGGTGTGTATGGGGGTTTCACAGTGTATCAGGATCCTGCCAGGTGTGTTTGGGGTTTTCACAGTGTATCAGGATCCTGCCAGGTGTGTATAGGATTTTCACAGTGGATCAGGATCCTGCCAGGTATTTATGGGATTTCACAGAAAATCAGGATCCTGCCATGTTTGAATGGAGTTTTCACAGTGTTTCAGGTTCCTGCCAGGTGTGTATGGGGATTCACAGTGTATCAGGATCCTGCCAGTTGTGTCAGGGGTTTTCACAGTGTATCAGGATCCTGCCAGGTGTGTATGGGGATTCACAGTGTATCAGGATCCTGCCAGTTGTGTCAGGGGTTTTCACAGTGTATCAGGATCCTGCCAGATGTGAATGGGGTTTCACTGTGCATCAGGAACCTGCCAGGTGTGAATGGGGTTTCACAGTGCATCAGGATCCTGCCAGGTGTGTCTGGGGGTTTCACAGTGTATCAGGATTCTGCCAGGTGTGTATGGGGGTTTCACAGATTATCAGGATCCTGCCAGGTGTGTATGGGGGTTTCACAGCGTATCAGGATCCTGCCAGGTGTGTATGGGGGTTTCACAGTGGAATTGGATCCTGCCAGGTGTGTATGGGGTTTCACAGTGTATCAGGATTATTCCAGGTATGTATGAGGTTTCACAGTGTATCAGGATCCTGCCAGGTGTGTATGGGGTTTCAGTGTATCAGGATCCTGCCAGTTGTGTATGGGGTTCCACTGTGCATCAGGAACCTGCCAGATGAGTACGGGGTATTCACAGTGTATCAGGATCCTGACAGGTGTGTATGGGGTTTTCACAGTGTATCAGGAATCTGCCAGGTGTGTATGGAGGTTTCAATGTGTATCAGTATCCTGCCAGGTGTGTATGGGGTTTTCACAGTGTATCAGGATCCTGCCAGATGTGTATCGGGTTTTCATAGTGGATCAGAATCCTGCCAGTTGTGTATGGGGTTTTCACGGTGTACAGGATCCTTCCAGATGTGAATGGGGTCTCACTGTGCATCAGGAACCTGCCAGATTTGTACGGGGTTTTCACAGTGTATCAGGATCCTGCCAGATGTGAATGGGGTTTCACTGTGCATCAGGATCCTGCCAGGTGTGTCTGGGGGTTTCACAATGTATCAGGATCCTGCCAGGTGGGCATAGGGGTTTCACTGTGTATCAGGATGCTGCCAGGTGTGTATGGGGGTTTCACAGTTTATCAGGATCCTGCCAGATGTGAATGGGGTTTCACTGTGCATCAGGAACCTGCCAGGTGTGTCCGGGGTTTTCACAGTGTATCAGGACCCTGCCAGGTGTGTATGGGGTTTTCACAGTGTATCAGGATCCTGCCAGGTATGTTTGGGGATTCGCGGTGTATCAGTATCCTGCCAGATGTGAATGGGGTTTCATAGTTGTTCAGGATCCTGCCAGATGTGAATGGGGTTTCACAGTGTATCAGGATACTGCCAGGTGTGTATGGGGTTTCACAGTGTATCAGGATCCTGCCAGGTGTGTATGGGGTTTCACGCTGTATCAGGATTCTGCCAAGTGTGTATGGGGTTTTCACAGTGTTTCAGGTTCCTGCCAGGTGTGTATGGGGTTTCACAGTGTATCAGGATCCTGCCAGATGTGAATGGGGTTTCACAGTGTATCAGGATCCTGCCAGTTGTGTATGGGGTTTTCACGGTGTACAGGATCCTTCCAGAAGTGAATGGGGTTTCACTGTGCATCAGGAACCTGCCAGATTTGTACGGGGTTTTCACAGTGTATCAGGATCCTGCCAGATGTGAATGGGGTTTCACTGTGCATCAGGATCCTGCCAGGTGTGTCTGGGGGTTTCACAATGTATCAGGATCCTGCCAGGTGTGCACAGGGTTTTCACTGTGTATCAGGATCCTGCCAGGTGTGTATGGGGGTTTCACAGTTTATCAGGATCCTGCCAGATGTGAATGGGGTTTCACTGTGCATCAGGAACCTGCCAGGTGTGTACGGGGTCTTCACAGTGTATCAGGATCCTGCCAGGTGTGTATGGGGTTTTCACAGTGTTTCAGGATCCTGCCAGGTATGTTTGGGGTTTCGCAGTGTATCAGTATCCTGCCAGATGTGAATGGGGTTTCACAGTTGTTCAGGATCCTGCCAGATGTGAATGGGGTTTCACAGTGTATCAGGATTCTGCCAGGTATTTATGGGATTTCACAGAAAATCAGGATCCTGCCATGTTTGAATGGAGTTTTCACAGTGTTTCAGGTTCCTGCCAGGTGTGTATGGGGATTCACAGTGTATCAGGATCCTGCCAGTTGTGTCAGGGGTTTTCACAGTGTATCAGGATCCTGCCAGGTGTGTATGGGGATTCACAGTGTATCAGGATCCTGCCAGTTGTGTCAGGGGTTTTCACAGTGTATCAGGATCCTGCCAGGTGTGTATGGGGATTCACAGTGTATCAGGATCCTGCCAGTTGTTTCAGGGGTTTTCACAGTGTATCAGGATCCTGCCAGATGTGAATGGGGTTTCACTGTGCATCAGGAACCTGCCAGGTGTGAATGGGGTTTCACAGTGCATCAGGATCCTGCCAGGTGTGTCTGGGGGTTTCACAGTGTATCAGGATTCTGCCAGGTGTGTATGGGGGTTTCACAGATTATCAGGATCCTGCCAGGTGTGTATGGGGGTTTCACAGCGTATCAGGATCCTGCCAGGTGTGTATGGGGGTTTCACAGTGGAATTGGATCCTGCCAGGTGTGTATGGGGTTTCACAGTGTATCAGGATCCTTCCAGGTATGTATGAGGTTTCACAGTGTATCAGGATCCTGCCAGGTGTGTATGGGGTTTCAGTGTATCAGGATCCTGCCAATTGTGTATGGGGTTCCACTGTGCATCAGGAACCTGCCAGATGTGTACGGGGTATTCACAGTGTATCAGGATCCTGCCAGGTGTGTATGGGGTTTTCACAGTGTATCAGGAATCTGCCAGGTGTGTATGGAGGTTTCAATGTGTATCAGTATCCTGCCAGGTGTGTATGGGGTTTTCACAGTGTATCAGGATCCTGCCAGATGTGTATCGGGTTTTCACAGTGGATCAGAATCCTGCCAGTTGTGTATGGGGTTTTCACGGTGTACAGGATCCTTCCAGATGTGAATGGGGTCTCACTGTGCATCAGGAACTTGCCAGATTTGTACGGGGTTTTCACAGTGTATCAGGATCCTGCCAGATGTGAATGGGGTTTCACTGTGCATCAGGATCCTGCCAGGTGTGTCTGGGGGTTTCACAATGTATCAGGATCCTGCCAGGTGGGCATAGGGGTTTCACTGTGTATCAGGATGCTGCCAGGTGTGTATGGGGGTTTCACAGTTTATCAGGATCCTGCCAGATGTGAATGGGGTTTCACTGTGCATCAGGAACCGGCCAGGTGTGTACGGGGTCTTCACAGTGTATCAGGATCCTGCCAGGTGTGTATGGGGTTTTCACAGTGTTTCAGGATCCTGCCAGGTATGTTTGGGGTTTCGCAGTGTATCAGTATCCTGCCAGATGTGAATGGGGTTTCACAGTTGTTCAGGATCCTGCCAGATGTGAATGGGGTTTCACAGTGTATCAGGATCCTGCCAGGTGTGTATGGGGTTTCACAGTGTATCAGGATTCTGCCAGGTGTGTATGGGGTATCATGCTGTATCAGGATTCTGCCAGGTTTGTATGGGGGTTTCACAGTGGATCAGGATCCTGCCAGGTATTTATGGGATTTCACAGAAAATCAGGATCCTGCCATGTTTGAATGGAGTTTTCACAGTGTTTCAGGTTCCTGCCAGGTGTGTATGGGGATTCACAGTGTATCAGGATCCTGCCAGTTGTGTCAGGGGTTTTCACAGTGTATCAGGATCCTGCCAGGTGTGTATGGGGATTCACAGTGTATCAGGATCCTGCCAGTTGTGTCAGGGGTTTTCACAGTGTATCAGGATCCTGCCAGGTGTGTATGGGGATTCACAGTGTATCAGGATCCTGCCAGTTGTATCAGGGGTTTTCACAGTGTATCAGGATCCTGCCAGATGTGAATGGGGTTTCACTGTGCATCAGGAACCTGCCAGGTGTGAATGGGGTTTCACAGTGCATCAGGATCCTGCCAGGTGTGTATGGGGGTTTCACAGTGTATCAGGATTCTGCCAGGTGTGTATGGGGGTTTCACAGTGTATCAGGATTCTGCCAGGTGTGTATGGGGGTTTCACAGATTATCAGGATCCTGCCAGGTGTGTATGGGGGTTTCACAGCGTATCAGGATCCTGCCAGGTGTGTATGGGGGTTTCACAGTGGAATTGGATCCTGCCAGGTGTGTATGGGGTTTCACAGTGAATCAGGATCCTTCCAGGTATGTATGAGGTTTCACAGTGTATCAGGATCCTGCCAGGTGTGTATGGGGTTTCAGTGTATCAGGATCCTGCCAGTTGTGTATGGGGTTCCACTGTGCATCAGGAACCTGCCAGATGTGTACGGGTTATTCACAGTGTATCAGGATCCTGCCAGGTGTGTATGGGGTTTTCACAGTGTATCAGGAATCTGCCAGGTGTGTATGGAGGTTTCAATGTGTATCAGTATCCTGCCAGGTGTGTATGGGGTTTTCACAGTGTATCAGGATCCTGCCAGATGTGTATCGGGTTTTCACAGTGGATCAGAATCCTGCCAGTTGTGTATGGGGTTTTCACGGTGTACAGGATCCTTCCAGATGTGAATGGGGTCTCACTGTGCATCAGGAACCTGCCAGATTTGTACGGGGTTTTCACAGTGTATCAGGATCCTGCCAGATGTGAATGGGGTTTCACTGTGCATCAGGATCCTGCCAGGTGTGTCTGGGGGTTTCACAATGTATCAGGATCCTGCCAGGTGGGCATAGGGGTTTCACTGTGTATCAGGATGCTGCCAGGTGTGTATGGGGGTTTCACAGTTTATCAGGATCCTGCCAGATGTGAATGGGGTTTCACTGTGCATCAGGAACCTGCCAGGTGTGTCCGGGGTTTTCACAGTGTATCAGGACCCTGCCAGGTGTGTATGGGGTTTTCACAGTGTATCAGGATCCTGCCAGGTATGTTTGGGGATTCGCGGTTTATCAGTATCCTGCCAGATGTGAATGGGGTTTCACAGTTGTTCAGGATCCTGCCAGATGTGACTGGGGTTTCACAGTGTATCAGGATCCTGCCAGGTGTGTATGGGGTTTCACGCTGTATCAGGATTCTGCCAAGTGTGTATGGGGTTTTCACAGTGTTTCAGGTTCCTGCCAGGTGTGTATGGGGTTTCACAGTGTATCAGGATCCTGCCAGATGTGAATGGGGTTTCACAGTGTATCAGGAACCTGCCAGTTGTGTATGGGGTTTTCACGGTGTACAGGATCCTTCCAGAAGTGAATGGGGTTTCACTGTGCATCAGGAACCTGCCAGATTTGTACGGGGTTTTCACAGTGTATCAGGATCCTGCCAGATGTGAATGGGGTTTCACTGTGCATCAGGATCCTGCCAGGTGTGTCTGGGGGTTTCACAATGTATCAGGATCCTGCCAGGTGTGCACAGGGTTTCAACTGTGTATCAGGATCCTGCCAGGTGTGTATGGGGGTTTCACAGTTTATCAGGATCCTGCCAGATGTGAATGGGGTTTCACTGTGCATCAGGAACCTGCCAGGTGTGTACTGGGTCTTCACAGTGTATCAGGATCCTGCCAGGTGTGTATGGGGTTTTCACAGTGTTTCAGGATCCTGCCAGGTATGTTTGGGGTTTCGCAGTGTATCAGTATCCTGCCAGATGTGAATGGGGTTTCACAGTTGTTCAGGATCCTGCCAGATGTGAATGGGGTTTCACAGTGTATCAGGATCCTGCCAGGTGTGCATGGGGTTTCACAGTGTATCAGGATTCTGCCAGGTGTGTATGGGGTATCATGCTGTATCAGGATTCTGCCAGGTTTGTATGGGGGTTTCACAGTGGATCAGGATCCTGCCAGGTATTTATGGGATTTCACAGAAAATCAGGATCCTGCCATGTTTGAATGGAGTTTTCACAGTGTTTCAGGTTCCTGCCAGGTGTGTATGGGGATTCACAGTGTATCAGGATCCTGCCAGTTGTGTCAGGGGTTTTCACAGTGTATCAGGATCCTGCCAGTTGTGTCAGGGGTTTTCACAGTGTATCAGGATCCTGCCAGATGTGAATGGGGTTTCACTGTGCATCAGGAACCTGCCAGGTGTGAATGGGGTTTCACAGTGCATCAGGATCCTGCCAGGTGTGTCTGGGGGTTTCACAGTGTATCAGGATTCTGCCAGGTGTGTATGGGGGTTTCACAGATTATCAGGATCCTGCCAGGTGTGTATGGGGGTTTCACTGTGTATCAGGATGCTGCCAGGTGTGTATGGGGGTTTCACAGTTTATCAGGATCCTGCCAGATGTGAATGGGGTTTCACTGTGCATCAGGAACCGGCCAGGTGTGTACGGGGTCTTCACAGTGTATCAGGATCCTGCCAGGTGTGTATGGGGTTTTCACAGTGTTTCAGGATCCTGCCAGGTATGTTTGGGGTTTCGCAGTGTATCAGTATCCTGCCAGATGTGAATGGGGTTTCACAGTTGTTCAGGATCCTGCCAGATGTGAATGGGGTTTCACAGTGTATCAGGATCCTGCCAGGTGTGTATGGGGTTTCACAGTGTATCAGGATTCTGCCAGGTGTGTATGGGGTATCATGCTGTATCAGGATTCTGCCAGGTTTGTATGGGGGTTTCACAGTGGATCAGGATCCTGCCAGGTATTTATGGGATTTCACAGAAAATCAGGATCCTGCCATGTTTGAATGGAGTTTTCACAGTGTTTCAGGTTCCTGCCAGGTGTGTATGGGGATTCACAGTGTATCAGGATCCTGCCAGTTGTGTCAGGGGTTTTCACAGTGTATCAGGATCCTGCCAGGTGTGTATGGGGATTCACAGTGTATCAGGATCCTGCCAGTTGTGTCAGGGGTTTTCACAGTGTATCAGGATCCTGCCAGGTGTGTATGGGGATTCACAGTGTATCAGGATCCTGCCAGTTGTATCAGGGGTTTTCACAGTGTATCAGGATCCTGCCAGATGTGAATGGGGTTTCACTGTGCATCAGGAACCTGCCAGGTGTGAATGGGGTTTCACAGTGCATCAGGATCCTGCCAGGTGTGTATGGGGGTTTCACAGTGTATCAGGATTCTGCCAGGTGTGTATGGGGGTTTCACAGTGTATCAGGATTCTGCCAGGTGTGTATGGGGGTTTCACAGATTATCAGGATCCTGCCAGGTGTGTATGGGGGTTTCACAGCGTATCAGGATCCTGCCAGGTGTGTATGGGGGTTTCACAGTGGAATTGGATCCTGCCAGGTGTGTATGGGGTTTCACAGTGAATCAGGATCCTTCCAGGTATGTATGAGGTTTCACAGTGTATCAGGATCCTGCCAGGTGTGTATGGGGTTTCAGTGTATCAGGATCCTGCCAGTTGTGTATGGGGTTCCACTGTGCATCAGGAACCTGCCAGATGTGTACGGGTTATTCACAGTGTATCAGGATCCTGCCAGGTGTGTATGGGGTTTTCACAGTGTATCAGGAATCTGCCAGGTGTGTATGGAGGTTTCAATGTGTATCAGTATCCTGCCAGGTGTGTATGGGGTTTTCACAGTGTATCAGGATCCTGCCAGATGTGTATCGGGTTTTCACAGTGGATCAGAATCCTGCCAGTTGTGTATGGGGTTTTCACGGTGTACAGGATCCTTCCAGATGTGAATGGGGTCTCACTGTGCATCAGGAACCTGCCAGATTTGTACGGGGTTTTCACAGTGTATCAGGATCCTGCCAGATGTGAATGGGGTTTCACTGTGCATCAGGATCCTGCCAGGTGTGTCTGGGGGTTTCACAATGTATCAGGATCCTGCCAGGTGGGCATAGGGGTTTCACTGTGTATCAGGATGCTGCCAGGTGTGTATGGGGGTTTCACAGTTTATCAGGATCCTGCCAGATGTGAATGGGGTTTCACTGTGCATCAGGAACCTGCCAGGTGTGTCCGGGGTTTTCACAGTGTATCAGGACCCTGCCAGGTGTGTATGGGGTTTTCACAGTGTATCAGGATCCTGCCAGGTATGTTTGGGGATTCGCGGTTTATCAGTATCCTGCCAGATGTGAATGGGGTTTCACAGTTGTTCAGGATCCTGCCAGATGTGACTGGGGTTTCACAGTGTATCAGGATCCTGCCAGGTGTGTATGGGGTTTCACGCTGTATCAGGATTCTGCCAAGTGTGTATGGGGTTTTCACAGTGTTTCAGGTTCCTGCCAGGTGTGTATGGGGTTTCACAGTGTATCAGGATCCTGCCAGATGTGAATGGGGTTTCACAGTGTATCAGGAACCTGCCAGTTGTGTATGGGGTTTTCACGGTGTACAGGATCCTTCCAGAAGTGAATGGGGTTTCACTGTGCATCAGGAACCTGCCAGATTTGTACGGGGTTTTCACAGTGTATCAGGATCCTGCCAGATGTGAATGGGGTTTCACTGTGCATCAGGATCCTGCCAGGTGTGTCTGGGGGTTTCACAATGTATCAGGATCCTGCCAGGTGTGCACAGGGTTTCAACTGTGTATCAGGATCCTGCCAGGTGTGTATGGGGGTTTCACAGTTTATCAGGATCCTGCCAGATGTGAATGGGGTTTCACTGTGCATCAGGAACCTGCCAGGTGTGTACTGGGTCTTCACAGTGTATCAGGATCCTGCCAGGTGTGTATGGGGTTTTCACAGTGTTTCAGGATCCTGCCAGGTATGTTTGGGGTTTCGCAGTGTATCAGTATCCTGCCAGATGTGAATGGGGTTTCACAGTTGTTCAGGATCCTGCCAGATGTGAATGGGGTTTCACAGTGTATCAGGATCCTGCCAGGTGTGCATGGGGTTTCACAGTGTATCAGGATTCTGCCAGGTGTGTATGGGGTATCATGCTGTATCAGGATTCTGCCAGGTTTGTATGGGGGTTTCACAGTGGATCAGGATCCTGCCAGGTATTTATGGGATTTCACAGAAAATCAGGATCCTGCCATGTTTGAATGGAGTTTTCACAGTGTTTCAGGTTCCTGCCAGGTGTGTATGGGGATTCACAGTGTATCAGGATCCTGCCAGTTGTGTCAGGGGTTTTCACAGTGTATCAGGATCCTGCCAGTTGTGTCAGGGGTTTTCACAGTGTATCAGGATCCTGCCAGATGTGAATGGGGTTTCACTGTGCATCAGGAACCTGCCAGGTGTGAATGGGGTTTCACAGTGCATCAGGATCCTGCCAGGTGTGTCTGGGGGTTTCACAGTGTATCAGGATTCTGCCAGGTGTGTATGGGGGTTTCACAGATTATCAGGATCCTGCCAGGTGTGTATGGGGGTTTCACAGCGTATCAGGATCCTGCCAGGTGTGTATGGGGGTTTCACAGTGGAATTGGATCCTGCCAGGTGTGTATGGGGTTTCACAGTGTATCAGGATCCTTCCAGGTATGTATGAGGTTTCACAGTGTATCAGGATCCTGCCAGGTGTGTATGGGGTTTCAGTGTATCAGGATCCTGCCAGTTGTGTATGGGGGTTTCACAGTGCACAGGATCCTGCCAGATGTGAATGGGGTTCCACTGTGCATCAGGAACCTGCCAGATGTGTACGGGGTATTCACAGTGTATCAGGATCCTGCCAGGTGTGTATGGGGTTTTCACAGTGTATCAGGATTCTGCCAGGTGTGTATGGAGGTTTCAATGTGTATCAGTATCTTGCCAGGTGTGTATGGGGTTTTCACAGTGTATCAGGATCCTGCCAGATGTGTATCGGGTTTTCACAGTGGATCAGAATCCTGCCAGGTGTGTATGGGGTTTTCACGGTGTACAGGATCCTTCCAGATGTGAATGGGGTCTCACTGTGCATCAGGAACCTGCCAGATTTGTACGGGGTTTTCACAGTGTCTCAGGATCCTGCCAGATGTGAATGGGGTTTCACTGTGCATCAGGATCCTGCCAGGTGTGTCTGGGGGTTTCACAATGTATCAGGATCCTGCCAGGTGGGCATAGGGGTTTCACTGTGTATCAGGATGCTGCCAGGTGTGTATGGGGGTTTCACAGTTTATCAGGATCCTGCCAGATGTGAATGGGGTTTCACTGTGCATCAGGAACCTGCCAGGTGTGTCCGGGGTTTTCACAGTGTATCAGGACCCTGCCAGGTGTGTATGGGGTTTTCACAGTGTATCAGGATCCTGCCAGGTATGTTTGGGGATTCGCGGTGTATCAGTATCCTGCCAGATGTGAATGGGGTTTCACAGTTGTTCAGGATCCTGCCAGATGTGAATGGGGTTTCACAGTGTATCAGGATCCTGCCAGGTGTGTATGGGGTTTCACAGTGTATCAGGATCCTGCCAGGTGTGTATGGGGTTTCACGCTGTATCAGGATTCTGCCAAGTGTGTATCGTGGTTTCACAGTGTATCAGGATCCAGCCAGGTGTGTATGGGATTTTTACAGTGTATCAGGATCCTGCCAGGTGTGTATAGTGTTTTCACAGTGGATCAGGTTCCTGCCAGGTGTGTATGGGATTTTCACAGTGGATCCGGATCCTGCCAGGTGTGTATGGGTTTCACAGTTTATCAGGATCCTGCCAGGTGTGTATGGGGTTTCACAGTGTATTAGGATTCTGCCAGGTGTGTATGGGGTTTCACAGTGTCTCAGGATCCTGCCAGGTGTGAATGGGGTTTCACAGTGTATCAGGATCCTGCCAGATGTGAATGGGGTTTCACAGTGTATCAGGATCCTGCCAGTTGTGTAAGAGGTTTTCACAGTGTATCAGGATCCTGCCAGATGAGAATGGGGTTTCACTGTGCATCAGGAAACTGCCAGGTGTGAATGGGTTTTCACAGTGCATCAGGATCCTGCCAGGTGTGTCTGGGGGTTTCACAGTGTATCAGGATCCTGCCAGGTGTGTATGGGGGTTTCACAGTTTATCAGTTTCCTGCCAGATGTGTATGGGGGTTTCACAGCGTCTCAGGATACTGCCAGGTGTATATGGGGGTTTCACAGTGGATCAGGATCCTGCCAGGTGTGTATGGGGTTTCACAGTGTATCAGGATCCTTCCAGGTATGTATGAGGTTTCACAGTGTATCTTGATCATGCCAGGTGTGTATGGGGTTTCAGTGTATCAGGATCCTGCCAGTTGTGTATGGGGTTTTCACAGTGTACTGGATCCTGTCAGATGTGAATGGGGTTTCACTGTGCATCTGCAACCTGCCAGATGTGTACGGGGTTTTCACAATGTATCAGGATCCTGCCAGGTGTGTATGGGGTTTCACAGTGTATCTTCATCCTGCAAGGTGTGTATGGGGTTTCACAGTGTATCAGGATCCTGCCAGGTGTGTATGGAGTTTTCGCAGTGTATTAGGATTCTGCCAGGTGTGTATGGGGGTTTCACTGTGTATCAGTACCATGCCAGGTGTGTATGGGGTTTTCACAGTGTATTAGGATTCTGCCAGGTGTGTATGGGGTTTTCACAGTGTATCAGGATTCTGCCAGGTGTGTATGGGGTTTTCACAGTGTATCAGTATCCTGCCAGGTGTGTATGGGGTTTTCACAGTGTATCAGGATCCTGCCAGGTGTGTATGGGGTTTTCACAGTGTATCAGGATTCTGCCAGGTGTGTATGGGGTTTTCACAGTGTATTAGGATTCTGCCAGGTGTGTATGGGGGTTTCACTGTGTATCAGTATCCTGCCAGGTGTGTATGGGGTTTTCACAGTGTATCAGGATCCTGCCAGGTGTTTATGGGATTTCACAGATAATCAGGAACCTGCCAGCTCTGTATGGGGTTTTCACAGTGGATCAGGATACTGCTCGGTCTGTATGGGGTTTTCACAGTGTTTCAGGATCCTGCAAGGTGTGTATGGGGTTTTCACAGAGTATCAGGTTCCTGCCAGGTGTGTATGGGGTTTTCACATTGGATCCGGATCCTGCCAGGTGTGTATGGGGTTTCACAGTGTATCAGGATTCTGCCAGGTGTGTGTGTGGTTTCACAGTGTCTCAGGAGCCTGCCAGATTTAAATGGGGTTTCGCAGTGTATCAGGATCCTGCCAGATGAGAATGGGGTTTCACAGTGTATCAGGATCCTGCCAGTTGTGTATGGGGTTTTCACAGTGTACAGGATACTGCCAGATGTGAATGGTGTTTCACTGTGCATCAGGAACCTGCCAGATGTGTACGGGGTTTTCACAGTGTCTCAGGATCCTGCCATATGTGAATGGGGTTTCACAGTGCATCAGGATCCTGCCAGGAGCGTGTGGGGGTTTCACAGTTTATCAGGATCCTGCCAGATGTGAATGGGGTTTCACTGCGCATCAGGAACTCGCCAGGTGTGTTTGGGGTTTCACAGTGTATCAGTATCCTGCCAGATGTGAATGGGGTTTCACAGTTGTTCTGGAGCCTGCCAGATGTGAATGGGGTATTCACAGTGGATCAGGATCCTGCCAGGATTTTATGGGGTTTCACAGTGTATCATGATCCTGCCTGGTGTGTTTGGGGGTTTCACAGTGTATCATGTTCCTGCCAGGTGTGCATGGGGGTTTCACAGTGTATCAGATTCATGCCAGGTGTGTATGTGGTTTCACAGTGTATCAGTATCCTGCCAGGTGTGTATGGGGATTTCACAGTGTATCAGGATTCTGCCAGGTGTGTATGGGGGTTTCACAGTGTATCAGGATCCTGCCAGGTGTGTATGGGGTTTTCACAGTGCATCAGTTTCCTGCCAGGTGTGTATCGGGTTTTCACAGTGGATCAGGATCCTGCCTGGTTTTTATGGGGTTTCACATAAAATCTGGATCCTGCCAGGTCTGTATGGGGTTTTCACATTGGATCAGGATCCTGCTAGGTGTGTATGGGGTTTTCACAGTGTATCAGGATCCTGCCAGGTGTGCATGGGGCTTTCACAGTGTATCAGGTTCCTGCCAGGTGCATATTGGTTTTTCACAGTGGATCCGGATCCCGCCAGGTTTGTATGGGGTTTCACAGTGTATCAGGATCCTGCCAGGTGTGTATGTGGTTTTCACAGTGGATCAGGATCCTGCCAGGTGTGTATGGGGTTTTCACAGTTTGTCAGGATCCTGCCAAGTGTGCATGTGTGTTTCATAGTTTATCAGGATCCTGCCAGGTGTGTAAGGGGGTTTCACTGTGTATAAGGATCCTGCCAGGTGTTTATGGGGTTTTTCACAGTGGATCAGGATACTGCCAGGTGTGTGTGGGGTTTTCAAAGTTTGTCAGGATCCTGCCAGGTGTGTATGGGGTTTTCACAGTGGATCAGGATCCTGCCAGATGTGTATGGGGTTTCACAGTGTATCAGGATCCTGCCAGGTGTGTATGGGGCTTTCACAGTGGATCAGGAACCTGCCAGGAGTGTATGGGGGTTCACAGTGTATCAGGATCCTGCCAGGTGTGTATGGGGTTTTCACAGTGTATCAGGATCCTGCCAGGTGTGTATGGGGGTCTCACAGTGTATCAGGAACATGCCAGGTGTGTATGGGGTTTCACAGTGTATCAGGATCCTACCAGGTGTGCATGGGGTTTCACAGTGTATCAGGATCCTTCCAGGTATGTATGAGGTTTCACAGTGTATCAGGATCCTGCCAGGTGTGTATGGGGTTTCAGTGTATCAGGATCCTGCCAGTTGTGTATGGGGGTTTCACAGTGCACAGGATCCTGCCAGATGTGAATGGGGTTCCACTGTGCATCAGGAACCTGCCAGATGTGTACGGGGTATTCACAGTGTATCAGGATCCTGCCAGGTGTGTATGGGTTTTCACAGTGTATCAGGATTCTGCCAGGTGTGTATGGAGGTTTCAATGTGTATCAGTATCTTGCCAGGTGTGTATGGGGTTTTCACAGTGTATCAGGATCCTGCCAGATGTGTATCGGGTTTTCACAGTGGATCAGAATCCTGCCAGTTGTGCATGGGGTTTTCACGGTGTACAGGATCCTTCCAGATGTGAATGGGGTCTCACTGTGCATCAGGAACCTGCCAGATGTGTACGGGGTTTTCACAGTGTCTCAGGATCCTTCCATATGTGAATGGGGTTTCACAGTGTATCAGGATCCTGCCAGGTGTGTATGGGGTTTCACAGTGTATCAGGATTCTGCCAGGTGTGTGTGTGGTTTCACAGTGTCTCAGGAGCCTGCCAGATTTAAATGGGGTTTCGCAGTGTATCAGGATCCTGCCAGATGTGAATGGGGTTTCACAGTGTATCAGGATCCTGCCAGGTGTGTATGGGGTTTTCACAGTGTACAGGATCCTGCCAGATGTGAATGGGGTTTCACTGTGCATCAGGAACCTGCCAGATGTGTACGGGGTTTTCACAGTGTCTCAGGATCCTTCCATATGTGAATGGGGTTTCACAGTGCATCAGGATCCTGCCAGGAGTGTATGGGGGTTTCACAGTTTATCAGGATCCTGCCAGATGTGAATGGGGTTTCACTGCGCATCAGGAACTTGCCAGGTGTGTTTGGGGTTTCACAGTGTATCAGTATCCTGCCAGATGTGAATGGGGTTTCACAGTTGTTCTGGAGCCTGCCAGATGTGAATGGGGTTTTCACATTGGATCAGGATTCTGCTAGGTGTGTATGGGGTTTTCACAGTGTATCAGGATCCTGCCAGGTGTGCATGGGGCTTTCACAGTGTATCAGGTTCCTGCCAGGTGCATATTGGTTTTTCACAGTGGATCCGGATCCTGCCAGGTTTGTATGGGGTTTCACAGTGTATCAGGATCCTGCCAGGTGTGTATGTGGTTTTCACAGTGGATCAGGATCCTGCCAGGTGTGTATGGGGTTTTCACAGTTTGTCAGGATCCTGCCAAGTGTGCATTTGTGTTTCATAGTTTATCAGGATCCTGCCAGGTGTGTATGGGGGTTTCACTGTGGAAAAGGATCCTGCCAGGTGTTTATGGGGTTTTTCACAGTGGATCAGGATCCTGCCAGGTGTGTGTGGGGTTTTCAAAGTTTGTCGGATCCTGCCAGGTGTGTATGGGGTTTTCACAGTGGATCAGGATCCTGCCAGATGTGTATGGGGTTTCACAGTGTATCAGGATCCTGCCAGGTGTGTATGGGGCTTTCACAGTGGATCAGGAACCTGCCAGGAGTGTATGGGGGTTCACAGTGTATCAGGATCCTGCCAGGTGTGTATGGGGTTTTCACAGTGTATCAGGATCATGCCAGGTGTGTATGGGGGTCTCACAGTGTATCAGGAACATGCCAGGTGTGTATGGGGCTTCACAGTGTATCAGGATCCTACCAGGTGTGCATGGGGTTTTCACAGTGGATCAGGATACCGCCAGGTGTGTCTGGGGTTTTCGCAGTTTTCAGGTTCCTGCCAGGTGTGTATGGGGGTTTCACAGCTTATCAGGATCCTGCCAGGTGTGTATGGGGGTTTCATCGTTTATCAGGATTCTGCCAGGTGTGTTTGGGGTTTTCACAGCTTATCTGGATCCTGTCGGTTGTGTATGGGGTTTTCACAGTGTATCAGGATACTGCCAGGTGTGTATGGGGTTTTCACATTGTGTCAGTATCCTGCCAGGTGTGTATGGGTGTTTCACAGTGTATCAGGGTCCTGCCAGGTGTGTATCTGGGTTTCGCAGTGTATCAGTATCCTGCCAGGTGTCCATGGGGTCTTCACAGTGGATCAGGATCCTGCCAGGTGTGCCTGGGGGTTCCACAGTGGATCAGGATCCTGCCCGGTGTGTATAGGGCTTTCACAGTGTATCAGGTTCCTGCCAGGTGTGTATGGGATTTTCACAGTATATCAGGATCTGCCAGGTGTGTATGGGGGTTTTCACAGAGTATCAGGATCCTGCCAGGTGTGCATGGGGATTTCACAGATTTTCAGGATCCTGCCACGTGTGTATGGGGTTTTCACAGTGGATTAGGATGCTGCCAGGAGTGTATGGGGTTTTCACAGTGTATCAGGATCCTGCCAGGTGTGTATGGGGTTTTCACAGTGTATTAGGATACTGCCAGGTGTGTATGGGGGTTTCACTGTGTATCAGTATCCTGCCAGGTGTGTATGGGGTTTTCACAGTGTATCAGGATCCTGCCAGGTGTTTATGGGATTTCACAGATAATCAGGAACCTGCCAGGTCTGTATGGGGTTTTCACAGTGGATCAGGATCCTGCTCGGTCTGTATGGGGTTTTCACAGTGTATCAGGATCCTGCCAGGTGTGTATGGGGTTTTCACAGAGTATCAGGTTCCTGCCAGGTGTGTATGGGGTTTTCACATTGTATCCGGATCCTGCCAGGTGTGTATGGGGTTTCACAGTGTATCAGGATCCTGCCAGGTGTGTATGGGGTTTCACAGTGTATCAGGATTCTGCCAGGTGTGTATGTAGTTTCACAGTGTCTCAGGAGCCTGCCAGATTTAAATGGGGTTTCGCAGTGTATCAGGATCCTGCCAGATGTGATTGGGGTTTCACAGTGTATCAGGATCCTGCCAGTTATGTATGGGGTTTTCACAGTGTACAGGATCCTGCCAGATGTGAATGGGGTTTCACTGTGCATCAGGAACCTGCCAGATGTGTACGGGGTTTTCACAGTGTCTCAGTATCCTGCCAGATGTGAATGGGGTTTCACAGTGCATCAGGATCCTGCCAGGAGTGTATGGGGGTTTCACAGTTTATCAGGATCCTGCCAGATGTGAATGGGGTTTCACTGCACATCAGGAACCTGCCAGGTGTGTTTGGGGTTTCACAGTGTATCAGTATCCTGCCAGATGTGAATGGGGTTTCACAGTTTTTCTGGAGCCTGCCAGATGTGAATGGGGTTTTCACAGTGTATCATGATCCTGCCTGGTGTGTTTGGCGGTTTCACAGTGTATCATGTTCCTGCCAGGTGTGTATGGGGGTTTCACAGTGTATCAGATTCCTGCCAGGTGTGTATGTGGTTTCACAGTGTATCAGTATCCTGCCAGGTGTGTATGGGGATTTCACAGTGTATCAGGATTCTGCCAGGTGTGTATGGGGGTTTCACAGTGTATCAGGATCCTGCCAGGTGTGTATGGGGTTTTCACAGTGCATCAGTTTCCTGCCAGGTGTGTATCGGGTTTTCACAGTGGATCAGGATCCTGCCAGGTTTTTATGGGGTTTCACATAAAATCTGGATCCTGCCAGGTCTGTATGGGGTTTTCACATTGGATCAGGATCCTGCTAGGTGTGTATGGGGTTTTCACAGTGTATCAGGATCCTGCCAGGTGTGCATGGGGTTTTCACAGTGCTCAGGATCCTGCCAGATGTGAATGGGGTTCCACTGTGCATCAGGAACCTGCCAGATGTGTACGGGGTATTCACAGTGTATCAGGATCCTGCCAGGTGTGTATGGGGTTTTCACAGTGTATCAGGAATCTGCCAGGTGTCTTTGGAGGTTTCAATGTGTATCAGTATCCTGCCAGGTGTGTATGGGGTTTTCACAGTGTATCAGGATCCTGCCAGATGTCTATCGGGTTTTCACAGTGGATCAGAATCCTGCCAGTTGTGTATGGGGTTTTCACGGTGTACAGGATCCTTCCAGATGTGAATGGGGTCTCACTGTGCATCAGGAACCTGCCAGATTTGTACGGGGTTTTCACAGTGTATCAGGATCCTGCCAGATGTGAATGGGGTTTCACTGTGCATCAGGATCCTGCCAGGTGTGTCTGGGGGTTTCACAATGTATCAGGATCCTGCCAGGTGGGCATAGGGGTTTCACTGTGTATCAGGATGCTGCCAGGTGTGTATGGGGGTTTCACAGTTTATCAGGATCCTGCCAGATGTGAATGGGGTTTCACTGTGCATCAGGAACCTGCCAGGTGTGTCCGGGGTTTTCACAGTGTATCAGGACCCTGCCAGGTGTGTATGGGGTTTTCACAGTGTATCAGGATCCTGCCAGGTATGTTTGGGGATTCGTGGTGTATCAGTATCCTGCCAGATGTGAATGGGGTTTCACAGTTGTTCAGGATCCTGCCAGATGTGAATGGGGTTTCACAGTGTATCAGGATCCTGCCAGGTGTGTATGGGGTTTCACAGTGTATCAGGATCCTGCCAGGTGTGTATGGGGTTTCACGCTGTATCAGGATTCTGCCAAGTGTGTATGGGGTTTTCACAGTGTTTCAGGTTCCTGCCAGGTGTGTATGGGGTTTCACAGTGTATCAGGATCCTGCCAGATGTGAATGGGGTTTCACAGTGTATCAGGATCCTGCCAGTTGTGTATGGGGTTTTCACGGTGTACAGGATCCTTCCAGAAGTGAATGGGGTTTCACTGTGCATCAGGAACCTGCCAGATTTGTACGGGGTTTTCACAGTGTATCAGGATCCTGCCAGATGTGAATGGGGTTTCACTGTGCATCAGGATCCTGCCAGGTGTGTCTGGGGGTTTCACAATGTATCAGGATCCTGCCAGGTGTGCACAGGGTTTTCACTGTGTATCAGGATCCTGCCAGGTGTGTATGGGGGTTTCACAGTTTATCAGGATCCTGCCAGATGTGAATGGGGTTTCACTGTGCATCAGGAACCTGCCAGGTGTGTACGGGGTCTTCACAGTGTATCAGGATCCTGCCAGGTGTGTATGGGGTTTTCACAGTGTTTCAGGATCCTGCCAGGTATGTTTGGGGTTTCGCAGTGTATCAGTATCCTGCCAGATGTGAATGGGGTTTCACAGTTGTTCAGGATCCTGCCAGATGTGAATGGGGTTTCACAGTGTATCAGGATCCTGCCAGGTGTGTATGGGGTTTCACAGTGTATCAGGATTCTGCCAGGTGTGTATGGGGTATCATGCTGTATCAGGATTCTGCCAGGTGTGTATGGGGGTTTCACAGTGTATCAGGATCCTGCCAGGTGTGTTTGGGGTTTTCACAGTGTATCAGGATCCTGCCAGGTGTGTATAGTGTTTTCACAGTGGATCAGGATCCTGCCAGGTATTTATGGGATTTCACAGAAAATCAGGATCCTGCCATGTTTGAATGGAGTTTTCACAGTGTTTCAGGTTCCTGCCAGGTGTGTATGGGGATTCACAGTGTATCAGGATCCTGCCAGTTGTGTCAGGGGTTTTCACAGTGTATCAGGATCCTGCCAGGTGTGTATGGGGATTCACAGTGTATCAGGATCCTGCCAGTTGTGTCAGGGGTTTTCACAGTGTATCAGGATCCTGCCAGATGTGAATGGGGTTTCACTGTGCATCAGGAACCTGCCAGGTGTGAATGGGGTTTCACAGTGCATCAGGATCCTGCCAGGTGTGTCTGGGGGTTTCACAGTGTATCAGGATTCTGCCAGGTGTGTATGGGGGTTTCACAGATTATCAGGATCCTGCCAGGTGTGTATGGGGGTTTCACAGCGTATCAGGATCCTGCCAGGTGTGTATGGGGGTTTCACAGTGGAATTGGATCCTGCCAGGTGTGTATGGGGTTTCACAGTGTATCAGGATCCTTCCAGGTATGTATGAGGTTTCACAGTGTATCAGGATCCTGCCAGGTGTGTATGGGGTTTCAGTGTATCAGGATCCTGCCAGTTGTGTATGGGTGTTTCACAGTGCACAGGATCCTGCCAGATGTGAATGGGGTTCCACTGTGCATCAGGAACCTGCCAGATGTGTACGGGGTATTCACAGTGTATCAGGATCCTGCCAGGTGTGTATGGGGTTTTCACAGTGTATCAGGATTCTGCCAGGTGTGTATGGAGGTTTCAATGTGTATCAGTATCTTGCCAGGTGTGTATGGGGTTTTCACAGTGTATCAGGATTCTGCCAGGTGTGTATGGGGTATCATGCTGTATCAGGATTCTGCCAGGTGTTTATGGGGGTTTCACAGTGTATCAGGATCCTGCCAGGTGTGTATGGGGTTTCACAGTGTATCAGGATTCTGCCAGGTGTGTATGGGGTATCATGCTGTATCAGGATTCTGCCAGGTGTGTATGGGGGTTTCACAGTGTATCAGGATCCTGCCAGTTGTGTATGGGGGTTTCACAGTGCACAGGATTCTGCCAGGTGTGTATGGAGGTTTCAATGTGTATCAGTATCTTGCCAGGTATGTATGAGTTTTCACAGTGTATCAGGATCCTGCCAGATGTGTATCGGGTTTTCACAGTTAATCAGAATCCTGCCAGTTGTGTATGGGGTTTACACGGTGTACAGGATCCTTCCAGATGTGAATGGGGTCTCACTGTGCATCAGGAACCTGCCAGATTTGTACGGGGTTTTCACAGTGTATCAGGATCCTGCCAGATGTGAATGGGGTTTCACTGTGCATCAGGATCCTGCCAGGTGTGTCTGGGGGTTTCACAATGTATCAGGATCATGCCAGGTGGGCAAAGGGGTTTCATTGTGTATCAGGATGCTGCCAGGTCTGTATGGGGGTTTCACAGTTTATCAGGATCCTGCCAGATGTGAATGGGGTTTCACTGTGCATCAGGAACCTGCCAGGTGTGTCCGGTGTTTTCACAGTGTATCAGGACCCTGCCAGGTGTGTATGGGGTTTTCACAGTGTATCAGGATCCTGCCAGGTATGTTTGGGGATTCGCGGTGTATCAGTATCCTGCCAGATGTGAATGGGGTTTCACAGTTGTTCAGGATCCTGCCAGATGTGAATGGGGTTTCACAGTGTATCAGGATCCTGCCAGGTGTGTATGGGGTTTCACAGTGTATCAGGATCCTGCCAGGTGTGTATGGGGTTTCACGCTGTATCAGGATTCTGCCAAGTGTGTATCGTGGTTTCACAGTGTATCAGGATCCAGCCAGGTGTGTATGGGATTTTCACAGTGTATCAGGATCCTGCCAGGTGTGTATAGTGTTTTCACAGTGTCTCAGGATCCTGCCAGGTGTGAATGGGGTTTCACAGTGTATCAGGATCCTGCCAGATGTGAATGGGGTTTCACAGTGTATCAGGATCCTGCCAGTTGTGTAAGAGGTTTTCACAGTGTATCAGGATCCTGCCAGATGTGAATGGGGTTTCACTGTGCATCAGGAAACTGCCAGGTGTGAATGGGGTTTCACAGTGCATCAGGATCCTGCCAGGTGTGTCTGGGGGTTTCACAGTGTATCAGGATCCTGGCAGGTGTGTATGGGGGTTTCACAGTTTATCAGTTTCCTGCCAGGTGTGTATGGGGGTTTCACAGCGTCTCAGGATACTGCCAGGTGTATATGGGGGTTTCACAGTGGATCAGGATCCTGCCGTGTGTGTGGGGTTTCACAGTGTATCAGGATCCTTCCAGGTATGTATGGGTGTTTCACAGTGTATCTTGATCATGCCAGGTGTGTATGGGGTTTCAGTGTATCAGGATCCTGCCAGTTGTGTATGGGGTTTTCACAGTGTACTGGATCCTGTCAGATGTGAATGGGGTTTCACTGTGCATCTGCAACCTGCCAGATGTGTACGGGGTTTTCACAATGTATCAGGATCCTGCCAGGTGTGTATGGGGTTTCACAGTGTATCAGGATCCTGCAAGGTGTGTATGGGGTTTCACAGTGTATCAGGATCCTGCCAGGTGTGTATGGGGTTTTCGCAGTGTATTAGGATTCTGCCAGGTGTGTATGGGGGTTTCACTGTGTATCAGTATCATGCCAGGTGTGTATGGGGTTTTCACAGTGTATTAGGATTCTGCCAAGTGTGTATGGGGTTTTCACAGTGTATCAGGATTCTGCCAGGTGTGTATGGGGTTTTCACAGTGTATCAGTATCCTGCCAGGTGTGTATGGGGTTTTCACAGTGTATCAGGATCCTGCCAGGTGTGTATGGGGTTTTCACAGTGTATCAGGATTCTGCCAGGTGTGTATGGGGTTTTCACAGTGTATTAGGATTCTGCCAGGTGTGTATGGGGGTTTCACTGTGTATCAGTATCCTGCCAGGTGTGTATGGGGTTTTCACAGTGTATCAGGATCCTGCCAGGTGTTTATGGGATTTCACAGATAATCAGGAACCTGCCAGGTCTGTATGGGGTTTTCACAGTGGATCAGGATCCTGCTCGGTCTGTATGGGGTTTTCACAGTGTATCAGGATCCTGCCAGGTGTGTATGGGGTTTTCACAGAGTATCAGGTTCCTGCCAGGTGTGTATGGGGTTTTCACATTGGATCCGGATCCTGCCAGGTGTGTATGGGGTTTCACAGTGTATCAGGATCCTGCCAGGTGTGTATGGGGTTTCACAGTGTATCAGGATTCTGCCAGGTGTGTGTGTGGTTTCACAGTGTCTCAGGAGCCTGCCAGATTTAAATGGAGTTTCGCAGTGTATCAGGATCCTGCCAGATGTGAATGGGGTTTCACAGTGTATCAGGATCCTGCCAGTTGTGTATGGGGTTTTCACAGTGTGCAGGATCCTGCCAGATGTGAATGGGGTTTCACTGTGCATCAGGAACCTGCCAGATGTGTACGGGGTTTTCACAGTGTCTCAGGATCCTGCCATATGTGAATGGGGTTTCACAGTGCATCAGGATCCTGCCAGGAGTGTATGGGGGTTTCACAGTTTATCAGGATCCTGCCAGATGTGAATGGGGTTTCACTGCGCATCAGGAACTTGCCAGGTGTGTTTGGGGTTTCACAGTGTATCAGTATCCTGCCAGATGTGAATGGGGTTTCACAGTTGTTCTGGAGCCTGCCAGATGTGAATGGGGTATTCACAGTGGATCAGGATCCTGCCAGGATTTTATGGTGTTTCACAGAAAATCAGGATCCTGCCAGGTCTGTATGGGGTTTTCACAGTGTATCATGATCCTGCCTGGTGTGTTTGGGGGTTTCACAGTGTATCATGTTCCTGCCAGGTGTGCATGGGGGTTTCACAGTGTATCAGATTCCTGCCAGGTGTGTATGTGGTTTCACAGTGTATCAGTATCCTGCCAGGTGTGTATGGGGATTTCACAGTGTATCAGGATTCTGCCAGGTGTGTATGGGGGTTTCACAGTGTATCAGGATCCTGCCAGGTGTGTATGGGGTTTTCACAGTGCATCAGTTTCCTGCCAGGTGTGTATCGGGTTTTCACAGTGGATCAGGATCCTGCCTGGTTTTTATGGGGTTTCACATAAAATCTGGATCCTGCCCGGTCTGTATGGGGTTTTCACATTGGATCAGGATCCTGCTAGGTGTGTATGGGGTTTTCACAGTGTATCAGGATCCTGCCAGGTGTGCATGGGGCTTTCACAGTGTATCAGGTTCCTGCCAGGTGCATATTGGTTTTTCACAGTGGATCCGGATCCTGCCAGGTTTGTATGGGGTTTCACAGTGTATCAGGATCCTGCCAGGTGTGTATGTGGTTTTCACAGTGGATCAGGATCCTGCCAGGTGTGTATGGGGTTTTCACAGTTTGTCAGGATCCTGCCAAGTGTGCATGTGTGTTTCATAGTTTATCAGGATCCTGCCAGGTGTGTATGGGGGTTTCACTTTGTATAAGGATCCTGCCAGGTGTTTATGGGGTATTTCACAGTGGATCAGGATCCTGCCAGGTGTGTGTGGGGTTTTCAAAGTTTGTCAGGATCCTGCCAGGTGTCTATGGGGTTTTCACAGTGGATCAGGATCCTGCCAGATGTGTATGGGGTTTCACAGTGTATCAGGATCCTGCCAGGTGTGTATGGGGCTTTCACAGTGGATCAGGAACCTGCCAGGAGTGTATGGGGGTTCACAGTGTATCAGGATCCTGCCAGGTGTGTATGGGGTTTTCACAGTGTATCAGGATCCTGCCAGGTGTGTATGGGGGTCTCACAGTGTATCAGGAACATGCCAGGTGTGTATGGGGTTTCACAGTGCATCAGGATCCTACCAGGTGTGCATGGGGTTTTCACAGTGGATCAGGATACCGCCAGGTGTGTCTGGGGTTTTCGCAGTTTTCAGGTTCCTGCCAGGTGTGTATGGGGGTTTCACAGCTTTTCAGGATCCTGCCAGGTGTGTATGGGGGTTTCATCGTTTATCAGGATTCTGCCAGGTGTGTTTGGGGTTTTCACAGCTTATCAGGATCCTGTCGGTTGTGTATGGGGTTTTCACAGTGTATCAGGATACTGCCAGGTGTGTATGGGGTTTTCACATTGTGTCAGTATCCTGCCAGGTGTGTATGGGTGTTTCACAGTGTATCAGGGTCCTGCCAGGTGTGTATCTGGGTTTCGCAGTGTATCAGTATCCTGCCAGGTGTCCATGGGGTCTTCACAGTGGATCAGGATCCTGCCAGGTGTGCATGGGGGTTCCACAGTGGATCAGGATCCTGCCCGGTGTGTATAGGGCTTTCACAGTGTATCAGGTTCCTGCCAGGTGTGTATGGGGTTTTCACAGTATATCAGGATCTGCCAGGTGTGTATGGGGGTTTTCACAGAGTATCAGGATCCTGCCAGGTGTGCATGGGGATTTCACAGATTTTCAGGATCCTGCCACGTGTGTATGGGGTTTTCACAGTGGATTAGGATGCTGCCAGGTGTGTATGGGGTTTTCACAGTGTATCAGGATCCTGCCAGGTGTGTATGGGGTTTTCACAGTGTATTAGGATTCTGCCAGGTGTGTATGGGGGTTTCACTGTGTATCAGTATCCTGCCAGGTGTGTATGGGGTTTTCACAGTGTATCAGGATCCTGCCAGGTGTTTATGGGATTTCACAGATAATCAGGAACCTGCCAGGTCTTATGGGGTTTTCACAGTGGATCAGGATCCTGCTCGGTCTGTATGGGGTTTTCACAGTGTATCAGGATCCTGCCAGGTGTGTATGGGGTTTTCACAGAGTATCAGGTTCCTGCCAGGTGTGTATGGGGTTTTCACATTGGATCCGGATCCTGCCAGGTGTGTATGGGGTTTCACAGTGTATCAGGATCCTGCCAGGTGTGTATGGGGTTTCACAGTGTATCAGGATTCTGCCAGGTGTGTATGTAGTTTCACAGTGTCTCAGGAGCCTGCCAGATTTAAATGGGGTTTCGCAGTGTATCAGGATCCTGCCAGATGTGATTGGGGTTTCACAGTGTATCAGGATCCTGCCAGTTATGTATGGGGTTTTCACAGTGTACAGGATCCTGCCAGATGTGAATGGGGTTTCACTGTGCATCAGGAACCTGCCAGATGTGTACGGGGTTTTCACAGTGTCTCAGGATCCTGCCATATGTGAATGGGGTTTCACAGTGCATCAGGATCCTGCCAGGAGTGTATGGGGGTTTCACAGTTTATCAGGATCCTGCCAGATGTGAATGGGGTTTCACTGCGCATCAGGAACCTGCCAGGTGTGTTTGGGGTTTCACAGTGTATCAGTATCCTGCCAGATGTGAATGGGGTTTCACAGTTGTTCTGGAGCCTGCCAGATGTGAATGGGGTTTTCACAGTGTATCATGATCCTGCCTGGTGTGTTTGGGGGTTTCACAGTGTATCATGTTCCTGCCAGGTGTGTATGGGGGTTTCACAGTGTATCAGATTCCTGCCAGGTGTGTATGTGGTTTCACAGTGTATCAGTATCCTGCCACGTGTGTATGGGGATTTCACAGTGTATCAGGATTCTGCCAGGTGTGTATGGGGGTTTCACAGTGTATCAGGATCCTGCCAGGTGTGTATGGGGTTTTCACAGTGCATCAGTTTCCAGCCAGCAGTGTATCGGGTTTTCACAGTGGATCAGGATCCTGCCAGGTTTTTATGGGGTTTCACATAAAATCTGGATCCTGCCAGGTCTGTATGGGGTTTTCACATTGGATCAGGATCCTGCCAGGTGTGTATGGGGTTTTCACAGTGTATCAGGATCCTGCCAGGTGTGCATGGGGTTTTCACAGTGTATCAGGTTCCTGCCAGGTGCATATTGGTTTTTCACAGTGGATCCGGATCCTGCCAGGTTTGTATGGGGTTTCACAGTGTATCAGGATCATGCCAGGTGTGTATGTGGTTTTCACAGTGGATCAGGATCCTGCCAGGTGTGTATGGGGTTTTCACAGTTTATCAGGATCCTGCCAAGTGTGCATGTGTGTTTCATAGTTTATCAGGATCCTGCCAGGTGTGTATGGGGGTTTCACTGTGTATAAGGATCCTGCCAGTTGTTTATGGGGTTTTTCACAGTGGATCAGGATCCTGCCAGGTGTGTGTGGGGTTTTCAAAGTTTGTCAGGATCCTGCCAGGTGTCTATGGGGTTTTCACAGTGGATCAGGATCCTGCCAGATGTGTATGGGGTTTCACAGTGTATCAGGATCCTGCCAGGTGTGTATGGGGCTTTCACAGTGGATCAGGAACTTGCCAGGAGTGTATGGGGTTTCACAGTGTATCAGGATCCTGCCAGGTGTGTATGGGGTTTTCACAGTGTATCAGGATCCTGCCAGGTGTGTATGGGGGTCTCACAGTGTATCAGGAACATGCCAGGTGTGTATGGGGTTTCACAGTGTATCAGGATCCTACCAGGTGTGCATGGGGTTTTCACAGTGGATCAGGATACTGCCAGGTGTGTCTGGGGTTTTCGCAGTTTTCAGGATCCTGCCAGGTGTGTATGGGGGTTTCACAGCTTATCAGGATCCTGCCAGGTGTGTATGGGGGTTTCATCGTTTATCAGGATTCTGCCAGGTGTGTTTGGGGTTTTCACAGCTTATCAGGATCCTGTCGGTTGTGTATGGGGTTTTCACAGTGTATCAGGATACTGCCAGGTGTGTATGGGGTTTTCACATTGGATCCGGATCCTGCCAGGTGTGTATGGGGTTTCACAGTGTATCAGGATCCTGCCAGGTGTGTATGGGGTTTCACAGTGTATCAGGATTCTGCCAGGTGTGTATGTAGTTTCACAGTGTCTCAGGAGACTGCCAGATTTAAATGGAGTTTCGCAGTGTATCAGGATACTGCCAGGTGTGTATGGGGTTTTCACATTGGATCCGGATCCTGCCAGGTGTGTATGGGGTTTCACAGTGTATCAGGATCCTGCCAGTTATGTATGGGGTTTTCACAGTGTACAGGATCCTGCCAGATGTGAATGGGGTTTCACTGTGCATCAGGAACCTGCCAGATGTGTACGGGGTTTTCACAGTGTCTCAGGATCCTGCCATATGTGAATGGGGTTTCACAGTGCGTCAGGATCCTGCCAGGAGTGTATGGGGGTTTCACAGTTTATCAGGATCCTGCCAGATGTGAATGGGGTTTCACTGCGCATCAGGAACCTGCCAGGTGTGTTTGGGGTTTCACAGTGTATCAGTATCCTGCCAGATGTGAATGGGGTTTCACAGTTGTTCTGGAGCCTGCCAGGTGTGAATGGGGTTTTCACAGTGTATCATGATCCTGCCTGGTGTGTTTGGGGGTTTCATAGTGTATCATGTTCCTGCCAGGTGCGTATGGGGGTTTCACAGTGTATCAGATTCCTGCCAGGTGTGTATGTGGTTTCACAGTGTATCAGTATCCTGCCACGTGTGTATGGGGATTTCACAGTGTATCAGGATTCTGCCAGGTGTGTATGGGGGTTTCACAGTGTATCAGGATCCTGCCAGGTGTGTATGGGGTTTTCACAGTGCATCAGTTTCCAGCCAGCAGTGTATCGGGTTTTCACAGTGGATCAGGATCCTGCCAGGTTTTTATGGGGTTTCACATAAAATCTGGATCCTGCCAGGTCTGTATGGGGTTTTCACATTGGATCAGGATCCTGCCAGGTGTGTATGGGGTTTTCACAGTGTATCAGGATCCTGCCAGGTGTGCATGGGGTTTTCACAGTGTATCAGGTTCCTGCCAGGTGCATATTGGTTTTTCACAGTGGATCCGGATCCTGCCAGGTTTGTATGGGGTTTCACAGTGTATCAGGATCCTGCCAGGTGTGTCTGTGGTTTTCACAGTGGATCAGTATCCTGCCAGGTGTGTATGGGGTTTTCACAGTTTATCAGGATCCTGCCAAGTGTGCATGTGTGTTTCATAGTTTATCAGGATCCTGCCAGGTGTGTATGGGGGTTTCACTGTGTATAAGGATCCTGCCAGGTGTCTATGGGGTTTTCACAGTGGATCAGGATCCTGCCAGGTGTGTATGGGGCTTTCACAGTGGATCAGGAAGCTGCCAGGAGTGTATGGGGTTTCACAGTGTATCAGGATCCTGCCAGGTGTGTATGGGGTTTTCACAGAGTATCAGGATCCTGTCAGGTGTGTATGGGGCTTTCACAGTGGATCAGGAACCTGCCAGGAGTGTATGGGGTTTCACAGTGTATCAGGATCCTGCCAGGTGTGTATGGGGTTTTCACAGAGTATCAGGATCCTGCCAGGTGTGTATGGGGGTTTCACAGTTTATCAGTTTCCTGCCAGGTGTGTATGGGGGTTTCACAGCGTCTCAGGATACTGCCAGGTGTGTATGGGGTTTTCACAGTGTATTAGGATTCTGCCAGGTGTGTATGGGGGTTTCACTGTGTATCAGTATCCTGCCAGGTGTGTATGGGGTTTTCACAGTGTATCAGGATCCTGCCTGGTGTTTATGGGATTTCACAGATAATCAGGAACCTGCCAGGTCTGTATGGGGTTTTCACAGTGGATCAGGATCCTGCTCGGTCTGTATGG
This sequence comes from Heterodontus francisci, assembly GCF_036365525.1. Taxonomy (NCBI): domain Eukaryota; kingdom Metazoa; phylum Chordata; class Chondrichthyes; order Heterodontiformes; family Heterodontidae; genus Heterodontus; species Heterodontus francisci. The sequence continues at coordinate 44,734 of NW_027140601.1, read as the reverse complement.
GGTTTTCACAGTGTATCAGGATCCTGCCAGGTGTGTATGGGGTTTTCACAGAGTATCAGATCCCTGCCAGGTGTGTATGGGGTTTTCACATTGGATCCGGATCCTGCCAGGTGTGTATGGGGTTTCACAGTGTATCAGGATCCTGCCAGGTGCGTATGGGGTTTCACAGTGTATCAGGATTCTGCCAGGTGTGTATGTAGTTTCACAGTGTCTCAGGAGCCTGCCAGATTTAAATGGGGTTTCACAGTGTATCTGGATACTGCCAGGTGTGTATGGGGTTTTCACATTGGATCCGGATCCTGCCAGGTGTGTATGGGGTTTCACAGTGTATCAGGATCCTGCCAGTTATGTATGGGGTTTTCACAGTGTACAGGATCCTGCCAGATGTGAATGGGGTTTCACTGTGCATCAGGAACCTGCCAGATGTGTACGGGGTTTTCACAGTGTCTCAGGATCCTGCCATATGTGAATGGGGTTTCACAGTGCATCAGGATCCTGCCAGGAGTGTATGGGGGTTTCACAGTTTATCAGGATCCTGCCAGATGTGAATGGGGTTTCACTGCGCATCAGGAACCTGCCAGGTGTGTTTGGGGTTTCACAGTGTATCAGTATCCTGCCAGATGTGAATGGGGTTTCACAGTTGTTCTGGAGCCTGCCAGATGTGAATGGGGTTTTCACAGTGTATCATGATCCTGCCTGGTGTGTTTGGGGGTTTCACAGTGTATCATGTTCCTGCCAGGTGCGTATGGGGGTTTCACAGTGTATCAGTATCCTGCCAGGTGTGTATGGGGTTTTCACAGTGCATCAGTTTCCTGCCAGGTGTGTATCGGGTTTTCACAGTGGATCAGGATCCTGCCAGGTTTTTATGGGGTTTCACATAAAATCTGGATCCTGCCAGGTCTGTATGGGGTTTTCACATTGGATCAGGATCCTGCTAGGTGTGTATGGGGTTTTCACAGTGTATCAGGATCCTGCCAGGTGTGCATGGGGTTTTCACAGTGTATCAGGTTCCTGCCAGGTGCATATTGGTTTTTCACAGTGGATCCGGATCCTGCCAGGTTTGTATGGGGTTTCACAGTGTATCAGGATCCTGCCAGGTGTGTATGTGGTTTTCACAGTGGATCAGTATCCTGCCAGGTGTGTATGGGGTATTCACAGTTTATCAGGATCCTGCCAAGTGTGCATGTGTGTTTCATAGTTTATCAGGATCCTGCCATGTGTGTATGGGGGTTTCACTGTGTATAAGGATCCTGCCAGGTGTTTATGGGGTTTTTCACAGTGGATCAGGATCCTGCCAGGTGTGTGTGGGGTTTTCAAAGTTTGTCAGGATCCTGCCAGGTGTCTATGGGGTTTTCACAGTGGATCAGGATCCTGCCAGATGTGTATGGGGTTTCACAGTGTATCAGGATCCTGCCAGGTGTGTATGGGGCTTTCACAGTGGATCATGAACCTGCCAGGAGTGTATGGGGTTTCACAGTGTATCAGGATCCTGCCAGGTGTGTATGGGGTTTTCACAGTGTATCAGGATCCTGCCAGGTGTGTATGGGGGTCTCACAGTGTATCAGGAACATGCCAGGTGTGTATGGGGTTTCACAGTGTATCACGATCCTACCAGGTGTGCATGGGGTTTTCACAGTGGATCAGGATACTGCCAGGTGTGTCTGGGGTTTTCGCAGTTTTCAGGATCCTGCCAGGTGTGTATGGGGGTTTCACAGCTTATCAGGATCCTGCCAGGTGTGTATGGGGGTTTCATCGTTTATCAGGATTCTGCCAGGTGTGTTTGGGGTTTTCACAGCTTATCAGGATCCTGTCGGTTGTGTATGGGGTTTTCACAGTGTATCAGGATACTGCCAGGTGTGTATGGGGTTTTCTCATTGTGTCAGTATCCTGCCAGGTGCGTATGGGTGTTTCACAGTTTATCAGGGTCCTGCCAGGTGTGTATCTGGGTTTCGCAGTGTATCAGTATCCTGCCAGGTGTCCATGGGGTCTTCACAGTGGATCAGGATCCTGCCAGGTGTGCATGGGGGTTCCACAGTGGATCAGGATCCTGCCCGGCGTGTATAGGGCTTTCACAGTGTATCAGGTTCCTGCCAGGTGTGTATGGGGTTTTCACAGTGTATCAAGATCCTGCCAGGTGTGCATGGGGGTTCCACAGTGGATCAGGATCCTGCCCGGCGTGTATAGGGCTTTCACAGAGTATCAGGATCCTGCCAGGTGTGTATGGGGTTTCACAGTTTATCAGGATGCTGCCAGGTGTGTATGGGGGTTTCACAGTTTATCAGGATCCTGCCAGGTGTGTATGGGGGTTTCACAGTTTATCAGGATCCTGCCAGGTGTGTATGGGGTTTTCACAGAGTATCAAGATCCTGCCAGGTGTGTATGGGGATTTTACATTTTATCATTATCCTGCCAGGTTTGTATGGGTGTTTCACAGTTTATCAATATCCTGCCATGTGTGTATGGGGTTTTCACAGAGTATCAAGATCCTGCCAGGTGTGTATGGGGATTTTACATTTTATCAGGATCTGCCAGGTGTGTATGGGGGTTTTCACAGAGTATCAGGATCCTGCCAGGTGTGCATGGGGATTTCTCAGATTTTCAGGATCCTGCCACGTGTGTATGGGGTTTTCACAGTGGATTAGGATGCTGCCAGGTGTGTATGGGGTTTTCACAGTGTATCAAGATCCTGCCAGGTGTGTATGTGGGTTTCACAGTGTATCAGGATCCTGCCAGGTGTGTATGGGGTTTCACAGTTTATCAGGATGCTGCCAGGTGTGTATGGGGGTTTCACAGTTTATCAGGATCCTGCCAGGTGTGTATGGGGGTTTCACAGTTTATCAGGATCCTGCCAGGTGTGTATGGGGTTTTCACAGAGTATCAAGATCCTGCCAGGTGTGTATGGGGATTTTACATTTTATCAGGATCCTGCCAGGTTTGTATGGGTGTTTCACAGTTTATCAATATCCTGCCATGTGTGTATGGGGTTTCACAGTTTATCAGACTCCTTCCAGGTGTGTATGGGTGTTTCACAGTTTCTCAGGATACTGCCAGGTGTGTCTGGGGTTTTCACAGTGTATCAAGATCCTGCCAGGTGTGCATGGGGTTTTCACAGTTTATCAGGATCCTGCCAGGTGTATATGGGGGTTTCACAGTTTATCAGGAACCTGCCAGGTGTGTATGGGGTTTTCACAGTTTATCAGGATCCTGCCAGTTGTGTATGGGGTTTTCACAGTTTATCAGGATCCTGCCAGCTGTGTATGGGGTTTTCACAGAGTAGCAGGATCCTGCCAGGTGTGTATGGGGGTTTCACTGTGTATCAGTATCCTGCCAGGTGTGTATGGGGTTTTCACAGTGTATCAGGATCCTGCCAGGTGTTTATGGGATTTCACAGATAATCAGGAACCTGCCAGGTCTGTATGGGGTTTTCACAGTGGATCAGGATCCTGCTCGGTCTGTATGGGTTTTTCACAGTGTATCAGGATCCTGCCAGGTGTGTATGGGGTTTTCACAGAGTATCAGGTTCCTGCCAGGTGTGTATGGGGTTTTCACATTGGATCCGGATCCTGCCAGGTGTGTATGGGGTTTCACAGTGTATCAGGATCCTGCCAGGTGTGAATGGGGTTTCACAGTATATCAGGATTCTGCCAGGTGTGTATGTAGTTTCACAGTGTCTCAGGAGCCTGCCAGATTTAAATGGGGTTTCGCAGTGTATCAGGATCCTGCCAGATGTGATTGGGGTTTCACAGTGTATCAGGATCCTGCCAGTTGTGTATGGGGTTTTCACAGTGTACAGGATCCTGCCAGATGTGAATGGGGTTTCACTGTGCATCAGGAACCTGCCAGATGTGTACGGGGTTTTCACAGTGTCTCAGGATCCTGCCATATGTGAATGGGGTTTCACAGTGCATCAGGATCCTGCCAGGAGTGTATGGGGGTTTCACAGTTTATCAGGATCCTGCCAGATGTGAATGGGGTTTCACTGCGCATCAGGAACCTGCCAGGTGTGTTTGGGGTTTCACAGTGTATCAGTATCCTGCCAGATGTGAATGGGGTTTCACAGTTGTTCTGGAGCCTGCCAGATGTGAATGGGGTTTTCACAGTGTATCATGATCCTGCCTGGTGTGTTTGGGGGTTTCACAGTGTATCATGTTCCTGCCAGGAGTGTATGGGGGTTTCACAGTTTATCAGGATCCTGCCAGATGTGTATGGGGTTTCACAGTGTATCAGGATTCTGCCAGGTGTGTATGTAGTTTCACAGTGTCTCAGGAGCCTGCCAGATTTAAATGGGGTTTCGCAGTGTATCAGGATCCTGCCAGATGTGATTGGGGTTTCACAGTGTATCAGGATCCTGCCAGTTATGTATGGGGTTTTCACAGTGTACAGGATCCTGCCAGATGTGAATGGGGTTTCACTGTGCATCAGGAACCTGCCAGATGTGTACGGGGTTTTCACAGTGTCTCAGGATCCTGCCATATGTGAATGGGGTTTCACAGTGCATCAGGATCCTGCCAGGAGTGTATGGGGGTTTCACAGTTTATCAGGATCCTGCCAGATGTGAATGGGGTTTCACTGCGCATCAGGAACCTGCCAGGTGTGTTTGGGGTTTCACAGTGTATCAGTATCCTGCCAGATGTGAATGGGGTTTCACAGATGTTCTGGAGCCTGCCAGATGTGAATGGGGTTTTCACAGTGTATCATGATCCTGCCTGGTGTGTTTGGGGGTTTCACAGTGTATCATGTTCCTGCCAGGTGTGTATGGGGGTTTCACAGTGTATCAGATTCCTGCCAGGTGTGTATGTGGTTTCACAGTGTATCAGTATCCTGCCAGGTGTGTATGGGGATTTCACAGTGTATCAGGATTCTGCCAGGTGTGTATGGGGGTTTCACAGTGTATCAGGATCCTGCCAGGTGTGTATGGGGTTTTCACAGTGCATCAGTTTCCTGCCAGGTGTGTATCGGGTTTTCACAGTGGATCAGGATCCTGCCAGTTTTTTATGGGGTTTCACATAAAATCTGGATCCTGCCAGGTCTGTATGGGGTTTTCACATTGGATCAGGATCCTGCCAGGTGTGTATGGGGTTTTCACAGTGTATCAGGATCCTGCCAGGTGTGCATGGGGTTTTCACAGTGTATCAGGTTCCTGCCAGGTGCATATTGGTTTTTCACAGTGGATCCGGATCCTGCCAGGATTGTATGGGGTTTCACAGTGTATCAGGATCCTGCCAGGTGTGTATGTGGTTTTCACAGTGGATCAGGATCCTGCCAGGTGTGTATGGGGTATTCACAGTTTATCAGGATCCTGCCAAGTGTGCATGTGTGTTTCATAATTTATCAGGATCCTGCCAGGTGTGTATGGGGGTTTCACTGTGTATAAGGATCCTGCCAGGTGTCTATGGGGTATTTTCAGTGGATCAGGATCCTGCCAGGTGTGTGTGGGGTTTTCAAAGTTTGTCAGGATCCTGCCAGGTGTCTATGGGGTTTTCACAGTGGATCAGGATCCTGCCAGATGTGTATGGGGTTTCACAGTGTATCAGGATCCTGCCAGGTGTGTATGGGGCTTTCACAGTGGATCAGGAACCTGCCAGGAGTGTATGGTGTTTCACAGTGTATCAGGATCCTGCCAGGTGTGTATGGGGTTTTCACAGTGTATCAGGATCCTGCCAGGTGTGTATGGGGGTCTCACAGTGTATCAGGATCTGCCAGGTGTGGATGGGGTATTCACAGTGGATCAGGATCCTGCCAGGTGTGTATGGGGTTTTCACAACCTATCAGGATCCTGCCAGGTGCGCATGGGGTTTTCACAGTGGATCAGGATCCTGCCAGGTTTGTATGGGGTTTTCGCAATGGATCAAGATCCTGCCAGGTGTGTATGGGGTTTTCACAGTGTATCAGGATCCTGCCAAGTGTTTATGGGGATTTCACAGTGGATCAGGATCCTGTCAGGTGTGTATGGGGTTTTCACAGTGTATCAGGATCCTGCCAGGTGTTTATGGGGTTTTCACAGTGTATCAGGATCCTGCCAGGTGTGTATGTGGGTTTCACAGTGTATCAGTATCCTGCCAGGTGTGTATGGGGTTTTCACAGTGGATTAGGATGCTACCAGGTGTGTATGGGGTTTTCACAGTGTATCAAGATCCTGCCAGGTGTGTATGTGGGTTTCACAGTGTATCAGGATCCTGCCAGGTGTGTATGGGGTTTTCACAGAGTATCAAGATCCTGCCAGGTGTGTATGGGGATTTTACATTTTATCAGGATCCTGCCGGGTTTGTATGGGTGTTTCACAGTTTATCAATATCCTGCCATGTGTGTATGGGGTTTCACAGTTTATCAGACTCCTTCCAGGTGTGTATGGGTGTTTCACAGTTTCTCAGGATACTGCCAGGTGTGTCTGGGGTTTTCACAGTGTATCAAGATCCTGCCAGGTGTGCATGGGGTTTTCACAGTTTATCAGCATCCTGCCAGGTGTATATGGGGGTTTCACAGTTTATCAGGAACCTGCCAGGTGTGTATGGGGTTTTCACAGTTTATCAGGATCCTGCCAGTTGTGTATGGGGTTTTCACAGTTTATCAGGATCCTGCCAGCTGTGTATGGGGTTTTCACAGAGTATCAGGATCCTGCCAGGTGTGTATGGGGGTTTCACTGTGTATCAGTATCCTGCCAGGTGTGTATGGGGTTTTCACAGTGTATCAGGATCCTGCCAGGTGTTTATGGGATTTCACAGATAATCAGGAACCTGCCAGGTCTGTATGGGGTTTTCACAGTGGATCAGGATCCTGCTCGGTCTGTATGGGTTTTTCACAGTGTATCAGGATCCTGCCAGGTGTGTATGGGGTTTTCACAGAGTATCAGGTTCCTGCCAGGTGTGTATGGGGTTTTCACATTGGATCCGGATCCTGCCAGGTGTGTATGGGGTTTCACAGTGTATCAGGATCCTGCCAGGTGTGAATGGGGTTTCACAGTGTATCAGGATTCTGCCAGGTGTGTATGTAGTTTCACAGTGTCTCAGGAGCCTGCCAGATTTAAATGGGGTTTCGCAGTGTATCAGGATCCTGCCAGATGTGATTGGGGTTTCACAGTGTATCAGGATCCTGCCAGTTGTGTATGGGGTTTTCACAGTGTACAGGATCCTGCCAGATGTGAATGGGGTTTCACTGTGCATCAGGAACCTGCCAGATGTGTACGGGGTTTTCACAGTGTCTCAGGATCCTGCCATATGTGAATGGGGTTTCACAGTGCATCAGGATCCTGTCAGGAGTGTATGGGGGTTTCACAGTTTATCAGGATCCTGCCAGATGTGAATGGGGTTTCACTGCGCATCAGGAACCTGCCAGGTGTGTTTGGGGTTTCACAGTGTATCAGTATCCTGCCAGATGTGAATGGGGTTTCACAGTTGTTCTGGAGCCTGCCAGATGTGAATGGGGTTTTCACAGTGTATCATGATCCTGCCTGGTGTGTTTGGGGGTTTCACAGTGTATCATGTTCCTGCCAGGAGTGTATGTGGGTTTCACAGTTTATCAGGATCCTGCCAGATGTGAATGGGGTTTCACTGCGCATCAGGAACCTGCCAGGTGTGTTTGGGGTTTCACAGTGTATCAGTATCCTGCCAGATGTGAATGGGGTTTCACAGTTGTTCTGGAGCCTGCCAGATGTGAATGGGGTTTTCACAGTGTATCATGATCCTGCCTGGTGTGTTTGGGGGTTTCACAGTGTATCATGTTCCTGCCAGGTGTGTATGGGGGTTTCACAGTGTATCAGATTCCTGCCAGGTGTGTATGTGGTTTCACAGTGTATCAGTATCCTGCTAGGTGTGTATGGGGATTTCACAGTGTATCAGGATTCTGCCAGGTGTGTATGGGGGTTTCACAGTGTATCAGGATCCTGCCAGGAGTGTATGGGGTTTTCACAGTGCATCAGTTTCCTGCCAGGTGTGTATCGGGTTTTCACAGTGGATCAGGATCCTGCCAGGTTTTTATGGGGTTTCACATAAAATCTGGATCCTGCCAGGTCTGTATGGGGTTTTCACATTGGATCAGGATCCTGCCAGGTGTGTATGGGGTTTTCACAGTGTATCAGGATCCTGCCAGGTGTGCATGGGGTTTTCACAGTGTATCAGGTTCCTGCCAGGTGCATATTGGTTTTTCACAGTGGATCCGGATCCTGCCAGGTTTGTATTGCGTTTCACAGTGTATCAGGATCCTGCCAGGTGTGTATGTGGTTTTCACAGTGGATCAGGATCCTGCCAGGTGTGTATGGGGTTTTCACAGTTTATCAGGATCCTGCCAAGTGTGCATGTGTGTTTCATAGTTTATCAGGATCCTGCCAGGTGTGTATGGGGGTTTCACTGTGTATAAGGATCCTGCCAGGAGTTTATGGGGTATTTCACAGTGGATCAGGATCCTGCCAGGTGTGTGTGGGGTTTTCAAAGTTTGTCAGGATCCTGCCAGGTGTCTATGGGGTTTTCACAGTGGATCAGGATCCTGCCAGATGTGTATGGGGTTTCACAGTGTATCAGGATCCTGCCAGGTGTGTATGGGGCTTTCACAGTGGATCAGGAACCTGCCAGGAGTGTATGGTGTTTCACAGTGTATCAGGATCCTGCCAGGTGTGTATGGGGTTTTCACAGTGTATCAGGATCCTGCCAGGTGTGTATGGGGGTCTCACAGTGTATCAGGATCCTGCCAGGTGTGTATGGGGTTTTCACAGTGGATCAGGATCTGCCAGGTGTGGATGGGGTATTCACAGTGGATCAGGATCCTGCCAGGTGTGTATGGGGTTTTCACAACCTATCAGGATCCTGCCAGGTGCGCATGGGGTTTTCACAGTGGATCAGGATCCTGCCAGGTGTGTATGGGGTTTTCACAATGGATCAAGATCCTGCCAGGTGTGTATGGGGTTTTCACAGTGTATCAGGATCCTGCCAAGTGTTTATGGGGATTTCACAGTGGATCAGGATCCTGTCAGGTGTGTATGGGGTTTTCACAGTGTATCAGGATCCTGCCAGGTGTTTATGGGGTTTTCACAGTGTATCAGGATCCTGCCAGGTGTGGATGGGGATTTCACAGTGGATCAGGATCTGCCAGGTGTGGATGGGGTATTCACAGTGGATCAGGATCCTGCCAGGTGTGTATGGGGTTTTCACAGTGGATCAGGATCCTGCCAGGTGTGAATGGGGATTTCACAGTGTATCAGGATCCTTCCAGGTGTTTATGGGGGATTCCCAGTGGATCAGGATCCTGCCAGTTGTGTATGGGGTTTCACAGTGTATCAGGATCCAGCCAGATGTGTATGGGGTTTCCACAGTGTATCAGGATCCGGCCAGGCCTGTATGAGGGTTTCACAGTGCAACAGGATCTGCCAGTTGTGCAGGGGTTTTCACAGTGGATCAGGATCCTGCCAGGTGTGTTTGGGGTTTTCACAGTACATCAGGGTCCTGCCAGGTGTGATTGGGGTTTTCACAGTATATCATGATCCGGCCACGTCTGTCTGTGGTTTTCACAGTGTATCAGGATCATGCCAGGTGTGTATGGGGGTTTCACAGTGCAACAGGGTCCTGCAAGGTGTGTATGGGTGTTTGACAGTGTAACAGGATCTGCCAGGTGTGTATGGGGGCTTCACAGTGGATCAGGATCATGCCAGGTGTGCATGGGGTTTTCTCAGTGTCTCAGGATCCTGCCAGGTGTGTATGGGGTTTTCACAGAGTATTAGGATCTGCCAGGTGTGTATGGGGGCTTCACATTGTATCAGGATCTGCCAGGTGTGTATGGGGGTTTCACAGTGGATCAGGATCCTGCCAGGTGTGTCTGGGGTTTTCACAGATTATCAGGATCTGCCAGGTGTGTATGGGGGTTTCACAGTGTATCAGGATCCTGCCAGGTGTGTATGGGGTTTTCACAGTGCATCAGTTTCCTGCCAGGTGTGTATCGGGTTTGCACAGTGGATCAGGATCATGCCAGGTTTTTTTGGGGTTTCACATAAAATCTGGATCCTGCCAGGTCTGTATGGGATTTTCACATTGGATCAGGATCCTGCTAGGTGTGTATGGGGTTTTCACAGTGTATCAGGATCCTGCCAAGTGTGCATGGGGTTTTCACAGTGTATCAGGTTCCTGCCAGGTGCATATTGGTTTTTCACAGTGGATCCGGATCCTGCCAGTTTTGTATGGGGTTTCACAGTGTATCAGGATCCTGCCAGGTGTGTATGTGGTTTTCACAGTGGATCAGGATCCTGCCAGGTGTGTATGGGGTTTTCACAGTTTATCAGGATCCTGCCAAGTGTGCATGTGTGTTTCATAGTTTATCAGGATCATGCCAGGTGTGTATGGGGGTTTCACTGTGTATAAGGATCCTGCCAGGTGTTTATGGGGTATTTCACAGTGGATCAGGATCCTGCCAGGTGTGTGTGGGGTTTTCAAAGTTTGTCAGGATCCTGCCAGGTGTCTATGGGGTTTTCACTGTGGATCAGGATCCTGCCAGATGTGTATGGGGTTTCACAGTGTATCAGGATCCTGCCAGGTGTGTATGGGGCTTTCACAGTGGATCAGGAACCTGCCAGGAGTGTATGGGGTTTCACAGTGTATCAGGATCCTGCCAGGTGTGTATGGGGTTTTCACAGTATATCAGGATCCTGCCAGGTGTGTATGGGGGTCTCACAGTGTATCAGGATCCTGCCAGGTGTGTATGGGGTTTTCACAGTGGATCAGGTTCTGCCAGGTGTGGATGGGGTATTCACAGTGGATCAGGATCCTGCCAGGTGTGTATGGGGTTTTCACAACCTATCAGGATCCTGCCAGGTGCGCATTGGGTTTTCACAGTGGATCAGGATCCTGCCAGGTGTGTATGGGGTTTTCACAATGGATCAAGATCCTGCCAGGTGTGTATGGGGTTTTCACAGTGTATCAGGATCCTGCCAAGTGTTTATGGGGATTTCACAGTGGATCAGGATCCTGTCAGGTGTGTATGGGGTTTTCACAGTGTATCAGGATCCTGCCAGGTGTTTATGGGGTTTTCACAGTGTATCAGGATCCTGCCAGGTGTGTATGGGGTTTTCACAGTGGATCAGGATCTGCCAGGTGTGGATGGGGTATTCACAGTGGATCAGGATCCTGCCAGGTGTGTATGGGGTTTTCACAGTGGATCAGGATCCTACCAGTGGTGAATGGGGATTTCACAGTGTATCAGGATCCTTCCAGGTGTTTATGGGGGTTTCCCAGTGGATCAGGATCCTGCCAGGTGTGTATGGGGTTTCACGGTGTATCAGGATCCTGCCAGATGTGTATGGGGTTTCCACAGTGTATCAGGATCCGGCCAGGCCTGTATGAGTGTTTCACAGTGCAACAGGATCTGCCAGTTGTGCAGGGCGTTTCACAGTGGATCAGGATCTGCCAGCTGTGTATGGGCTTTTCACAGTGTATCAGGATGTGCCAGGCGTTTGTGGGGTTTTCACAGTGGATCAGGATCCTGCCAGGTGTGTTTGGGGTTTTCACAGTGCATCAGCGTCCTGCCAGGTGTGATTGGGGTTTTCACAGTATATCATGATCCGGCCACGTCTGTCTGGGGTTTTCACAGTGTATCAGGATCATGCCAGGTGTGTATGGGGGCTTCACAGTGCAACAGGGTCCTGCAAGGTGTGTATGGGGGTTTGACAGTGTAACAGGATCTGCCAGGTGTGCATGGGGTTCTCTCAGTGTCTCAGGATCCTGCCACGTGTGCATGGGGTTTTCACAGAGTATCAGGATCTACCAGGTGTGTATGGGGGCTTCACATTGTATCAGGATCTGCCAGGTGTGTATGGGGGTTTCACAGTGGATCAGGATCCTGCCAGGTGTGTCTGGGGTTTTCACAGATTATCAGGATCTTCCAGGTGTGTATGGGGGTTTCACAGTGTATCAGGATCCTGCCGGGTGTGTATGGGGTTTTCACAATGGATCAAGATCCTGCCAGGTGTGTGTGGGTTTTCACACTGTATCAGGATCCTGCCAGGTGTTTATGGGGATTTCACAGTGGATCAGGATCCTGTCAGGTGCGTATGGGGTTTTCGCAGTGTATCAGGACACTGCCAGGTGTTTATGGGGATTTCACAGTGCATCAGGATCCTGCCAGGTGTGTATGGGGTTTTCACAGTGCATCAGGATCCTGCCAGGTGTTTATGGGGTTTTAACAGCGTATCAGTATCCTGCCAGATGTGTTTGGGGTTTTCACTGTGGATCAGGATCCTGCCAGGTGTGTATGGGGTTTTCACAGTGTATCACGATCCTGCCAGGTGTGTATGGGTATTTCACAGTGGCTCAGGATCCTGCCAGGTATGTATGGGGTTTTCACAGTGTATCAGGATACTGCCAGGTGTGTATGGGGTTTTCACAGTGGATCAGGATCCTGCCAGTTGTGTATGGGGTTTTCACAGTGTATCAGGATCCTGCCGGGTGTGTATGGGTTTTTCACAATGGATCAAGATCCTGCCAGGTGTGTATGGGGTTTTCACAGTGTATCAGGATCCTGCCAGGTGTTTATGGGGATTTCACAGTGGATCAGGATCCTGTCAGGTGTGTATGGGGTTTTCACAGTGTATCAGGATCCTGCCAGGTGTTTATGGGGTATTCACAGTGTATCAGGATCCTGCCAGGTGTGTATGGGGTTTTCGCAGTGGATCAGGATCTGCCAGGTGTGGATGGGGTATTCATAGTGGATCAGGATCCTGCCAGGTGTGTATGGGGTTTTCACAACCTATCAGGATCCTGCCAGGTGCGCATGGGGTTTTCACAGTGGATCAGGATCCTGCCAGGTGTGTATGGGGTTTTCACAATGGATCAAGATCCTGCCAGGTGTGTGTGGGGTTTTCACAGTGTATCAGGATCCTGCCAAGTGTTTATGGGGATTTCACAGTGGATCAGGATCCTGTCAGGTGTGTATGGGGTTTTCACAGTGTATCAGGATCCTGCCAGGTGTTTATGGGGTTTTCACAGTGTATCAGGATCCTGCCAGGTGTGTATGGGGTTTTCACAGTGGATCAGGATCTGCCAGGTGTGGATGGGGTATTCACAGTGGATCAGGATCCTGCCAGGTGTGTATGGGGTTTTCACAGTGGATCAGGATCCTGCCAGGGGTGAATGGGGATTTCACAGTGTATCAGGATCCTTCCAGGTGTTTATGGGGGTTTCCCAGTGGATCAGGATCCTGCCAGGTGTGTATGGGGTTTCACGGTGTATCAGGATCCTGCCAGATGTGTATGGGGTTTCCACAGTGTATCAGGATCCGGCCAGGCCTGTATGAGTGTTTCACAGTGCAACAGGATCTGCCAGTTGTGCAGGGGGTTTCACAGTGGATCAGGATCTGCCAGGTGTATATGGGCTTTTCACAGTGTATCAGGATGTGCCAGGCGTTTGTGGGGTTTTCACAGTGGATCAGGATCCTGCCAGGTGTGTTTGGGGTTTTCACAGTGCATCAGGGTCCTGCCAGGTGTGATTGGGGTTTTCACAGTATATCATGATCTGGCCACGTCTGTCTGGGGTTTTCACAGTGTATCAGGATCATGCCAGGTGTGTATGGGGGCTTCACAGTGCAACAGGGTCCTGCAAGGTGTGTATGGGGGTTTGACAGTGTAACAGGATCTGCCAGGTGTGCATGGGGTTCTCTCAGTGTCTCAGGATCCTGCCAGGTGTGCATGGGGTTTTCACAGAGTATCAGGATCTACCAGGTGTGTATGGGGGCTTCACATTGTATCAGGATCTGCCAGGTGTGTATGGGGGTTTCACAGTGGATCAGGATCCTGCCAGGTGTGTCTGGGGTTTTCACAGATTATCAGGATCTGCCAGGTGTGTATGGGGGTTTCACAGTGTATCAGGATCCTGCCGGGTGTGTATGGGGTTTTCACAATGGATCAAGATCCTGCCAGGTGTGTATGGTTTTTCACACTGTATCAGGATCCTGCCAGGTGTTTATGGGGATTTCACAGTGGATCAGGATCCTGTCAGGTGCGTATGGGGTTTTCGCAGTGTATCAGGACACTGCCAGGTGTTTATGGGGATTTCACAGTGCATCAGGATCCTGCCAGGTGTGTATGGGGTTTTCACAGTGCATCAGGATCCTGCCAGGTGTTTATGGGGTTTTCACAGCGTATCAGTATCCTGCCAGATGTGTTTGGGGTTTTCACTGTGGATCAGGATCCTGCCAGGTGTGTATGGGGTTTTCACAGTGTATCAGGATCCTGCCAGGTGTGTATGGGTATTTCACAGTGGCTCAGGATCCTGCCAGGTATGTATGGGGTTTTCACAGTGTATCAGGATACTGCCAGGTGTGTATGGGGTTTTCACAGTGGATCAGGATCCTGCCAGTTGTGTATGGGGTTTTCACAGTGTATCAGGATCCTGCCGGGTGTGTATGGGTTTTTCACAATGGATCAAGATCCTGCCAGGTGTGTATGGGGTTTTCACAGTGTATCAGGATCCTGCCAGGTGTTTATGGGGATTTCACAGTGGATCAGGATCCTGTCAGGTGTGTATGGGGTTTTCACAGTGTATCAGGATCCTGCCAGGTGTTTATGGGGTATTCACAGTGTATCAGGATCCTGCCAGGTTTGTATGGGGTTTTCACAGTGGATCAGGATCTGCCAGGTGTGGATGGGGTATTCATAGTGGATCAGGATCCTGCCAGGTGTGTATGGGGTTTTCACAATGTATCAGGATCCTGCCGGGATGTATGGGGTTTTCACAGTGTCTCAGGATCCTGCCAGATGTGTGTGGGGTTTTCACAGTGTCTCAGAATCCTGCCGGGTGTGTATGGGTTTTCACAGTGTAACAGGATCTGCCAGGTGTGCATGGGGGCTTCACATTGTATCAGGATCTGCCAGGTGTGTATGGGGGTTTCACAGTGGATCAGGATCCTGCCAGGTGTGTCTGGGGTTTTCACAGATTATCAGGATCTGCCAGGTGTGTATGGGGGTTTCACAGTGTATCAGGATCCTGCCGGGTGTGTATGGGGTTTTCACAATGGATCAAGATCCTGCCAGGTGTGTATGGTTTTTCACACTGTATCAGGATCCTGCCAGGTGTTTATGGGGATTTCACAGTGGATCAGGATCCTGTCAGGTGCGTATGGGGTTTTCGCAGTGTATCAGGACACTGCCAGGTGTTTATGGGGATTTCACAGTGCATCAGGATCCTGCCAGGTGTGTATGGGGTTTTCACAGTGCATCAGGATCCTGCCAGGTGTTTATGGGGTTTTCACAGCGTATCAGTATCCTGCCAGATGTGTTTGGGGTTTTCACTGTGGATCAGGATCCTGCCAGGTGTGTATGGGGTTTTCACAGTGTATCAGGATCCTGCCAGGTGTGTATGGGTATTTCACAGTGGCTCAGGATCCTGCCAGGTATGTATGGGGTTTTCACAGTGTATCAGGATACTGCCAGGTGTGTATGGGGTTTTCACAGTGGATCAGGATCCTGCCAGTTGTGTATGGGGTTTTCACAGTGTATCAGGATCCTGCCGGGTGTGTATGGGTTTTTCACAATGGATCAAGATCCTGCCAGGTGTGTATGGGGTTTTCACAGTGTATCAGGATCCTGCCAGGTGTTTATGGGGATTTCACAGTGGATCAGGATCCTGTCAGGTGTGTATGGGGTTTTCACAGTGTATCAGGATCCTGCCAGGTGTTTATGGGGTATTCACAGTGTATCAGGATCCTGCCAGGTTTGTATGGGGTTTTCACAGTGGATCAGGATCTGCCAGGTGTGGATGGGGTATTCATAGTGGATCAGGATCCTGCCAGGTGTGTATGGGGTTTTCACAATGTATCAGGATCCTGCCGGGATGTATGGGGTTTTCACAGTGTCTCAGGATCCTGCCAGATGTGTGTGGGGTTTTCACAGTGTCTCAGAATCCTGCCGGGTGTGTATGGGTTTTCACAGTGTAACAGGATCTGCCAGGTGTGCATGGGGTTTTCACAGTATATCAGGACCCTGCCAGGTGTGCATGTGTGTTTCTCAGTGTATCAGGATCCTGCCAGGTGTGTATGGGGTTTTCACAGTGTATCAGGATCCTGCCAGGTGTGTATGGGGGTTTCACAGTTTTTCAGGATCCTGCCAGGTGTGTATGGGGTTTTCACAGTGTATCAGGATCCTGCCAGGTGTGAATGGGATTTTCACAGTTTATCAGCATCCTGCCAGGCGTGTTTGGTGGTTTCATAGTTTATCAGGATCCTGCCAGGTGTGGATGGGGGTTTCACAGTGAATCAGGATCCTGCCAGGTGTGTATGGGATTTTCACAGTTTATCAGGATCCTGCCAGGCGTGTATGGGGGTTTCGTAGTTTATCAGGATCCTGCCAGGTGTGTATGGGGGTTTCATAGTGAAACAGGATCCTGCCAGGTGTGTATGGGGTTTTCACAGTGTATCAGTGCCCTGCCAGGTGTGTATGGGGATTTCACAGTGCATCAGGATCCTGCCAGGTGTGTATGGGGTTTTCACAGTGCATCAGGATCCTGCCAGATGTGTATGGGAGTTTCACAGTGTATCAGGATCCTGCCAGGTTTTTATGGGGTTTTCACAGCGCATCAGGATCCTGCCAGATGTGCATGGGGTTTTCACAGTGTATCAGGATCCTGCCAGGTGTGGATGGGGTTTTTACAGTGTATCAGGATCCTGCCAGGTGTGTATGGGGTTTTCACAGTGTATCAGGATCCTGCCAGGTATGAATGGGGTTTTCACAGTGTATCAATATCCTGCCAGGTGTTTATGGGGTTTTCACAGTGTATCAGGATCCTGCCAGGTGTGTATGGGGTTTTCACAGTGTATCAGGATCCTGCCAGGTGTGCATGGGGTTTTCACAGTGTATCAGTATCTGCCAGGTGGGTATGGAGTTTTCACAGTGGATCAGGATCCTGCCAGGTGTGTTTGGGATTTTCGCAGTGGATCAGGATCCTGCCAGATGTGTATCGGGTTTACACAGTGTAAAAGGATCCTGCCCAGTGAGTATGGGGTTTCACCGTGTATCAGGATCCTGCCAAATGTGAACGGGGTTTCACAGTGCATCAGGATCCTGCCAGGTGTGAATGGGGTATTCACAGAGTTTCAGGATCCTTCCAGGTGTGTATGGGGGTTTCCCAGTGGATCAGGATCCTGCCAGGTGTGTATGGGGTTTCACAGTGTATCAGGAACCTGCCAGATGTGTATGGGGTTTCCACAGTGTATCAGGATCCGGCCAGGCCTGTATGGGGGTTTCACAGTGTAACATATTCTGCCAGTTGTGTATGGGGGTTTCACAGTGGATCAGGATCCTGCCAGGTGTTTATCGGGTTTGCACAGTGTATCAGGATCTGCCAGGTGTTTATGGGGTTTTCACAGTGGATCAGGATCCTGCCAGGTGTGTTTGGGGTTTTCACTGTGCATCAGGGTCCTGCCAAGTGTGTATGGGGTTTTCACAGTGTATCATGAACCGACCAGGCCTCTATGGGGTTTTCACAGTGTATCAGGATCCTGCCAGGTGTGTCCGGGTTTTCACAGTGTATCAGGATCCTGCCAGATGTATATGGGAGTTTCACAGTGTAACATGAGCCTGCACTGTGTGTATGGGGGTTTCACAGTGTAACAGGATCTGCCAGGTGTGTATGGGGTTTTCACAGAGGATCAGGATCCTGCCACGTGTGTATGGGGTTTTCACAGTGTTTCAGGATCCTGCCAGGTGTGTATGGGGTTTCACAGTTTATCAGAATCCTGCCAGGTGTGTATGGGGCTTTCACAGTGTCTCAGGATCCTGCCAGGTGTGTCTGGGGTTTTCACAGTGCATCAGGATCCTGCCGGGTGTGTATGGGGTTTCACAGTCTATCAGGATCCTGCCAGGTGTGTATGTGGGTTTCACAGTGGATCATGATCCTGCCAGGTGTGTATGGGGGTTTAACAGTGTATCAGGATCTGCCAGGTGTATTTGGGGGTTTCACAGTGTATCAGGATCTGCCAGGTGTGTTTGGGGTTTCACAGTGGATCAGGATCCTGCCAGGTATGTATGGGGGTTTCACAGTGTATCAGGATCTGCCAGGTGTGTATGGGGTTTCACAGTGGATCAGGATCCTGCCAGGGGTGTATGGGCTTTCACAGTATATCAGGATCCTGCCAGGTGTGTATGGGGTTTCAGAGTGGATCTGAACATTGATCTTACTGACTGTTACTTTCATCAACAGCCTCTTCCCTCTGGCACCAGCAACTCAACATCCCATTCAGGGCCTGCTCAGGGCAACAGAGGATATTTTCTGTTCCACCGAATACACAATATCTCACCATGATCTCTCACCTATTCCTGTGCCTCACCTGTTTCTCATCCTGTCCAGCGTTGGGTGGCTTCCTGCTCTTTGCGGTCACACTTTTGCTCAGAAACATATTCTTCACTGAATGACTGTCTCTACCCAGTTTACAGTCCCCAATACCAGATATCTATTGCTCTGTTCTGGTTCTCAGGGGTTCCCTCCAGCTGTGTGATGCCCCTCTTCCTATTAAACCCCTGTACTGTGTGCTCTGCTTGTATGAGCTGAAGATTCTTCAAGGAGCGTAGGACCATTTGTCAGGGCAGAGTTTGTATTTGAAGAGATTTGTGAACTTACCTGTGCTCAATCTCATTCTTGAAGGTGTTAGATCTGCTCCTCCGCTTGGACCTTCGGCCATGGTGGTGACAGACGTTCCCAGATCCTGACGTTCTGTAATAAATACAATATTATTAAGAGGGTGGAAAGGCAATATTAGAAGGAGACCGTTGCCTTGTTAAATATGGTATCAGTCCTTCGCCCTCCATCAGTACAGCAGCTGTTAGTTCTGAGGCCAAGCCTTTCCCAGGTGTTATGATCAACTCTCCACATCAGAGGCTGCTCAGTGAAATCTAGTGAACCTGCTGATCTCAGGAACCCATTTGCAGACAGGATCCCATTGGCCGAGACTCCGCACTGGGAGCATTCATTGATGAGATTTATTAACACAATGCAGCCTGAGGTAGAGAATATTCTGCAGGGAAATATGGACCTGGTCATGATAAAGGTTGAGACTGGGGAATAAGTAATGGGAAGAAGGAAATGGCAGAGACTTTGAACAAATACTTTGTATCTGTCTTCACAGTGGAACACACTAAAAGCATCCCCTAATAATAGAAAGCACATACCTTCCAGGAGAGCACGAGGAGGGAGCCGATAAATACAGCCTGAGGATCGTGGCCTCGAGCACTTACCTTCCGGGAGAGCAGCGGGCCTGCGGGAAGAGCACGGAATGGGGAGCCAATAAATAGAGTCTGAGGATTGCGGCCGAGAGAACTTACCTTCCGGGAGAGCAGTGGAGAGGAGTCCAGGCACATCAGAGTTTGAAAACAAAGTGAGCAGTGACGTTGCAGGAAAGCTGCAAGGTGAGCAACTGCTGTGGGAACAACTCGAACTAGTTGGGTTAGGACACTACTGTTCAGGTGTGTGTGTGTAAATAACTTCATAATAAGGAACATGTGAGTAGCTGCTTCTTTTTTGAGTTAGGTTTATTTTAACTAGTGAATTGCATTGATTTTTAGTAGGATTTATCAGTTCTCGTAAGGTTTATTAATAATTCTAAGCTGCTCTAGTATTAGTAAGGTTTTTTTTTAAGCAATAGTAAAGGGTCAACTTATAAATAAAAGGTATGGCAGGGTTGCTACAACCTCAAGAGTGCACCTCCTGTGCTATGTGGGAGCTCCAGGACGGTTCCCATATCCTGGAGAAACATTTGTGCAGGAAGTGTCGTCAATTGAAGCAGCTTGAGCTCCGGGTTTTGGAACTTCAGCAGCAGCTAGCGACACTGCAGTGTATTCATGAGGATGAGATCTACGTGGATCGCACTTTTATAGATGTGGTCACCCCACAGCTAAGAGTTTGCAGGGAGAGAGGGAATGGGTGACCACCAGACAGTCAAAAGGAATCAGGCAGGTAGTGCAGGAAACCCCTGAGTTCATCTCGCTCTCCAACAGGTATTCAGTTCTGAAAACTGAGGAAAGTGATGCTTCACCTGGGGAGTGCAGCCAGAATCAAGTCCATGGCACCATGGGTGGCTCAGCTGCACAGGGGGTACAGGGAAGACTAGAAGAGCCATAGTGATAGGTGATTCAATAGTCAGGGGAACAGACCAGCGTTTCTGTGGCCGCAAACATGAATCCAGGATGGTGTGTTGCTTCCCTGGTGCGAGGGTCACTGAGAATTCTGAAGGGGGAGGGTGAACAGCCAGCAGTCATGGCCCACATCGGAACCAACGACACAGGTCGAAAGAGGGATGTGGTCCTGCAGTCAGAATTTAGGGAGCTTGGTAAGAAATTAGGCAGCAGGATCTCAAAAGTAGTAAACCCCAGATTGCTCCCAGTGCCACGTGCTAGTGAGTATAGAAATAGAAGGATAAGACAGATGAATGCGTAGCTGGAAAGATGGTGCATAAGGGAGGGCTTCAGATTCCTGGGACAATAGGACCGGCTGTGGGGGGAGATGAGACCTGTCCAGGCTGGACGGGTTGCACCTGAACAGAGCCGGGTCTGAGTTCCTTACGGGACGTTTTGCCAGTGCTGTTGGGGAGGGTTTAAACTAGTTTGGCAGGGGGATGGGGACATGAGGGTGGACTCAGTTGGGACAAAATCAGAAATGAAAATGGAAGGTGGAAAATTAATGGATGGGTCTGGAAGACAGAGGAAATGAGGGTTAGAAAATAAATAAATTTGGCATTGCTCAGGGTATCTACTTCAATGCAAGAAGTATAGCAAATAAAGCAGATGAGCTGAGGGCAGAAATAGACAAATGGCAGTATGATATCATAGCTATTACAGAAACATGGCTTAAGGAGGGACAGGAATGGCAGCTGATAGTTACAGGCTTTTCAGATGCGATAGGGAGGGGGATAAGAAAGGAGGAGGAGTGGCATTTTAGGTCAAAGAAACTATTGTGAGGAGGGATAATATGTTGGAAGGTTCATCAAATGAGACCATATGGATTGAGCGAAAGAACAAAAAAGGGGCAATGACACTGCTAGGAGTGTACTATAGACCCCCAGTCAGAGGGAGATAGAAGAGCAGATATGTAGGCTAATCGCTGAGAAGTTCAAGATCAATAGGGCAGTAATAGTAGGCGATTTTAACTCCCCCAATATTAACCGGGATAGTTTTAATGTGAAAGGAATTGAGGGAGCAGAATTCTTTCAGGAGAACATTTTTGCCCAGTATGTAGTAAGTCCAACAAGAGAGGGCGCAGTTTGAGACTTAGTTTTAGGAAATGAAGATGGGCAGATGGAAGGATTGGCAGTGGGAGAGAGAGCATTTTGGTGATAGTGATCATAATTCAGTCTGTTTCAACATAATTGTGGAAAAGGACATAGATAGAACAGGAGTTAGAGTTCTCAATTGGGCAAATCCAATTTGACTAAACTGAGGAGTGATTTAGTGAAAGTGGACCGAATCAGATACTTGAAGGTAAATCAGTGTCAGAACAGTGGGAGGCATTCAAAGGGGAGATTCAAGGGGTTCAGGGTAAACATGTTCCTACAAAGAAAAAGGGTGAGGCGGCCAAATCTGGAGCCCTGTGGATGGACAGGAGCCCTACAGGGTAAGATAAGGCAGAAAAGGAAAGCTTATGTCCAACACCGAGAACTCAATACTACAGAAAGCCGGCAGGAGGATAGAAAGTGGAGGGGTGAAATCAAAAAGGAAATTAGAAAAGCAAACAGAGGGCCTGAAAGAATATTGGCAAGCAAAATCAAGATGAACCCAAAGATGTGTTATCAATACATTAAGAGTAACTAAGGAGAGAGTAGGGCCCATAAAAGACCAAAAAGGTAACCTATGTTTCGGAGTGGAAGATATTGGTATGGTTCATAATGAATACTTTGCGTCTGTCTTCACAAAACAGGGGGGCGTTGCAGATATTATAGTTAAGGAGGAAGAGTGTGAAGCATTGGATGAGATAAACATAGGGAGAGGGGAAGTATTATTAGGAGTAGCATCCTTGAAAGTTGATAAACCACCAGAGCCAGATGAACTGTATCCTGGACTGTTAAAATGAGCAAGAGAGGAAATAGCAGAGGGTCTGACCATCATTTTCCAGTCCTCACTGGATACAGGTGTGGTGTCGGAGAATTGCTAACGTTGTACCTCTGTTTAAAAAGGGATCGAAGGATAGACCGAATAATTACAGGCCAGTCAGTCTAACCTCAGTAGTGGGCAAATTATTGGAATCTATTCTGAGAGACAGGGTAAACTGTCACTTAGAAAGGCACAGGTGAATCATCGATAGTCAGCATGGATTTGTTAAGGGAAGATTTTGTTTGACCAACTTGATCAAATGTTTTGAAGAAGTAACAAGGAAGATAGATGGGGGTTATGCAGTTGATGTGGTATACACGGATTTTAGCAAGGCTTTTGACAAGGTCCCACATGGCAGACTGGTTAAAAAAATAAAATCCCATGGGATCTAGGGAAATGCAGCAAGGTGGATACAAAATTGGCTCAATGGCAGGAAACAAAAAGTAATTGTTGATGGGTTTGTTTGTAACTGGACGGCTGTTTCCAGTGACGTTCCACAGGGCTCAGTACTGGGTCCCCTGCTTTTTGTGGTATATATTATCGATTTGGACGTAAATGTAGGGGGCATGATTAAGAAGTTTGCAGACGACGCAAAGATTGGCTGTGTGGTAGATAGCGAGGAGGATAGCTGTAGGCTACAGGAAGATACTGATGGTGTGGTCAGATGTGCAGAAAAGTGGCAAATGGAATTCAACCTGGAGAAGTGTGAGGTGATGCATTTGGGGAGGTCAAACAAGGCAAAGGAATACACGATTAATGGGAAAATACTGAGAAGTGTAGAGGAGGTGAGGGACCTTGGAGTGAATGTCCACAGATCCCTGAAGGTAGCAGGACAGGTCGGTAAGGTGGTTAAGAAGGCATATAGAATCCTTTCCTTTATTAACTGAGGTCTCGAATACAAGAGCAGGGAGGTTCTGCTGGAACTGTATAACTCATTGGTTGGGCCACAACTTGAGTACTGTGTGTAGTTCTGGTCACCTCATTACAGAAAGGATGGAATTGCACCAGAGAGGGTGCAGAGGATATTTACCAGGATGTTGTCTGGACTGGAAAATGCAGCGATGAGGAAAGATTGGATAGGCTGGTGTTGTTCTCCTTGGAACAGAGAAGGCTGAGGGGAGATCAGATTGAAATGTACAAAATTGTGAGGGACCTGGATAGAGTGGAGGTGAAGGGTCTATTCACCTTAGCAGAGAGGTCAGTGATGGGGGGAGGGGGGGCATAGATTTAAAGTAATCGGTAGAAAGATTAGAGGTGAGATGAGGAAAAACCTTTTCAGCCAGAGGATGGAGATGGTCTGAAAGTCACTGCCTGAAAAGGGTAGTTGACTGAACTGGGTCAGAATACAGGAACTGCTCCGGGATAGAAACCCCAGGGAATGGACTGAACTGGGTCAGAATACAGGGGATTGTCCGGGATAGAAACCCCAGGGAATGGACCAAACCGGGTCAGAATACAGGGGATGGTCCGGGATAGAAACCACAGGGAATGGACCAAACCGGGTCAGAATACAGGGGCTGCTCAAGGATAGTAACCCCAGGGAATGGACCGAACTGGGTTAGAATACAGGGGCTGCTCCAGGATAGTAAACCCAGGGAATGGACGGAACTGGGTCAGAATACAGGGGCTGGTCCAGGATAGTAACCCCAGGGAATAGACCGAACTGGGTCAGAATACAGGGGCTGGTCCTGGATAGTAACCCCAGAGAATGGATCGAACTAGGTCAGAATACAGGGGCTGGTCCAGGATAGTAACCCCAGGGAATGGACTGAACTGGATCAGAATACAGGGGCTGGTCCAGGATAGTAACCCCAGGGAATGGACTGAACTGGATCAGAACACAGGGGCTGGTCCAGGATAGTAACACCAGGGAATGGACTGAACTGGGTCAGAATACAGGGGCTGGTCCAGGATAGTAACCCCAGGGAATGGACAGACCTGGATCAGAACACAGGGGCTGGTCCAGGATAGTAACCCCAGGGAATGGACTGAACTGGTTCAGAACACAGGGGCTGGTCCAGGATAGTAACCCCAGGGAATGGACTGAACTGGATCAGAATACAGGGGCGGGTCCAGGATAGTAACCCCAGGGAATGGACTGAACTGGGTCAGAATACAGGGGCGAGTCCAGGATAGTAACCCCAGAGAATGGACTGAACTGGGTCAGAATACAGGGGCTGGTCCAGGATAGTAACCCAAGGGAATGGACCGAACTGGGTCAGAATACAGGGGCTGGTCCAGGATAGTAACCCCAGGGAATGGACCGAACTGGGTCAGAATACAGGGGCTGCTCCAGGATAGTAACCCCAGGGAATGGACCGAACTGGGTCAGAATACAGCGGCTGGTCCAGGATAGTAACCCCAGGGAATGGACCGAACTGGGTCAGAATACAGGGGCTGGTCCTGGATTGTAACCCCAGGGAATGGACCGAACTGGTATCAGAATACAGGGGCTGCTCCAGGATAGTAACCCCAGGGAATGGACCGAACTGGGTCAGAATCCAGGGGCTGGTCCTGGATAGTAACCCCAGGGAATGGACCGAACTGGGTCAGAATACAGGGGCTGCTCCGGGATAGTAACCCCAGGGAATGGACCGAACTGGATCAGAATACAGGGGCTGGTCCGGGATAGTAATCCCAGGGAATGGACCGAACTGGGTCAGAATACAGGGACTGATCCAGGATAGTAACCCCAGGGAATGGACCGAACTGGGTCAGAATACAGGGGCTGGTCCAGGATAGTAACCCCAGGGAATGGACTGAACTGGGTCAGAATACTGGGGCTGGTCCAGGATAGTAACCCCAGGGAATGGACTGAAATGGTTCAGAATACGGGGACTGGTCCAGGATAGTAACCCCAGGTAATGGACTGAACTGAACTGCGTCAGAATACAGATGCTGGTCCAGGATAGTAACCCCAGGGAATGGACTGAACTGAACTGGGTCAGAATACAGGGGATGGTCCAGGATAGTAACCCCAGGGAATGGACTGAACTGAACTGGATCAGAATATAGGGGATGGTCCAGGATAGTAACCCCAGGGAATGGACAGACCTGGATCAGAACACAGGGGCTGGTCCAGGATAGTAACCCCAGGGAATGGACTGAACTGGTTCAGAACACAGGGGCTGGTCCAGGATAGTAACCCCAGGGAATGGACTGAACTGGATCAGAATACAGGGGCGGGTCCAGGATAGTAACCCCAGGGAATGGACTGAACTGGGTCAGAATACAGGGGCGAGTCCAGGATAGTAACCCCAGAGAATGGACTGAACTGGGTCAGAATACAGGGGCTGGTCCAGGATAGTAACCCAAGGGAATGGACCGAACTGGGTCAGAATACAGGGGCTGGTCCAGGATAGTAACCCCAGGGAATGGACCGAACTGGGTCAGAATACAGGGGCTGCTCCAGGATAGTAACCCCAGGGAATGGACCGAACTGGGTCAGAATACAGCGGCTGGTCCAGGATAGTAACCCCAGGGAATGGACCGAACTGGGTCAGAATACAGGGGCTGGTCCTGGATTGTAACCCCAGGGAATGGACCGAACTGGTATCAGAATACAGGGGCTGCTCCAGGATAGTAACCCCAGGGAATGGACCGAACTGGGTCAGAATCCAGGGGCTGGTCCTGGATAGTAACCCCAGGGAATGGACCGAACTGGGTCAGAATACAGGGGCTGCTCCGGGATAGTAACCCCAGGGAATGGACCGAACTGGATCAGAATACAGGGGCTGGTCCGGGATAGTAATCCCAGGGAATGGACCGAACTGGGTCAGAATACAGGGACTGATCCAGGATAGTAACCCCAGGGAATGGACCGAACTGGGTCAGAATACAGGGGCTGGTCCAGGATAGTAACCCCAGGGAATGGACTGAACTGGGTCAGAATACTGGGGCTGGTCCAGGATAGTAACCCCAGGGAATGGACTGAAATGGTTCAGAATACGGGGACTGGTCCAGGATAGTAACCCCAGGTAATGGACTGAACTGAACTGCGTCAGAATACAGATGCTGGTCCAGGATAGTAACCCCAGGGAATGGACTGAACTGAACTGGGTCAGAATACAGGGGATGGTCCAGGATAGTAACCCCAGGGAATGGACTGAACTGAACTGGATCAGAATATAGGGGATGGTCCAGGATAGTAACCCCAGGGAATGGACTGAACTGGACCGGAATACAGGGGCTGGTCCAGGATAGTAAGCCCAGGGAATGGACTGAACTGGGTCAGAAGACAGGGGCTGGTCCAGGATAGTAACCCAAGGGAATGGACTGAACTGGGTCAGAATACAGGGGCTGGTCCAGAATAGTAACCCCATGGAATGGACTGAACTGGATCAGAATACAGGGGCTGGTCCAGGATAGTAAGCCCAGGGAATGGACTGAACTGAACTGGGTCAGAATACAGGGGCTGGTCCAAGATAGTAACCCCAGGGAATGGACTGAACTGGGTCAGAAGACAGGGGCTGGTCCAGGATAGTAACCCAAGGGAATGGACTGAAATGGGTCAAAATACAGGGGCTGGTCCAGAATAGCAACCCGAGGCAATGGACCAAACCGTGTCAAAATACAGGGGCTGGTCCAGAATAGCAACCTCAGGCAATGAACCGAACCGGGTCAGAATACAGGGACTGGTCCAGAATAGCAATCCTTTGCAATGGACTGAACCGGGTCAGAATACAGGGGCTGGTTCAGAATAGCAACCCCAGGCAATGGACCAAACCGGGTCAGATTACAGGGGCCGGTCCAGTATAGAAACCCCAGGGAATGGACTGAACTGGGTCAGAATACAGGAACTGCTCCGGGATAGAAACCCCAGGGAATGGACTGAACTGGGTCAGTATACAGGGGATTGTCCGGGTTAGAAACCCCAGGGAATGGACCAAACTGTGTCAGAATACAGGGGATGGTCCGGGATAGAAACCCCAGGGAATGGACCAAACCGGGTCAGAATACAGGGGCTGCTCCAGGATAGTTACCCAAGGGAATGGACTGAACTGGGTCAGAATACAGGGGCTGAACCAGGATAGAAACCCCAGGGAATGGACCAAACCGGGTAAGAATACAGGTGATGGTCCGGGATAGAAACCCCAGGGAATGGACTGAACCGGATCAGAATACAGGGGATGGTCTGGGATAGAAACCGCAGGGAATGGACTGAACCAGATCAGAATACAGGGGATGGTCCGGGATAGAAACCCTAGGGAATAGACTGAACCGGGTCAGAATACAGGGCCTGGTACGGGATAGAAACCCCAGGGAATGGACTGAACCGGATCAGAATACAGGGGATGGTCCGGGATAGAAACCCCAGGGAATGGACTGAACCGGATCAGAATACAGGGGCTGGTACGGGATAGAAACCCCAGGGAATGGATTGAACCGGATCAGAATACGGGGGATGGTCCGGGATAGAAACCCCAGGGAATGGACTGAACCAGGTCAGAATTCAGGGGCTGCACCAGGATAGAAACCCCAGGGAACGGACTGAACCTGGTAAGAATACAGTGGATGGTCTGGGATAGAAACTCCAGTGAATGGACTGAACTGGGTCAGAATACAAGGGCTGCACCAGGATAGAAACCCCAGGGAATGGACCGAACCGGGTCAGAATACAGGGGCTGGTCTGGGATAGAAACTCCAGCGAACTGACCGAACCGGGTAAGAATACAGTCTGGGGTACTAATGGAAGCTGACACATGCCCTGGACCAGAGGGCCTGTCCCCTGCTGGATTCAAGGAGCTTGCTGCAGTGATCGTGGACGCACAGGTTTTGATCTTCCAGACTTCCAACAACAACTTGTATTTTCCAGCACCTTTAATTTCATAAAACATCCCAAGGTGTTTCACCGGAGCATCATAAAACAAAGGATAACACCAAGCCACAAAAGGAGGGTTAAATGACAAAAAGCTTGGTCAAGGAGGTAGGTTTTTTAAAAAAGTGTCTTAAAAGAGCAAAACAGAGAGTTGAACAGATGCAGGGAGGGGCTTCCAGAGCTTGGGTCTGAGGCAACTGAAAACACAGCCAGCAATGGTGGAGCGATTAAAATCAGGGATGCATAAGAGGCCAGAATTTGGGCAGCACAGATATGTTGGAGGTTTCTGGAGCACTTGCCTTCCGGGAGAGGAGTCCAAGCACGCCAGAGTTGGAAAACAAAGTGAGCAGTGATGTAACAGGAAAGATGCAGGGTGATTACTGAGTAAATGCTGTGGGAATAACTCTTAAATAGCCGGGTTAGTGCAGTAAAAAGTTTAATAATGAGGAACAAGTGAGTAACGTTTTTTGAGTGAGATTTATGTTAACTAGTGAATTATATTAAATTTTAGTAGGATTTATCAGCAACTTCAAAAGTAAAGGTAAGGACTTTAGATTGTAGTGGGTAGTGTTTGGAGTAGAACAAGGCCCCTAGCTTGATTAGTATTTTTTAATTCAGGGATTAACTAATCAATCTAAGGGTAAGTCATGACAGGAGAGCTCAGCCCCGTGATCTGCTCCTCCTCCGCTATGTGGGAAATCACGGACGCTTCCAGTGTCCCTGATGTCCGTGTGTGCAGGAAGTGTATCCATCTGCAGCTACTGGCTACCAGCATTACGGAGCTGGAGCTCTGGGTGGTTTTACTGTGGAGCATCCACGATGCTTAAAACGTCATGGATAGCACGTTTAGCGAGGTGGTCACTGCAGGAAAATGCTGCAAAGGCAGAAAGGAAGTGGGTGACCAGCAGGCGGAGTAGAGGAAGGCAGTTTGTGGAGGAGTCCCCTGTGGCCAACCCCTTCTCTCTAACAGACATACCGCTTTGAATATTGTTGGGGGAGATGGCTCAGGGGATAGCAGCAACAGACAAGTTCATGGCACCATGTGTGGCTCTGTCGCACAAGAGGGAAGGAAGAAGAGTGGCAGGGATTTAGTGATTGGGGATTCAATCGTAAGGGGAACAGTCAGGCGTTTCTGTGATCACAAAAGAGACTCCAGGATGGTATGTTGTCTCCCTGGTGCTGGGGTCAAGGATGTCTCGACTGCAGGGAATGCTGAGGGGGGAGCGCGAGCAGCCAATTGTCTTGGTACATATTGGTACCAACGACATAGGTTTTTAAAAAAAGGGAATGAGGTCCTACAAGCTGAATATAGGGAGTTCGGACATAAATTTAAGAAGTCGGACCTCAAAGGTAGTAATCTCAGGTTTACAGAGTGGAATGTGGGAAACCAGCCAGGAGTGTGTTGGAATAATCAAGTCGAGAGGGAACGAAGGCAAGAATGAGGGTTTCAGCAGCAGATGTGCTGAGACGGGGGCAAAGTTGGGTGATGCTCTAGAAATGGAAATAGGTGGTCTTAGTGGTGGCGTGATGGGACACCAACGGTGTGAATAGACTGGCATAATCTTGGACTGTGACCAGGGGGAGGGTCAGTAGCTAATGAACAGAGTTTGCAACAACGGTTTCAGTCTTCCTGATATTTGATTGGAGGACATTTCTCTCATTCTGGATGTCGGAGAATGAGTTTGATAATTTCGCAACAGTGGCGGACTGGAGGGAACTGGCGAGGTAGAGCTCGGTGTCATCAGCATACGGTATGAAAACTGAAGCTATGCTTTTAGATGTCGCCGAGGGGCAGCATGCAGATTGGCATTAGGAGGGGAGCCAAGGATAGATCGGATAGACACCAGAGGTAACAGTGCAGGAGCAGGAAGAGAGCCATTATAAGTGATTCTCTGGTTGCAATGAGATAAATAAGAGTGAGAGCAGTCCCACCCAGCTGGACGACAGTGGAGAGGTGTTGGAGGAGGATGGGTGCAGTCAGATCGAGATGGAGGAGGAGGGAACGTGTACCACAGTCACAGTCACAGTGGATGTCATTGTGACTTGATAGGAAGTGTTTCAGTACTATGGCGGTTGTGGAAACCTGATTGTAGGGAATAGGATCGAGGGGACAGGAGGTGGGTCTTGTGGACAAGATGAGTTCAGACAGGGCATGAGGGGAGATGGGTGTGAGTTCAGTGCGAGGGAAGGAGGCAGCGTTATAGGAAGTTTGGCCATTGGGCTAATGAGAAGAAGGAAATGGCAGGGGCAGCTGATAGGCAGGTCTTGATCTTAGTGACAAAGAAGTCTGTGAGTTGCTCACATTTATTGTCAGAGGTGAGGGTAGAGGGGTTTAAGAAGACAGTTTGTAATAGAGAAAGGAAGCCAGGGGTTATCCTTGCAATCCAGGATGATCAGTTCTTGTCGCTGAGAGCAGGACCTGATGGTGTTTTAGGTTGTCCAGCTGGATGGCTAAACCAGTTGTTTGCCATGTCCATTCACGTCTGCATCCCTTAGACATAAGGCAGTGGAGATTAGGGTTGTACCAGGGGGCAGGGCCAGGGTGAGAGTTTGATCTGTTTACTGGGGACAAAGGTGGAGGTGAGTTGTGCAAATCAGTAGCTGCCGAAAATGTCTGAGGGCCAAAGGGTAGATCGTTGAGATTTTGAAAGTGTAGTTGTAAGTAAATAGGGGGATTGTATTTATCCAGGGATGGATACGGAAGGAGGTGGAGTTGGAGTGTGGGAAAGGGATGTGGGTGCAGAGTGAGACAAGGAAGTGATCATGAGATGGCCTTTTCTGTAACTTGTGCAGTGGGAGTAGCAAGGTCACGTGAGTCGGCAAGGTCGAGGGGGTGGCCGTGAAAATGGCCGGGTTTGGCTATTTCCGTGAAGAGCGAGATTGAGAGAGGATAAGAGGGCCATGAACTCAGGAGAGAGTGAGAGCATGATGAGCTGAGATGGAGATTGAAATCACTGAGGATGAGAATTCTTTCAGCGCAGAGGCTGAGGGAGAAAAGCAGTGAAGGTATCTCCGTGATAAAACTCTTTATTGGAATTGAAGGCAGTACAGAACAATGGTTTTGATCGAGAGGTGATGGGGTGGAACAAGGTGAGATGCTCAAAGGAGGAGAAAGTGCCAGAGGAGTGGGGTGGTGGTGGTGGTTGTGGGGGGGGGGGGGGGGGGATTGTGGGGAGTGTCCTTCCAAGGTGTGATCTGGCGATGAGAGCGACACAGCCACAGCGATGGTCTTAGCGGGGCAGGTGATGGACGATGTAACCAGGCGGGGAGGCTTCATTAAGTGGCGTGGTGTCATCACTCCTCAGCCAGCTTTCCTTTAAGGCCATGATGTCGACGCACAGTAAGGTCACGGATGACACGTGAACGGACATTCTGGAGGAAAATGTGTAGATGGAGTGGTGAGAACGGTCAGTCCACAGGGTCAGCAGTGAGTTGAACAGGGTGAAGATTGGTATGATCAGTCCCTAGTGGTCGCACTGGATGGGAAGGGAGAGGAGAGTGGGATGGACACTTGGGTTGCTGCTTCTAATGAGGAAGCACCCGATGCCTCAGTGAGGTCATCAGAGGATGCCAAGAGAAGCACTGTGCTGAGCTGCCGGCTTATTGGAATGGGACTCGAGCCTGGGACGACAGGAACGTTGAGTCCTGAATGGTTGGGGTAGGGAGTGCAGTGTGTGTGAGAGTGGGGAAGTGAAAAGAGGGATGTGAGAGTGCGGAAGTGAAAAGAGGGATGGCAATACAAGAGCTTTTGGAGGGGTAAAGAGAAAAGAAGTTTAAGGGAAAGAGCCAAAGTGGAAATAGATTGATCGGCTTGAATTTGGATGGCAGCTAAAATGGACACCGGGAGAGCTCAAGTTAAATCAGTCTAGTTGCATGAAAACATGATAGTAAAGGGGAATTAGATGGGGATATTAGGAAGGAGTTCAGAGTTAGTCTGAGAACCTGTGGTGGAATAATGATGACTTGGAATGGTTGGAATCAGCATGGAGCATCAATGAGCTGTTCTGTGAGTTTGGAGACAGATAAAGCAAGTTTGAAGATAGAGTATCAGGATGCATAGATACAGGTATTTCCTAGGAATGGAGATCCTCTGGAGGTGTACAGAGTCAGTTGCAGGATGAAAATGTGATGGCAAAGTTGGAGGACTCCATTAAAACCCAGGTGAGTGATATTCCAGCCAACAATCCGACTGAAGCTGAAAAACCAGTATCGCCAGCGACCAGCCACAGAGTCAGCAGGAGACAAGACGGACAAGAAGGAAGGACTGTGAAAGGATGGAGGGGGAGAGAGAGATTAAATGACAGATGTTATGGAACAGAATGCAAATTGAGTGCGACATAGTTGCACAAAAAGACAGCGCGAGTTCCGAGAGAGTGTTAATGGCAGAATAATGAACAGCTCTGTACAAAAGCAAAAACATGAAAAATAAGTTTGGCGAGCACATGGTTAAATATATTTATAGTTTGCATTATTTTGTTTATATATGTATATCTCAAAAAATAATGGGGCTCATGGTCTCAAATTATTGAACTCAATATTGAGTCCGGAAGGCTGTAGAGTGCCCAATCGGTAAATGAAATGCTGTTCCTCGAGCTTGCGTTGATGTCCACTGGAAAACTGCAGCAGGCTGGGGACTGAGGTCTCAATCACAGCAGTGGTGGGCGGAGGGCAGTAGACTGTGCAAAGTTACTTTAAATGTTGCAAAAGTGCGGCAAATCTGAGACAGAAGTTGGGTAAAAGTTAAAATGGTTTCCTCAGATTAGAAGGTAGCAATTGTAACTGTGCGGAGGGGGGAAAGAGAGAATCATATGATGAGGCAAAGTAAACATGGATTTTTGGAACGTACGTTATGCTTGACTAAGTTTTTTTTTTGAGGGTGTCACTGGTAGTGTGGATAAGGGAGATCAGTGGATGTAGTCTAATTGGATTTTCAGAAGGTATTTGACACGATACCACACAGGAGATTGTTGTACAATATTAGGGCTTCTGGGATTAGGGAGAATATATTAGCACGGATTGAATATTGCATAACAGGCTGAAGACCAAGTAAGAGTAAGTGAAACACTTCAGGGTTGGCTGTAACTCTGGGAGTACTGCAAGGATCAGTTTTTGGGCCTCAGCTACTTACAATCTATATCAATGACTTGGACAAGAGGACCAAGTTCTGCCGATAGAAAGCCAGGTGGGAATGTAAACTGAAGAGGACGCAAAGATGCTACAAAGGAATGTAGACCCCTTAAGTGTTTGGGTAAGCAATTGTTCACTATGGGCAGAAGAATTGAAAAGCAGTCTTTTTTTTAGAGGTGAAAGACTGGTAAACATTGTAGTCTAAGGGATTGGGGGATCGAGATATACTAGCCTTAGGGGGTGGATTGAAGGTTCACTGGGTTGATTCCTGTGATGGGTGCACTGTCCTATGGGGAGTGATTGAGTAGAATAGGCCTATGCTCTTTGGTGTTTAGAAGAATGAAAGGTGATCTCGTAGAAATTTATAACATTCTCCGAGGGATTGACAGGGTAGAAGTTGAGACTGTTTCCCCCAGCTGGAGAGTTCAGAACTAGTAGTCATAGTAGCAAGGTAAGGGGTAGTCCATTAGGACTGAGATGAGCAGAAACCTCTTCGATCCGAGTGTTGTAAATCTTTGGAACTCTCTAGCCCAGATTGCTGTGGACACTCAGTAGATGGGTTTATTCAAGACTGAGACTGTGCCACGTAATAGACTTTATCAGCAAATTTGAAGCCCATGGAATGAAAAGGACGTTGGCAGCATGGATACCAAGTTGGCTGAATGACAAACAATGAGTAATGGTGAACGATTATTTTTCAGACTGGATGAAGGTATACAGTGGTGTTCCCCAGGGGTCGGCATGAGCAGAAAGACCTGGGAGTGTATGTGAACAAATTGTTGAAGGTGACTGGGCAGGTTGAGAAAGTCATTGAATAAATATGTGGGGTTCTAGGCTTTATAAAGAGAGTCACAGAGTACAAAGCAAAGAAGTTATGATGAACCTTCTCTAAAACATTGGTTCATAAGAACTAGGAGCAGGAGTAGGCTGTCCGGTCCCTCGAGCCTGCTCCGCCATTCAATAAGATCATGACTGATCTTTTCGTGGACTCAGATCCACTTACCCGCGCTCCCACCATATCCCTTACTTCCTTTATTGTTCAAAAATATATCGACCTTAGCTTTAAAGACGTTTACTGAAGTAGCGTCAACTACTTCACTGGGCAAGGAATTCCATAGATTAACAACCCTCTGGGTGAAGAAGTTCCTTCTTAATTCAGTCCTAAATCTGCTCCCTCTAATCTGGAGGCTATGCCCTCTTGTCCCAGCTTCACCTGCCAGTGGAAACATCCTCTCTACTTGTGTCTTATCTATTCCCTTCATGATTTTATATGTTTCTATAAGATCCCCCCTCATTCTTCTGAATTCCAATGAATATAATCCCAATCTACTCAGTCTCTCCTCATAAGCCAACCCCCTCAACTCCGGAATCAACCTAGTGAACCTCCTCTGCACCCCCTCCAGTGCCAGTACATCCTTTCTCAAGTAAGGAGAACAAAACTGCACACAGTACTCCAGGTGCGGCCTCACCAGTACCTTATACAGCAGCAACATAACCTCTCTGCTTTTAAACTCAATCTCTTTAGCAATGAAGTACAAAATTCCATTTGCCTTCCTAATTACTTGCTGTACTGCAGACCAACCTTCTGCGATTCATGCACAAGGACACCGAGGTCCCTCTGCATAGCAGCATGCTGCAACTTTTTACCATTCCAGTAATAATCCTTTTTCCTCTTACTCCTACCGAAATGAATGACTTCACATTTATTAACATTGCATTCCATCTGCCAGACCTTTGCTCACTCACTCAATGTATCTATGTTCCTCTGCAAAGTTTCACAGTCATCTGCACACTCATCTTAGTGTCATCTGAAAACTTTGACACCCTACACGTGGCCCCCAACACCAAATCATCTATATAAATTGTAAATAATTGCGGTCCCAACACCGATCCCTGAGGCATACCACTAGTGACTGATTGCCAACCAGAATAGCACTCATTTATCCCCACTTTCTGCTTCCTGTTAGTCAACCAATCCTCTATCCATTCTAATAACTTTACACCTGACGCCATGCATCCTTATCTTATGCAGCAGCCTCTTGTGCAGCACCTTGTCGAAGGGAATTTGGAAATCTAGTGTACACCACATCCACTGGGTCCCCATTGTCCACCTTGCTCGTAATGTCATCATAGAATTCCAAAAGATTTGTCAATCATGACCTGCCCTTCATGAACCCATGCTGCGTCTGCCCAACGGGACAATTTCTATCGAGATGCCCTGCTATTTCTTCCTTGATAATAGACTCAAGCATCTTCCCCACTACAGAAGTTAAGCTAACCGGTCTATAATTCCCCATCTTTTGTCTCCCTCCCTTTTTAAACAGTGGTGTCACATCTGCTGTTTTCCAATCAGCTGGGACTACCCCAGTGTCCAGCAAATTTTGGAAAATTTCCGCCAGTGCACCTGCTATTTCTCCCACCATCTCTTTTAGTACCCTGGGATACATTCCATCAGGGCCAGGAGACTTATCAATCCTTAGCTCCATTAGCTTGCCCAACACTACTTCTTCCATATTAATGATTGTTCCCAGGTCCTCACCTACATTCGACTCTTTGTCAATTACTGGCATGTTATTAATGTCCTCCACTGTGAAGACTGATACAAAATACCTGTTCAATGCCTCGGCCATTTCATCATATCCCATAACTGAATTCCCCTTCTCATCCTCTGAAGGACCAACGTTTACTTTAGCCACTCTTTTTCGTTTTATATATTTATAGAAACTTTTGCTATCTGTCTTTATATTCTGTGCTAGATTTTTCTCATGTTCCATCTTACGTTTCTTTATAGCTCTTTTTGTAGCTTTCTGTTGACCTTTAAAGTTTTCCCAATCTTCTAGTTTCATGCTGCTTTTGGCCACTTTGTTTGCCTTCTTTTTCAATTTGATAGCCTCCCTTATTTCCTTAGACACCCATGGCAGATTACCCCTTTTCTTCCAGTCCTTCCTTTTCACTGGAATATACTTTTGCTGAGCACTTTGAAAAATTGCTTTGAAAATCCTCCACTGCTCGTCAACTGTCCCACCATAAAATCTTTGTTTCCAGTCTACTTTACCCAAGTCCTCCCTCATTCTATTGTAGTCCCCCTTGTTCAAGTGCAGGACCCTGGTATTGGATTTTACCTTCACACTCTCCATCTGTATTCTAAATTCAACCATACTGTGATCACTCCTTCCAAGAGGATCCCTAACTATGAGATCATTAATTATTCCTGTCTCATTACACAGGACTAGATCTAGGATAGCTTGCTCCCATTACATACTGTTCAAGAAATCTATCAGGGATACACTCAAATAATTCCTTCTCAAGGCTACCCTGACTGAGCTGGTTCGACCAATCTACATGTAGATTAAAATCCCTCATGATAATTGCCATACCATTTTTACAGGCATTGGTTATTTCTTTGTTTGTTGCCCGCCCCAATGTGATATTATTTGGTGGCCTATAGACTACGCCTATCAATGACTTTTTCTTTAGAGTTTCTATTTTCCACCCGTAATGGATTCAACCTCATTCTCCATAGAACCTATATCATCTCTCAGCACCGCCCTGATGTCGTCCTTGAGTATCAGAACTACACCACCTCCCTTACCTTCCTGTCTGTCCTTCCGAATAGTCTGGTACCCCTGGATATTTAACTCCCAGTCGTGACCAACCTGTAACCATGTCTCCGTAATGGCTACCAAATCATATTCATTCGCGATGATTTGTGCCGTTAACTCATCAACCTTGTTACGAATGCTACGAACATTCAGGAAAAGTGCCTTTATGCTAGCTTTCTTACCCTCATGATTCCCAACATCTCTAATAATAACTCCTGAGTTATCCTTCCTTTCTGCTTCTATCATAGTCTGCCTTGAACTTAAACCCTTCTGCACACGTTAGCCTGCTGCTTACCTTTTTATTTATCATCATACACCCTGTCGTTTTCCCTTTCCTTTTCCCTTCCCCCCGAGTCGCTAGTTTAAAGTCCTAGAGACCACCCTATTTATCCGTTTCGCTAGAACACTGGTTCCAGATCTGTTCAGGTGGAGACCGTCCCATCGGTACAGATCCCCCCGGTTCCAAAACTGATGCCAATGCCCCATGAAATGGAACCCCTCTTTCTCACACCACTCCCTTCAGCCCCAATTCAGGGCATCACACTCCCGCAAGGATGTGAAGGATTTACAGAAGGTGTTGCAAAAGATTTAAATGAATGATTCCAGGGATGGCAGACTTCAGCTGCGTGGATAGATTGGAGGAGCTGAAATTGTTCTCTTTGGTGAAGAGAAAGTTTGAGAGGAGATTTGATCGAGGTGTTCAAAATCATGAGGTGTCTGGACAATGTAGATAGAGAGAAACTGTTCCCATTGGTGGAAGATCCGAGAACTAGAGGACACATGGCCACATGAAAAACTTTTACACAGCGAGTGGTTATAATCTGGAATGCACTGTCTAAAAATGTGGAGATAGATTCAATCATAGCTTTCAAAAGAGAATTGGATAAGTACCTGAAATGAGGTTTGGGGAGGGGGGGGGGGGGAGGGAGGAATTGCAGGGGTACAGGGAACATGCAGGGGAGTGGGAGGAGCTAAATTGCTCTTGCAGAGAACTGGCACATAATGGACTGGCTGAATGGCCTCATTCTGTGCTGTAACCATTCAGTGATTCTGTGCAACAATAGATTTCCTGCTGCCAACTGCAGAGAACCATGGTGTGCCGTAAACTGCTTGTTCAGCAGGACAGTGTGTTAAGATAAACAGGAAATATATCACTGGGATGACTGGGTGGTGTCGCTGTGAATTCAGCTCCATCTAATAAACAGCTGGCAGTTCCTGCACTGGACTTTGCAGTAAACTAACTGGTGATTTAGAGAACTCAATGGCGTTTGCTGGGAACTGAGGTGCTGCTGTGGGGAGACAATGAGCACAGGACGGGCTTTGTCCTGGGGCAGAGGGAGGAAACAGCAATGTACAAATGAACAACAGGACTGTGGTGATGTGGGACACCAGTTCACAATACTTGTCAATATTTCCCTCATTTTTCACATGTCACCCTTTGTCCTTTCTTTCCTTCCCAATCTTTCCTGAATACCTTGTATCTAGGAATAGTTAGTGCCAAGTCTTGCCCTATTTTGAACCAGGTCTCCGTTATCATCTCAACGCCATATTCCCAAGTGACTGTCGACACCTGCAGCTCACTAATCATATTTACCACACTCTGTGCATTCACTTCCATGCACTGTAAACCTAATTTAGATCTTACTGCATTCTCTCACACTCTGAACCCACCTAATGCCTTATTATTTCTTATGCTAGTGCTAGCTATCGCTCTCAATTCTTTGTGCACCTTGCTTTTCCTCTCTAATGTTACCTCCTGATTCCCACCACTCCCCCTCTTGTTAGTTTAAACCCTCCCGATAGCACTAGCAAACTGTGCCGCAAGGACATTGGTCCCAGCTCTGTTCTGGTGCCATTAATGTGGCCTGTACAGCTCCCATCTCCCCAAGAACCTGTCCCAATGTCCCAGGAATCTAAAGCCCTCCCTCCTCTCTCTCCAGCCACACATTCATCTGCTCTATCCTCCTATTCACCAGCGCTTGGCACTGTGAGTATTCTGGAAATTTATGCATCTGAAGTCCAGCTTGTTAATTTCTTTCTGAGCTCTCTCAAATCTGCCTGCAGATTTTCCTTTTTTCTTCCTGTGTTATTAGTATTTGGTCACCCCAACCCTTCTCTTTTTTCAAAATAAGAGAACTGACATATTAATCCTTTCCTGATAGCTACAACTTCTCATTTCTGGTATTATCTTTTGTAAATCTTTCTTGCACTCTCCCTGGTGCCTCTATATCACTTTCGCAATATGGTGACCAGAACTGTGCACAGTACTCCAAGTGTAGGCAAACCAAGGTTTGATACAAGCTTCACATGACTTCTCGACTTTTCAATGATGTCTCTCTAGAAATAAACTCTGGTGCATGATTTGTCTTTTTTTATCTGGCCTTATTAACTTGCATCTCTACCTTTTTGTGTATTTGTACCCCATTTAGATTCTTATTTTACAAGTAATAAGTGACTTAATATTTCTTAGTGAATGTAATAACTCACTTTTATATGTGTTGTAATTCATTTGGCAATTGTATGCCCGTTCCGCAGGTTTTGGTGCCTCTTTTGCAATTTATTATAATCACAACATTACACGAGTGTTAATATTAGTGGAACAGTGGGAAATATCCTCCGCTCCTGCAGTGTTCACTAGTCAGGTGCTGGTACAGTGAGAAATAGAATAAATATATTCAAATAGAAGCACTAACCAGGGCACATCTGCATGAAGATGGAGAACAGAGAAATCATACCTCTCTAGATATTGTGTTCATTGATAAAGTAGCAGAATTTTATATTAAAACTCAGCAAATCGAAATTATTTAGCGAAAGATCTGCTCATATTTTTAACGAATTTTCATGCTGAATACAACCTGAGTGAAGAATCATTTAATTCACCAATGATTGCCCTGCTTCATGTTCCCATACTGCATATTCTCTCTTTCAGGAGTAAGTCTGGATTTGCCCTGCACTGCTTGAATAACTCTTGCCAATGGGCACTGTCCGTGCAGAGACTCAGCCAATGAGAATGCGTCCAGAACTAGGTTGTCGAGATCAGCAGGACTTGATGCATTGCCCTGGGCAGCTGTCTGTGTTAAACCTGATGTGGAGGGTTGATCGCAGCACTTGGGAATTGCTTGATCTCCGAGCCAACAACTGTTATACTGTTGAGGGAGATGGGACTGACCACGTGCCTTACAAAGCAATGCTCTCCTTATCATATTAATATTTCCATCTAATCCTCCTATTTATTACAGAGCATCAGAATCTGAGAATGCCTGTCACCACCACAACTGAAGGTTCAAACAGGGCAGAAGATGCAACATCTTGAATAAGAAAGTGAATGGACGCAGGGACATTAACAAAATACTTCAACATTTAATTTCTGCTCTGATCAATGTCCAGCTCTCGGTCAAGGACCTGGAGCTTACACAGAAAGAAGGTGCAGGGACAGGGGCTTAGTGGAAAGAGGGAAGTGAGTGACCATCCAGAAAGGCATCACAGTCCGAAATGGAGAGTGTCCCTGAGTATTGCAACTGTCCAATATAATCATCTAGAGCACAGAAGGCGGCCATTTTGCCCGTCCAACCCATACTAGCTCCCTCCTGCAAGAGCTATCTATCTAGTCCCACTACCCTGCCCTTTCCACCGCAGTCCAAATAGATGGCTAGTATTGGTGACAGTAAGGGGGATTGAGTGTGTCTGAGGAGGGTCACCTTGAGCAACAGTGTGGCGCTAGTAATCCAGAGGCCCAGACTCATCCCGAGACGCAGATGCCAACCCCACCACAGAAGCTGGGGAATTTAAATACAATTAATGAAATAAATCTGGAATTAACAGTTTCTCACAGTAATGGTGAATCTACCAAATTGTCCTTTTAAAAACCCATTTGCCTCAACTATCTCATCTGAGAGACTTCTACTTTGGGTCCCACGACCCCGCAAGACTAGTTTAAACCCTCCCGAGTAGTACTAGCAAACCTCCCCACAAGGATATTGGTCCCCTTCCAGTTTAGATGCAACCCGTCCCTCTTGTACAGGTCACCTCTGCACCAGAAGAGATCCCAATGATCAAAGCAGCTGAAGCCCTCCCGCCTACACCAGCTCTTCAGCCCCGCATTCATTTGCCTTATCCTGCTATTCCTACCCTTACTGGCACGTGGCACAGGGAGTAAATCCTGAGATTCCAACCCTAGAGGTCCTGCTTTTTAACCTTCTGCCTAACTCCCTATTTTCACTTTGAGGAACCTCATCTCTCTTCCTGACAGCAAATTCGGGCACATCAAGTTCCCAGAAACTGCAATGTGATAATGTGATCATGAGTTTACAGGTTACTGGTCGAGGGACAACTATTGATCAGGACACGGGGAAGAAACCTTCTACTGTTTGATGAAATAGTAAATCTGTTGCACAAGACCGCCAACTCCCCAACCCCCCTCCCCCCACACCCGCCCAGTTCTATGGTGCTGCCCTCTTACCACCCACAACTACCAGGGGGGTGTTCTGGCACTTTTTAACCACAGGCCCAAGTCATCTCATTGCCCCTTTATCAGGATTGGTGTAGCGTTGCCAATTCTGCGGCAGTTTGACTAGGATGTGACTGCTTAACATCCCTGTCCCTTATTTCCGTCCCCCCTTGATCAGAGCACCAGCCTCCTACAGCAATACTATCAGCACAGTCCCGGCAATTCGCTGGCATCTCCACCAAGCTTTTGTTTTTTTTTTGTTTGCAGCTCGATTCACAATCAAAGCCTTAAAAGAAAATGTCTCTGACAGGTTTTCCAGACTGGTCGTCCTGCGAGGGAGAGATGGGGCCGCTGCTGGGCTTGTCGCCCCTCACCGTCAGAGACACCCGCTAATGATCCCTGGGGCCAGCCGCTGGCTCCGCCGGGGTGCTCGGCCCAGTCCCTCCGCGGGGGGTGGCGAAGGCAGCTCCCTCCCGCTTCTCGCCGTCAGGGTCAGCGTGCGATGCGGGAGCGATCGGGAGAGGTGCAGGTCGGGGCAACATCGGTGTCCAGTCGAGCAGATCCGCTCTTTCCCTTCACAGACAAAGTAAAACAGAGAACAGTGAAGGAACAACACAAATGGGGATAGTATCTTTGCTCAGAGGAAGGGCTGCCAGGGGTGGACGGGAGGCTACAGAGAAACAGGTTAGCTGGGAGGGAGCGGCTTTGTAAAGTAGACAAGCAGAAAGATTAGTACTTGGTGCTTTGTGAGTGAAATGGAGCCAGTTGAAAAGGAAGGATGTAAATCAGAGGGACTGAAGCAAAGGAAGCATCACAAGAACAGAGAAAACATCAACACTTTAAACTTCCCGCTGCGTTTGCTGACAACGCAACCACGAGGTGGCACAGTACTAGCACATGCGCAAATGCAGCTTCTTCCACTGAAACGTCACTGTCTGAGACGTTCCAGGCAGCTGCCAGGATGAAAGATGGCGCTGCTCAATTTATCACAGGAAATGTCGCTGCTCAATTTATTTATTTCGAGATGCAGCACTGAAACAGGCCCTTCGGCCCACCGAGTCTGTGCTGAATATTAAACCACCCATTTATACTAATCCGACATTAATCCCATATTCCATACCACATCCCCACCATTCTCCTACCACCTACCGACACTAGGGGCAATTTAGAATTAGAATTTTTTAGAACATTACAGCGCAGTACAGGCCCTTCGGCCCTCGATGTTGCGCCGATCATCTGACCTACACTATTCCATTTAAATCCATATATCTATCCAATGACCACTTAAATGCCCTTAAAGTTGGCGAGTCTACTACTGTTGCAGGCAGGGCGTTCCACGCCCCTACTGCTCTCTGCATAAAGAAACTACCTCTGACATCTGTCCTATATATTTCACCCCTCAACTTAAAGCTATGTCCCCTCGTGATTGCCATCCTCATCCGAGGAAAAATACTCTCACTATCCACCCTATCTAACCCTCTGATTATCTTGTATGTCTCTATTAAGTCACCTCTCCTCCTCCTTCTCTCTAACGAAAACAACCCCAAGTCCCTCAGCCTTTGCTCGTAAGACCTTCCCTCCATACCAGGCAACATCCTAGTAAATCTCCTCTGCACCCTTTCCAAAGCTTCCACATCC
This sequence comes from Heterodontus francisci, assembly GCF_036365525.1. Lineage (NCBI taxonomy): Eukaryota > Metazoa > Chordata > Chondrichthyes > Heterodontiformes > Heterodontidae > Heterodontus > Heterodontus francisci. The sequence goes on along the minus strand of NW_027140601.1, from coordinate 2,060 downwards.
TTCCTATAATGCGGTGACCAGAACTGCACGCAATACTCAAGGTGCGGTCTCACCAGAGTTTTGTACAGCTGCATCATGACCTCATGGCTCCGAAACTCGATCCCCCTACTAATAAAAGCTAACACACCATATGCCTTCTTAACAGCCCTATTAACCTGGGTAGCAACTTTCAGGGATTTATGTACCTGGACACCAAGATCTCTCTGCTCATCTACACTACCAAGAATCTTCCCATTCGCCCAGTACTCTGCATTGCTGTTACTCCTTCCAAAGTGAATCACCTCACACTTCTCCGCATTAAACTCCATTTGCCATCTCTCAGCCCAGCTTTGCAGCCTATCTATGTCCCTCTGTTGCCTACAACACCCTTCGACACTATCCACTATTCCACCGACCTTCGTGTCATCCGCAAATTTACAAACCCACCCTTCTACACCCTCATCCAGGTCATTTATAAAAATGACAAACAGCAGTGGCCCCAAAACAGATCCTTGCGGTACACCACTAGTAACTAAACTCCAGGATGAACATTTGCCATCAACCACCACCCTCTGTCTTCTTTCAGCTTGCAATTTCTGATCCAAAGCTCTAAATCACCTTCAACCCCATACTTCCGTATTTTCTGCAATAGCCTACCGTGGGGAACCTTATCAAACGCCTTACTGAAATCCATATACACCACATCCACGGCTTTACCCTCATCCACCTGTTTGGTCACCTTCTCGAAAAACTCAATAAGGTTTGTGAGGCACGACCTACCTTTCACAAAACCGTGCTGACTATCGCAAATGAACTTATTCTTTTCAAGATGATTATAAATCCTATCTCTTATAACCTTTTCCAACATTTTACCCACAACCGAAGTAAGGCTCACAGGTCTATAATTACCAGGGCTGTCTCTACTCCCCTTCTTGAACAAGGGGACAACATTTGCTCTCCTCCAGTCGTCCGGCACTACTCCTGTCGACAATGACGACATAAAGATCAACAACAACGGCTCTGCAATCTCCTCCCTGGCTTCCCAGAGAATCCCAGGATAAATCCCATCTGGCCCAGGGGACTTATCTATTTTCACTCTTTCCAAAATTGCTAACACCTCCTCCTTGTGAATCTCAATCCCATCTAGCCTAGTAGGCTGTATCTCAGTCATCTCCTCGGCAACATTTTCTTTTTCTACTGTAAATACTAACGAAAAATATTCATTTAACGCTTCCCCTATCTCCTCTGATTCCGCACACAACTTCCCACTACTATCATTGATTCGCCCTGTTCTAACTCTTATCATTCGTTTATTCCTGATATACCTATAGAAAGCCTTAGGGTTTTCTTTGATCCTATCCGCCAATGACTTCTCGTGTCCTCTCCTTGCTCTTCTTAGCCCTCCCTTTAGATCCTTCCTGGCTAGCTTGTAACTCTCAAGCGCCCTAACTGAGCCTTCACGTCTCATCCAAACATAAGCCGCCCTCTTCCTCTTGACAAGCGCTTCAACTTCTTGAGTTAGCCACGGCTCCCTCGCTCGACAACTTCCTCCCTGCCTGACAGGCACATACTTATCAAGGACACGCATTAGCTGCTCCTTGAATAAGCTCCACATTTCGTTTGTGCCCATCCCCTGCAGTTTCTTTCCCCATCTTACACATCCTAAATCTTGCCTAATCGCGTCATAATTTCCTTTCCCCCAGCTATAATTCTTGCCCTGCCGTATATACCTGTCCCTGCCCATCGCTAAGGTAAACCTAACCGAATTGTGATCACTATCGCCAAAGTGCTCACCTACATCTAAATCGAACACCTGGCCGGGTTCATTACCCAGTACCAAATCCAATGTGGCATCGCCCCTGGTTGGCCTGTCCACATACTGTGTCAGAAAACCCTCCTGCACACACTGGACAAAAACAGACCCATCAAAAGTACTCGAACTATAGTATTTCCAGTCAATATTTGGAAAGTTAAAGTCCCCCATAACCACTACCCTGTTACTCTCGCTCCTGTCGAGAATCATCTTCGCTATCCTTTCCTCTACATCTCTGGAACTATTCGGAGGTCCTATAGAAAACTCA